>NC_066581.1:89255059-89856028 GCF_024323335.1 Lathyrus oleraceus
TGAAATTTAGATTTTAAAAAGAGTTTGGAATTTGTAGTTGATTTAAAAGAAATGATTTGAAATGTTATGATTTGATGTTTTAATCGGGTGACAAGAACTCGAGCAATATGGCGTACGCCAATCATTCAAGTGCTTGAGAAATAGTGAAGCGAACGCTTCCTATATCTTTTTCATCCCAAAATTTATGTTTCAGAGAAAGTCCTTTTGAAGTTAAATGGTTTGAAAAAAAATGGTTTGAATTCATGTTTGTTTGAAAAATTACATGTGGTTGATGGCGATGCCAAAGCGATCGGCTTACAAAGGTTTTGTTTTGGAAATGGGAGAAATTAATCAATTTCTTTTTTTTAACAAAATTAACTTATTAAAACTTGGTTAAATCGATTAATTGAATTAATTAAAATTAATTATCAAAATTATTTAATTAAATCAAATAATTAAGTTAATTAAAATTGATTAATCACAATTAAACTAATTACAAATTTTAATCAATTAATTAAATCAAAAGAGGGAAATGGATAACAATGTCTATTTATTCAATGAAATCGGTATGCTCAAACCGGTTTGTGCGAGATAACAATGATCAATGTTATTTGCGAAATCCAAACGCGGCGAAAATATTCTTTTGATTTATTGAGAATTTGGTGGAGTAATGAC
Organism: Lathyrus oleraceus; assembly: GCF_024323335.1. NCBI lineage: Eukaryota > Viridiplantae > Streptophyta > Magnoliopsida > Fabales > Fabaceae > Lathyrus > Lathyrus oleraceus. The sequence goes on from NC_066581.1 coordinate 89,255,714, forward strand.
ATGAAATTGTCAAATCCATGAACAAAATCCAATTAAAGATATGATGAAATAGCAACCGAACCACCACATATTACAGTGATTACAAAATTGGTAATAGTGACAATTGCAAAATCTGAACAATTCTACATATTGAACCGAACATTCAACACTTATGAAATAAAGGATGCATCTAACTTTAGGTCCGTCCTACAGTTCCAACAATTCCAGCTCAAACCAAAGTAAGAATTTCTAACAAGAAGTACATGTAATCATACTTTATTTTAAAATCATTAATACAAAGTATAAAAAGGGTGTAGAAAAAAAAATTGAAAGCAATCTTCCTACAGTAATCATGTTGTAACGCAAGAACCTTTGACCTGGGGTGGAGTTCAAACAATGCCTAGCATTCTTCACCAACTTTCTACAAGCTCTTTCCACAAAGAACAATTATACCAAATATTCCTCACAAATAATACCATCACGAATTATTTTATCAACCCAAACTAATCAATATAGGCTCCTCAAAAATAGGATCGCCACAGTAAAGTTTCGTGATAAAAAATGCAGATATATCATATAGCAGCTAATTATTATTTTTTCAAATTGATACGGCAGCAACAATCCAATAGTACCACATGAACACAAGTTTCTATTATAATTATCTCACAAGCATTTTGACGAAGGAAACTGGGTAAACCAAACAATATTCATATGAAATCAGGATATATATATATTACCCAATCTGTATAACGTTGACCGGAATTGATTTACTTTTAGTGATGATGCTTGTCTTCAACAGCCTACTTTTACCGAGTTGAAAATAGAACTTCCGGCCTTTCCCGCGTCACCTCTATTGTTGGCTGGATCTGGTGATTTTGGCTACCACTTGACTCCTTCTTTCACCGGTCCAAAGAGCACACCATGATCTTCCACAAACCTTCAGACTTGAAACCCCCTTGTAATCGATCTTTAGGCAGTGTGACGATGTGAAGCCGAAACTGAAATTGTTAATTTCTTTTCAAAGATGACACGGTTGCGGTGTTGCGTTGTTGTTTGTTGGAGATGAAAAGAGAGTGTATCACGGTGTTAACGAAGGTGAACGGTGGCGCTTCGGAGACGGAAACATGGTTCTTGTGGAATAGAGTGAGTGTGAACGACGATCGTGTTGGATCGTGGCGCGCCGGAGTGGGTGACGGAGAGATCGGAGATTTGGTTCGCGGATGAAGAAGGCGGTTGTGTGGTGGTACGGCGGCGGTTTAGGGTCGCGTTAACCGGAAGCTGTGAGGTTTGTGTGGTGGTGGGTCGCGAGGATGACGAAGGGTTTTCGGTGTATGAAGGGTGAACGGTGGTATTGGATGTGGTATTTGTTGAAGGGAAAAGAAGAGGGTACGCTGTTAGAAGAAAAAGGTAAAGGAAATCTCTTTTTCTTTCTCGATTTTTTCTGTGGGTCTTTGAGAGAAAAGAGAGTGAAATCGTGAGAGGTGAGAGGTAGGTAATAAATAAGGGAGAAAAGTGATAACTGTGAAGAGGTAGTGTGTTGCCTGAGGTGAGAGAGAGAGAGAGGAGAGGGTAGCGTGTGAGAGCAGAGAGGGTAACGTATGAGAGCAGAGAGACGTTAGGTGATAGTTGGCAAATGAAAGAGACGTGTGGGCATTATGAGTTGTCCAATTGCAAGAGAAAAAAAAGAATCCAACGTTGATTAAATATATTTATTTGCAAACAATTTTATTATCTAGTATTAAAAATTAGTTATTAAAAAAAATCCTTAAACAGTAATTTAACTTAGATAATAGTAATAATAATAAAACTCTAATTTGGATTTTAGACAAAGAAATAAAAGGATTAATTACAAATAAAAGTCGGATGTAAATTTGCTCGAAAAATTAAATCAAACACACTAAAATGGTCAGCACAAAATATACTTATTGAAAAAATACAGCGTTTCCTCAAATTCTGAAATAAATTTGCACCGGTCAAAAGGCTCAGGCGGGTCAAAATGTAGTCGAAACAGTCGCTAAAAAAATACAACGAGCATACCAGGTTAAACTACGTGAACAGTAGATTAATAATACTGGTGTCTACAATTTTAAATTTGAAACTTTTTACCCGCTGATTTTGCATGTTCTTGAGAAACGATTAACCAATTTGTCTGTATTCTCAATAAATTTATTCTGACTAATATTTCAGGTATTATTCATGGTGAAATGCATGTCATGCTATGCATATGATGCAAATTAAAAAATGAAGTCAGATTTACAAAAATTTAAATATGCCCGGACAAAATTGGGGTATGACACTAAGATCAATACATTCTTCCAATCCCATAATACAGGCCTCATACTCTGCCATATTATTCGTGCATTTGAAAGTGAGCCTTGCTATAAAAGGAAAATGTATGCCCTGAGGAGTAATAATCACTGCCCCAATACCATTTCCATATTGATTTACAGCTCCATCAAACATCATGCTCCACCGGGAACCAGACTCTGGCCCTTCATCGAGCGTAGGCTCATCGCAATCTTTCATTTTCAAATACAGAATCTCCTCATCAGGGAAGTCGTACTGAACTGACTGATAATCCTCAATTGGTTGATGTGCCAAGTGGTCAGCCAAGATACTACCTTTAATAGCTTTCTGAGCCCGATACTCGATATCATATTCAGACAACAACATCTGCCAACAGGCAATTCTCCCAGTTAAAGCAGGCTTCTCAAAGATATACTTGATTGGATCCATTTTGGATATCAACCAAGTCGTATGATTCAACATATACTGGCGTAAGCGCTTAGCAGCCCAAGCCAAAGCACAACATGTTTTCTCAAGCATTGAGTATCGAGACTCACAATCAGTGAACTTCTTACTCAGATAGTAGATGGCACACTCCTTCTTCCCTGATTCATCTTGCTGACCTAGTACACAACCCATAGAGTCTTCAAGAACAGTTAAATACATAATCAAGGGTCTCCCTTCCACAGGCGGAGACAGAATCGGCGGCTCAGACAGATACTCTTTGATGCTGTCAAAGGCCTTTTGGAAATCCTCGGTCCAATCATGACGTTGATATTTTCGGAGGAGCTTGAATATAGGTGCACATGTGGCAGTCATGTGGGATATGAATCTCGAAATATAATTCAAGTGGCCAAGAAAACCTCGGACTTGCTTCTCAGTTTTGGGCGCAGGCATTTCTTGTATTGCTTTGACCTTGGCAGGATCAACCTCAATACCTCTTTCGTTGACAATAAAGCCCAATAACTTGCCGAAACGGACTCCAAATGTACACTTGTTAGGATTCAGACGAAGCTTATACTTCCTCAAACGCTGAAAAAGCTTCAACAAGTGCTCTACATGTTCAACTTCCGTTCTCGACTTTGCAATCATATCATCAACATATACCTCGATCTCCTTGTGCATCATATCATGAAACAAGGTAGTCATAGCTCGTTGATACGTGGCTCCGGCGTTCTTCAAACCGAAGGGCATCACTCGATAACAGAATGTTCCCTAAGGTGTGATGAATGTTGTCTTCTCCATATCCTCGGGTGCCATTTTGATCTGATTATATCCGGAAAATCCGTCCATAAATGAGAAGACATTGAATTTAGTTGTATTATCTACCAACATATCAATATGTGGTAGAGGAAAATCATCTTTCGGACTAGATTTATTCAAGTCTCTATAGTTCACACACATTCGGACTTTTCCATCTTTCTTAGGCACGGGCACAATATTGGCCACCCATTGAGGATATGTAGAAGTCACCAGAAACCCCGTATCAATTTGCTTTTGAACTTCTTCTTTGATCTTCACTGCCATATCAGGATGAGTTCTTCTGAGCTTCTACTTCACAGGCACACACTCAGGCTTCAAAGGCAAGAAATGTTGCACGATATCAGTATCCAGACCAGGCATGTCTTCATATGACCAGGCAAAGACGTCGACATATTCTCGTAGCAACTCAATCAACCCCTTCTTCACAGACTCTTCCAGGAGTGCCCCAATCTTCACTTCTCTAACACAATCTTCAGACCCCAAGTTGACTGTTTCCAGATTCTCGAGATGCCGCTGAATGATCTTCTCTTCGTGCTCAAGAAGACGGGTGATCTCATCAGGAATCTCTTCCACATCATCTTCTTCGGCCTCAAATACAGGGAACTCAAAGTAGGGAGATGGTGTTGGATCATTATGTTCAATGGGTTTGATCAACCTGCATAATGATTTTGAGTATAAAATAGATTTTAGAATTCAAGCAAAGCAAATCATTATGCAGATGAAAAGATTGATTTTATTCTATTTTTAGGGTTTTATGGTGATCACCAATTTCATGCAAAAAGCAAAAAGTGAAAATAATTTGGAAAAACAAACATTTAACATGAATTTATTGAATGAATATCATTGTATTTATGGGCCAACAATGTCCCCACTTCTCCTTTTGGCATGGGAGAAGGGTTTTTAAACAAAAATGAACATTACATTGACTTATGGACAACTGTTGGAACATCAACAACGACCCAATTATTGCAGACCCCTCCAGGGATGACAAAGTTGCCAGAATCTTCCTCTGCATCCTCTTCCACAATAGCAGCAGCTTCCTGATCTTCAAGCATGTGGATGAACCCACCACTCTGAAACAGCCCGTGCTTGTTGAAAGTGCCTGAAGAATACCCTATGTCAGCCCGAAATTTATTGTCTTCCAGCTTAATCATTTATCCTAAACCAGTAGTTGCACCATGCTCAATGGCCAACTTCGCATCATTGTAGGGCGTAAATGAAGAAGTTCCTTTCTTAGAAGGTTCAGCAATAGACAAGGCTTGGAACAGCGTCTCAACCTCGTCCTCAGCATCAATATAAGAAAAGGAAGACAGATGTCTTACCAAGATATCCTTCTCTCCCCCTACTACCACCAATTTTTTGTTCTTGACGAACTTCAACTTTTGGTGTAGGGTGGATGTCACGGCGCCTGCCTCGTGAATCCATGGTCTCCCCAACAAACAGCTATATGATGGATGGATATCCATGACCTGAAAAGTGATTTGGAAATCACTAGGTCCTATCTTGACTGGGAGTTCAACCTCTCCAATCACAGTCTTGCGGGATCCATTAAAAGCTTTGACGACCACTCCACTCTGCCTCATGGGAGGCCCCTGGTATGAAAGTTTGGCCATAGTGGATTTTGGCAACACATTCAGCGATGATCCAGTGTCTACCAGCACATTAGACATGGCATCATCCTTGCAGTTCATGGAGATGTGAAGTGCCAAATTGTGGTTCCTTCCCTCCTCAGGGAGATCAACATCACAGAAACTCAGATTGTTACAAGTAGTTATGTTTGCAACAATGCTATCAAATTGTTCTATGGTGACATCATGATCTACATACGCCACATCCAACACCTTCTGCAAAGCTTCACGGTGTGGCTCATAATTCATTAACAAAGATAGCACTGATATCTTTGAGGGCGTTTGTAGAAGCTGATCTACAACATTGTATTCACTCCTCTTGATGAGCCTCAACATCTCATCACAATCCTCTTTCATCATGACATTCTGGCCAGCAGGGACATGAGTTCTAATAGCAGCGGCAGGTCTATTAACAGCAAGTGTCGGATTCTAAGAAATAGAAGAATTCCCCAAAGGACGAACGACACTATCAGCAGTATTAACTATTCTGGTATCAGCCTGGGGTTTCGGCGACGCCGAGAAAACACGACCACTACGGGTCACACCACTGACATCAGCAATATTAACAACAGAAGTGGAGGGTAGAGGCACCTCCTTCCCATCTTCTAATGCAACTGCATTATAATGATAGGGAACAGCTTTGTCGGAAGAATAGGGCACAGGGCCAGCTGGCTTAATTATGAGAGTAGGAGAAGCCTTCTGCTTGCTGCTATCGTATCGGACGACAACAGGCTCAAGGATCCTGAATACAGGTGATATCACATTAACTTCATCATCCTCGTCACGATTCTGAAGTATCTCTATTACACCCTGATCCAGCATTTCTTGGATGTCTTTTCGGACTTGACGACATCCCCTCTCATTGACAGTGCAGACACGGCAACTGTCGTGGCCATGCTCGTAATGACTGTATCCACACAACAGTCTATGTATCTCGACCAAAGATTGTCGGATATGGCTGACATATCGGACCTTATATTTTCCAGGGCAACCCTGAACCATGTTGGCAGCAGATTTCCCATGCTCAGGCAATGGGTTCTTCTTCATGTTAGGACCTACGTCCTCGAAAAACAATATACCGCTTCTCACAAGGTCTTGCACCTTGGTCTTCAACGGATAGCAATTCTCCACGTCATGTCTGGGAGCACCGGAATGATAAACACAGTGAAGCTCGGACTTATACCACCATTGAGGGTTGGTGGGTATAGCAGGTGGGTCACGTGGAGTGATCAGCTTCCTTTCTATTAAAGAAGGATATAGCTCTGCATAGGTCATCGGAATAGGATCAAAAGTGGCCCTTTTCCTATCATAGCTTGTACTGGTCTGATTGTTGTTTTGAGGCTGGTAGGCCTGTTGTCGAGGACGGTGATGTTGTTGTTGATACTGTTGTTGTTGTTGTTGTTGTTGCTAGTTCTGATTATGATGTTGATATTGCTGATTTTCTCTGAAAACAGGTGCTATATGAGCCACCTAGTGCTGGTTACTGGCTGGACGCACAGTCTTCCTCTTCATAGAGGGTCTTCTGGATTTGACATGGGAGGATACAACATGTGCCTCTCCATCTTTCTCCTTAGCAAACGCCCCATAATGTTTGGCAGAAGAGCCTTCTTCTCTAGTCAGGTGCCCTTCCCTGACTCCTTCTTCTAGACGCATCCCCATGTTCACCATCTCGGTGAAGTCAGAAGGAGCGCTAGCAATCATCCGCTCATAGTAGAATGAACTCAAGGTCTTCAGAAAGATCTTGGTCATTTCCTTCTCTTCTAGCGGAGGCATAATCTGTGCAGCCAATTCTCGCCACCTCTGGGCGTACTCCTTAAAAGTTTCCTTATCCTTTTAGGACATGGCCCTCAGTTGGTCTCGATCGGGCATATCAACATTGTATTTGTATTGCTTGACGAAGGCTTCGCCAAGGTCGTTGAAGGAGCGGATGTTCGCGCTGTCCAAACCTATGTACCATCTCAATGCGGCACCGGATAGGCTATCCTGGAAATAGTGAATTAGGAGTTGATCATTGTCGGTCTGAGTCGACATTTTACGTGCATACATAACCAAATGGCTGAGTGGGCAATTATTTCCTCTGTACTTTTCAAAGTCAGGCACTTTGAATTTGACAGGAATCTTGACATTAGGAACAAGGCAAAGCTCAGCAGCAGATTTGCCAAAGAGGTCCTTACCCCTGAGAGTTTTGAGTTCCTTGCGCAGCTCAAGGAATTGATCGTTCATGGCATCCATCTTCTCATACACGTTTGGGCCCTCAGATGGCTCAGAGTGGTAAATGGTGTCATCTACTCTCGGCAAAGTATGCACGACTGAAGGTGGCACAGCAAGGACCGGGCTAGATGTCGGCAAAGAAGCAAAAGTTGGGGCGAGACCCCCAGGGAAACCCGGCTGCCATAGCAGTAGGCGTGAAGTGGGCACTAGAAGCAGGCATGGTTGAGGAAGCAATCTCATAAATGACTGTCCTCTGGGGAGGAGTTGAAGGTGTTGGAGAAGACTGGCTCTGGGCGGCCAAGAAAGACTCCATCAGGGCAGTCAATCTTGCCACTTCCTCCTTCAGTTCTCTGTTCTCTTGCTCTAGGTGAGCCATTAGCTTTGATGAGTTAGCTCTGGTGTAGTACCGGTGCGTCAGCTTGTCTTCAAAATAAATGAAGAACACAGAGTTAGACCACTGAACAAGAAGCCCTGGAACAAAACCTGCTTATGCACATGATGCATGTAATGCTTGTGCATATGATTTATTTTTTAATCAGAGGAACTTTAGAGTCCTATTTGCAAATATTGGAAATATTAATCATTTAGACATATATGGAAATATCATATCAATAATATCTGGAAAATATTTTTACACCAAAGAAGTACAGTCTTGGTAACCAAATACAATACAAGAGAGAAGGAAAATGAACATCCTATGGAACCCTAGAAACAATCGTCCAAATCTCTCGAGACCGGAAGATAAGTTGCACGAAGCCTCTTCACCTCTCGCTCATAGGCTGCCTCAATATTTGCCTTCTCCTTGGCGAGTCGATCGTACTTCCTCTTCCAAAACTTGGAAGACTGAGGAAGAAGAGAAGTGACCACATCATCAGGCTCGTCGATAACCTGATTCTCAAGAAACTCTATCAATGCATCCTTATCTCTAAGCTGCTGAAGTAGCTCTTCTCGCTCACGGACCCAAGCACGCGAACGGACATCGTCTCTCGACTCCTCTACTCCTTGGTCAGGGAGGGTTGAAGGCCCAGCCATAACCATAGGTGTAGGTCTCGGGTAGTCATAAGGCATAAGGTACTCAAAAGCTCTCCTCATAACCCACGAGGTATAGGGTTCCAAATCAATATAATTCTTCGGACCAAGCTCTTTTCTTCCCTTCCTATGAATCTTGCGCCAAGCACGGACCATCCTTCCCTTCAAGTTTTGGGGATCTTTACCCTCTTGAAAGAACACACCCTCTAACAAAATGTTATTGGGTTTATCCTTTAAGGGGAACCCAAGCTGACGACATGCTAAAATAAGGTTGTAGTTAATCCCACTACATGTACCAAGAAGAGGCACATTGGAGAATTCACCACAAGAGTCAATAATCTGCACACCGTCATATACACGGTTATACCAAAAGATATCATCATTAGTGAGATACATAAGTGTCGTGGACCACCTTAGACATCCTTTGTTCTCCTTGAAGGCGACCGTCTGTGGCAAGTGCGAAATAAACCACTTGTACAACAGAGGCAAACAGCACACAATGGTACCACCACCCTTTGCATTCCTCATATGCAAAGAGAAATAAGTGTCACCCAACAGAGTCGGAATGGGATTAAGAGTAGAGAAAATCCTAATGGAGTTCACATCCACAAACTTGTCGATGTTGGGGAATAACACTAGCCCATGGATGAGAAGTACAAATATGGCTTCAAAGGCGTCCTCACTCATGGCCTTCCCATACATAGTAGCTTGAGTAATGAGGAAATCAGATGGGAGACCTTGAATTCCACCTTTGGTAGTCATATGAGCACCCACAATAGATTCATCTATATGCAACAGATCAACAATCTCTTGAGAAGTAGGAACTCTCTCCAAGCCACTAAACGACAACTGATCTAGAATAGGTATACCCACAAGATAGGCATATTCCTCAAGCGTAGGCAAAAGCTGGAAATCCGGAAAAGTGAAGCAACGGTACAAGGGATCATAGAACTGCACCAACACACTCATCAGACCTTCATCCACCTGAGTAGCAAGAATAAACAGAAGCTTCCCATGACGAGCCTTGAACTCCAAGGGATCTAATACATAGGATGTCAAACTCCTTAACTCTTTCAAGTCGGGTTGTCTGAAACTGTACTTCTTTGTATTCCTTCTTTGCTTATCCATGTCTGAAAATTTTGCAAATAGACCTCTTAAGTTCCTTAAAATTTTCTCATTGTTGATGATATGGATGTGTATGAATGCATGAATGCATGGATGCAACAATCACACTCAAGGATCAAGAAAATCACACCACACAAAGGTCATGGGATGGATCAAGTCATCCTTAATATCAATCATCCATTTTGGTGGATTGTTGTTTACACCTTATCAACACCCAAGTTCCATTGATATTAAGGATGTACAAGAACGGATCAACCATGAATCAAGGGTTTGTTGCAAGTCACGAGCATGGAGTCTCGGTTAAGAACCACCTAAAGGGAGTGTACTATAGTTAAACCTGACAATCATGTTCTACAAGAGGTTCCCATAGTCATCATCCCATCTTTCGGATATTATCGGATAAACGACTACTCGTATTCCAAAAATATTCTCAAGAGAGACTCTTATGAGTGTAGTATCGCGTAACAATCGTATCAAATCTTACACTTGAACGACCTTCGCACTACATCCTAAAAAATAGGCCAAGATGGGCTGGTGTAATCTAAGGTCCTTGGCTTCTAAGGCATATATTGGAAAGAGTAATGCCTAACCACGACTACTCATGTGCCATTATTGATCCCAATATAACCTCCACCAAGTGAATGGGCTTGCAAGTCAACTTGCTAAGGAATAACTCCACACAAGTCAACAAGACTATGCCATTCTCCTATCATAAGTGCACTCGAGTTCGGGTATAGAACTCATCTCACAAGAGACCACCAAGCACACAAGCAATTGATATATATCAAGCAATTCATACTTTACAAACAATACAGTAATCCCAAATTTGCACAAAAATATGTCACAAATAATATAAACAATACAATACAACAAAAGTGAAAAGTAGGCAAAACCCAGTATGCAAAGATCCCCAGCAGATTCGCCACTTTTCTGTAGCGGGGTATTCATTACCTTTAGATTTATTGACTAAATCAAAAGTAAATCATACAATTCGAGTCGCCACCGCACTTCTATTTATCCAAAGGAAAGGTTAGAAAGCGAACAAAAACCGAGAAGTTTTATCAAATCAAAAACTAATAAAAATGTCAGAGATCTGGGTAAGGGGGTTGGTTATACAATGGGAAGGTTTTAAGCACCCAAAACATCCTTAGTACTCTAAGGGAGCCCTTTTCACTAATGATGTAAGGTAGGTTAGTATTTGTGAAAAACATATTTGTGCAAACATGATTGGTTAGTATTTGAATGGATAAACCCATTGCCTACGTACCATCTTAAAAAAGATTAGGATCAAAACCTCGTAGTTCGGGGTAAAAATCTCAAAAAGAAGTTGGTGAATTGATTGGTCCAAAAGCCCTAAGGTCTTTTGTTATCAAAGGGAGAAAACTCAACCTAAAACCACAAATCCACCATGTGAGGAGAGCTTCAACATGCTAGTGAGGGGTTAACCCTATAATAAGCATGGAAGTCTTATAGTCCATCACTAAGGATATAGGTGAGTATTATATCTACCTCTAGGATAACTCAAACCTAATAGCTAATGTTTATGAAAAGCTTTGGCAAAAGTGGCCATTGAAACCACAAAACAATTGAGTGAGTTGTATTTACAAATGAAAAATATTCACAAAGTATGGTCAAAGATGACTAAAGGATTCAATTCAAAATAAGTGTTATGAAAAGAGTTTGAAAAATCAAAAGCATAGATCTTAGGTTTCTAATTTTGAAAATAATGTTAATGTTTGCACAAAAGCTTGGCTTGGGTTAGAGCGGAGGGAAGAAGAAGAATGGTTAAGTCCTAAACATACAAAGATGAAGGAGGAGAAATAAAACCACATGGAGTTCCCTTCTTGAGATCATAGTAATGATCCAAGTTGCTCCCATCCTTTGGAATTAGCAAGAAAATAGCAAATAAATCAAGCAATCAACCAAACAATCAAGCTCCTAGGAATCTTCCAATGGCTTTTATATCTCTCACTTTGGATGCTCACTACAATGGTTCTTCTACTTGGCTCAAATTTGGATCCCTAGCACACAAGAACACACAAATCAAAAAGTTCCACAATGCAATAGAAAGAATGGACAAGAGGTAGTTTAGAATTTGGTCCTTCCAATGTCTTCTTCAAGATTAAGTATTCTAAAGACATGAGGCCTAGTTGCTCTTTGACATTTTTCTTCTTTTATAGCATTCTAAAGGCATGAGACCTAGTTGCTCTTTGACTCCATTTAGCCTAGGTAAGGTCCTAAAATCTAAGTCCTTTTGTCCATTTGCATTGGGTTCACACAATCAAAACAAAACAAGCACAACAGTATATACACAATAATGTGCTCAAGTGAGCAAAAGGCAAATTGCATTAACATAAACATGAGCTCAAGTGAGCAAAGGGCAAAAGCAAATGAAATAATGTACAAGAATAATAAATTGCATTAAAGTAAATTGCAAGAATTAAATGACTTGAATTAAAAGTTAATGATTAGTAGTTAGTGTTAGTATTCCATAAGGCAACTTAGCGCTATGTTAAGCAATCGTAAGTGGACTAATGTAGTAGTCACACCTATCTGAGGCCGGTCAATAAAACTATAGATAACAAACACAAGTTAGAGACCATGACTAGTAAGCCAAGCTCCTACAACTTGCCATGCCAAAAGAAAAGAAGGATGATCTTGTATTGATTTAGGTTTTTTGCTTGACCAAGAAGCAACCTATCCTTAATGCAAAGCCATTCACTTGATCTTTGATCAAGATGAATTAGATTTGAATCAAGGAAGGTTAAGCCTCTCATATTTCAAGGCTAACCACCAATCTTTAACTCATTGATCAAAAAAGAAAAAGATGAAGAAGAAGAAGAAGAATAAGAATGTACATTAATTGAAATTCAAATGAAATAAGCAAAGTACATTGACCAAAGATGAATGGAATCAAAGTCAATCAATGGTAAACAGAAGCAAGATGAAGTTTAGAAGTCAAGAAACAAATAAAATATTTTTGTTATTTTTGAGAATTAAAATAATACTTGAATTAAAATAATCAAACAAAGGTCAAACTTCAAATCCATTTCAAATCAACTTGGAAAAGTCCGAATGGATCATCCTAAGTTCAACAAGGTCAAACAAAGTTTGACAAAAAATTTCAGCATTTTTGGAAACCAGAAACTATTTTTAAACAATTAAACATGAATAAAAAATAACATAATTGAACTAAAATCTCAAATAAATCTCAAATCAATTAATAAATTGATGAGAATATTTTTCATAGATTCATCATCATTCAAAGATGTTAAGAAAATATTTTTGCATTTTTTGAATATTGGAAACTATTTAAAATGAATTAAAAATAACTAGAAAAGAGAAAATTCACAAAAAATATCAAATGGCAAAATAAAAAATATTAAAAATCATTTTCAAAAACTAGAATTAAAAAGGGAAATAATGCAATTGGTCCCATATTTTTTGGATTTAAAATGGAAGAGTTATGAATTTTTGAAATAAAATGAAATTAAGAAAATAAAATGAAATAAATCAGAAAATAGGAAAAGCCTGGCGCGTTGGATCTCATTTCATTAAATGAGGTGGGACATCCAAAGGTGGAGAGGCGCGCGCGCACGATGGATCAGAGTCAAAGGCGAAGCACAATGTATTTAAAATGGTCATAACATTGGAAGGCCATGATTCAATATGGAAACTGAAATCAATGGTCCAGATGCAATCTGGCATGGGGACGGTGGTGTACACCACCGTCTTCTCCGGCGAGTATATTAATTCCGGTGACATTTGCAGGTCATGAAATCTCAACCAAAATGGACGATCCTCATATCATTGGAAAGCTGGGGTGATGTACATCACCCCTGTGCCATTGGTTTCCTCTAGACTCTCATAGAAGGAGAAATCTGAGAGAAAATTATGGTGTTCAATCTGAACTTGATGAATTCGTGAAATTAAGAACACCAATCAATCGCCTCTTATGAGAGGACTTCAGAGGAACCAACAAACACAAGAAATAAGCAATATATTTGGAGTTTCGAATCAAAACAGTTTGAGGGAAAACCTTTGTAGAGCAGCTTTCAAACACTTGATCCACTCCAATTCTCTTATGCAACTTGTTCTTGAGATGGAAAGGAAGTGAGGCTAAGGAATTAGAGCTCAATAATCAACCAAGGAAGTTGAAAATTGAGACTGAAAAATTGAAGAGAAAATGCAAAATTCCTTTAGGTGAGGTGTGGAGATTCAGTTCTGCAGCATGTAAGGCGCCTTAAGGTTGGTTTAGAATGAAGATGAACATCTCTATTTATAGCACAAGGTGATGCAAGCAAGGTGAAATTCAATAGCATGTGGAATGAGGGCCTCCATGCATGGGCCTGTACAGGCGCATGGGAGGCCCAAATACAATTGATTTGGCATGCTGAAATCATATGGATCAGGTTTGGACATGTACATGGCATTGTAATGGAGTGTGCATGAAGTTTCAACATTGTTTCCATAAATGAACATAAATCTTCCTTCCTACGAAAATGCATTTTGCCAAAATGAAACATGGTCATGTTGGTAATGGTTGGAAAGGTCTTGACATGAGGAACAATTGTTATGTTTAAAAAAAATCTATTTGGGATTGGGAAATTTATGAAAACAGGCCATGAAGTTCAATGTGCAAAACATGTGTATGTGAATTTTGCCAAAATGGACCAACTTCAAGCCCTTCTGTTTCAATGATGCAAGCCTCAAATGACAAAACCTTCAACATCAAAGTTGTATATATTTTCAAGACAATTAATTTGGACTTAACTTTTGCATAATTTGGATTTTTGATAGAAAGTTATGGGCACTTGAAGTTGGACTCTTTCATATTTCAATGACTTTGGTCCAAAGTGACCTATAATGTTTTGTATTATCACATGTACTTATTTTAGGATTATGAAAATTTGTTCAACATAACAAATGAATTAGACATCTTAAAATTTCCAATGCATTTGATACCACCTCAAAATCATGAAAAATGAGTGAGTTAGGTCCTTGGGAGGTTGACCCAAAATTAGGGTTTCAGTCAAAATGACCTATAATGTTTTGAAATGGATGATGACCTTACAAGCTTCAAATCAATTTTTTATGAACATGAAAGTTGTTCATATGGTTCTTAAGAACATTTTTTCTATTGGGGTCATCTTCATTTGACAAACACATAAAATGGTAGGTCTCAGTGGATTTCAAAATAGTTAGATGAATTGACTGATCAACTTCTCAAGTCTAAACTTCAAATCTTGATGAATTGATGATTGAGGACACTCAAATAAGCTCAAATATGCATGAAATGATGAATTAAATAACTCCCCTTGATTATATTTGATCATGGGTTGAGGTTGCTTCATGAGCAAGGCATAGTCAATGCACAAATGAATTAGGGTTTCCTTGGGAAACAAGCCTCAAACCCTTTGGCTTATCTTGATCAAATTGACAAATTGAGATACTTGGGAGGCATATATGATGATTGAGAACCTTGTGAACCATTATCATGCTTGCTTTCAACTTTATCTGGCCATTCCAATGAGTAAGGGTCTCCTAGGAGCCTTGGATCTTATGATTGCTCAAGCTACAAAGCAAACAAAGTTAGTGACATATTTTTGTGCTTTTGGTTAGTAAAAAAATAAGAAAAGCAATAATATACAATTCAATCATGCTTGGTGGTCTCAAACCAACTCACACAAGTCCCACCCTAGGGTTAAGGAGCCAAGATGTCATGATCCTTGAGGCAAATGGAATGTGCAATGAATATGATGCCATGAGGGATCTTAGGGTCAAAATTAGGGTCTTACACTTTCATTTACCGTTTTTTGGTAATGATTGTTTCTCCCCTCGATTGGTCATCATTTTATACCCAGTAATCGGTATCCCGATGTCCTTTCTTTTCGGTCGATTTATCCTTTATTAACCCAGTAACCGGTTGTGGATAATCTTCCATGTGAGTATGTTATCTACGTTATGACGGTAATAGATAATATATCTCATGCACCCTTCTGTCGAAGTCTTTTTCTTCCCCATTTGAGTAAGATTCGTACTTCCTTATGGAATCGAATGTCCATCCTGTAATCGAGTTTGCTTTTTCAGCCCTCCTTTCGGATGATGAGTGTCTTGGATATATTCCCCAATTCACGCCTGGTTGGTCACCTATTATATGCCCAGTAACCGATATCCCTGGTGTTCCTTCCTTTCTGCTCCCTATTATGACTTTTTGTCCCCTGTGGAGTCAGATTTTCCTGAGTTGAGATATACCTTTTAGGTTTTCCTCAGATGTTTTGGATGATTGATATCTCTCACCCTTATACCGGTCTTAGATATTCTTTCTCCCTGATCATGTTGCCTTTTCACCCTTATACCAGTGTATTTAATCACATGTCTCTTCGAGCTTATTACCCAGTAACCGGTAATACCTCGTTTGTTTCTTCCTCAGCTGAGTCCTTTTATGGACATTCCCAGCCTGATTCCGGATTTTTATCCGAAATATCCTTTGTGGATAGTTTGCTGTATTGGCATATTCCCCAATACATGCATCTTTGCGTCAGCTCGAGTCTTTCCATTGATTTATTTTCATGGAATCCCTTCGTGTCTCTCAGCAAGTTTTAAGTCGTGACCTGCTCACGCATTTTATTCCCTTTATTCCCCAGTAAAGTCCCCAGAGTCTCTGTCTCTTTTATGAGTGTATTACTCATATGGACTTTTCAGTTCGCCTGATTTCTTTTTTTTCTTTGTGGACATATATCCCCATAGAGTATTAATTTTTGCATACATACATTTGCATCATGAGGTCTCTTAGGGACCAAAATTCGTCTCTTTGTTATTATTTAAGCCCATTCTACCTCGTCGAGACGAAGATTTTAACCTTCATATCTCCGGCTAGAATGACCTTAAATAGGGGCATCTGTAAGACCCTAATTTTGACCCTAAGATCCCTCATGGCATCATATCATTGCTCATTGCATTTGCCTCAAGGATCATAGCATCTTGGCTCCTTAACCCTAGGGTTGGGACTTGTGTGAGTTGGTTTGAGACCACCAAGCATGCTTGAATTGTATATTATTGCTTTTCTTATTTTGTTTGCTAACCAAAAGCACAAAAATATGTCACTAACTTGTTTTGTTTTGAAGCTTGAACAATCATGTGATCCAAGGCTCCTAGGAGGCCCCTATGCCCATTGAAGTGGCCAGATGAAAGTGAAAGCAAGCATGACAATGGTTCCCAAAGCTCTCAATCATCATATATGCCTCCCAAGTATCTCAATTTGTCAATTTGATCAAGATAAACCAAAGGGCTTGAGGATTGTTCCCCAAGGAAACCCTAATTCAACTGTGCATTGATTGTGCCTTGCTCATGAAGAAACCTCAACCTATGATCAAATACAATCAAGAGAAGTTCTTTCATTCATCATTTTATGCATATATGAGCTTATGTGAGTGTCCTCAATCATTTATTCATCAAGTTTTGAAGTTTGGACTTGAGAAGTTGATCAGTCAATTCATCTGACTATTTTGAAATCCACTGAGACCTAACTTTTGATTTGTTTGTGAAATGAAGATGACCCCAAGAGAAACAATGTTCTTAAGAACCATATGAACAACTTTCATGTTCATCAAAAATCCATTTGAAACATGGAAGGTCATCATTCATTTCAAAACATTATAGGTCATTTTGATTGAAACCCTAATTTTGGTTAACTTCCCAAGGACCTAACTCCTTCATTTTTTATGATTTTGAGGTGGGACCAAATGCATTGGAAAGTTTAAGATGTCTACTTCAATTTGTATGTTGGACAAAATTTCATAATCCTAAAATAAACACATGTGATAATACGAAACATTATAGGTCACTTTGGACCAAAGTCATTGAAATGTGAAAAAGTCCAACTTCAAATGCCCATAATTCTCTCATAAAAAATCCAAATGATTCAAACTTTAAGTCCAAATTGATTTTCTTGAAAATATCTACAACTTTTATGTTTAAGGTTTTGTCATTTGAGGCTTTTATCATTGAAACAGAAGGGCTTGAAGTTGGTCCATTTTGGCAAAATTTCCATATACATGTTTTGTACATTGAAATTCATGGTCTGTTTTCAATAATTTCCAAACTCCAAATGGACTTTTGATCAACATAACATTTGTTCCTTAGGTCAATACCTTTCCAACCATTACCCACATGCCTATGTTTCAATTTTGCAAATGGCATTTTCGAAGAGGTGAAGTTTTGGTTTCAATTATGCATAACATATCAAAATTCCATGCACAAGCTGATATCATGCAATCTGCACGTCCATTTCCATTTGGTTGATGATTAGCAGTCAATTGCAATTGCTTTTGGGCCTCCCATGCGCCTGTACAGGCCCATGCATGGAGGACCCAACTTCACATGCACACGAGTTTCCCACCATTTTGCATCAGCTGTGGCTATAAATAGAAGTTTCATTTCACTTCATTTGGTAACCAAAAGGTGCCTGAAGCTCTGCACATTTGAATCCCTAAACTTCACTCAAAGGAATTTTGATTTTTCTCTCAATTTTTCAAGCTCAGATTTCAACTTCATTGGTTGATCTCTGACTTATAATTCCTTAGCCTTGCTTCCTTGTTACTTCAAGAACAAGCTACACTGAAGAATTGGATCAGACCGTGCCATTGAAAGCTGCACTTCAAAGGTTCATATTCAAACTGTTTTGATTCGAATCTCTCTTAATATTGAGCATTTCTCGTATTGGTTGGTACCTCTGAAGTCCTCATGTGAGAGGCAATTGATTTGTGCTTTTAATTTTGTGAATTGAGTAAGTTCAGATTGAACACCTCATTTTTCCATCTCAGATTTCTCTCTCTATAGGGATCTTGAGTGGAAACTAAGGGTACAGGGGTGATGTACATCGCCCCAGCTTTCTAATGATGTATGGATCGTGTACTATGGTGAAGGTTTGAAAACCTGCAATTCTGGCCGGAACAATGAGGTTCACCAGAGAAGACGGTGGTTTCCACCACTGTCCCCACGTGGATGAGTTCCTGGCCCTTGGATCGTTTGCTTCAAATCTAATCCTGGCTCTTGGTTTGATTGACTTCATTTAATCATGTGTGTTACGCGTTTGACTAATCCACACCATGCGCGCGCGTCTCCCAGCCTTTAGATGCGCCACGTCAATTAATGAACCAAGATCCAAGCACTGTGGATTTTTGCTATTTTTAATTTCTGTTTTAATTTTCTTTTATTCCATTTTATTTTAAAAATTCATAACTTCTTTATTTGGAATCACAAAAATATGGGACCAATTGCAAAAAAATTCTCTTAAATTCTAGTTTCTAAAAATGATTTTTAATTATTTTTGTGATTCCATTTAAAAAATTTTGTGAATTATTTCTTTTCTGGTTGTTTTTAATTCATTTAAAATGCTTTTCAATATTCAAAAATGCCAAAAATATTTTTTAACATCTTTGAATGATGACGAATCTATGAAAAATATTCTCATCAATTTCTTAATCGATTTGAGATTTATTTGAGATTTTAGTTCAATTATGTTATTTTTCTTCATTTTTAATTGTTTAAAATTAGTTTCTGTTTTCAAAAAATGATGAAATTTTTTGTCAAACCTTGTTTGACCATGTTAGACTTATGATGATCCAATTGGACTTTTCCAAGTTGATTTGAATTGGATTTGAAGTTTGACCTTTATTTGTTCATTTTGATTCAAGTATTATTTTAATTCCAAAAAATACCAAAAATATTTTTATTGTTTCTTGACTTCTAAGCTTCATCTCACTTTTGTTTACCATTGATTGATGTTGATTCCATTCATATTTGGTCAATGTGTGTTGGTTATATTGTTGGACTTTTAATTGTGTACATTCCATTTCCATCTTCTTCTTCTTCTTTTTTCTTTTTGACCAATGAGTTAATGATTGGTGGTTAGCCTTGACATATGAGGGGCTTAACCTTCTTTGATCCAAATCAAATTCATCTTGATCAAAGATCAAGTGAATTGCTTTGCATTAAAGAGAGGTTGCTTCTTGGTCAAGCAAAAAACCTAAATCCATACAAGGTCATTCTTCTTTTCTTTTGGCATGGCAAGTTGTAGGAGCTTGGCTTACTAGTCATGGTCTCTAACTTGTTTTTATTTGTGATCGGAAAAATAGCAAGTGTACTATTTTTACCGATGTAGTAATAAGGAGTTTTATTTCCAAGTATCGATCTTAGGGATTACGTAGGAAATACTTATTTTACTTTGATTCTATCAGAACAAAAAGATAATGGTTTGGTTGTTTTGGAATTTTAACAATAAACACAACAGACAGTAAAATATAATTGATTAATATAAAATATGCTAGGGGGAAGTGGTTGATTTAACCAGTTATGAATTCAGTCAAGATTTCCTTAATACCTATGCAACATTCAATTACCTAACCTCAGAATGTTCTTCCTTAAGTCCTTAAGGAAGAAACTATTAAACTACCAATTCTTACTCAAATGTCCATTCAATTAATCATTGGTTTTAATCATTAACAATATCAAGGTTTGCGGTGGTTTACAAAAGTTACTAGTCCTAGATGATGCAATCATAAACCCAATTGTGTGAAAACCCTAACAATCACAATCCTGTTTTTGATAGTCATAGATCAATTTGTATTTGTCCAATACAAAAGCATAATAACATCACACAATTGAATTGAAATAAGTAACATAGTAATAAGGAAATCATTTGTTCAAATTCATAACATACGATCAACTCAGGACCACCCCCCTAACATAGGGGGTTTAGCCTCTCATAGTATTAAACAAAATCATAGTATGAAAATTAGACATTACAAAGAACTATGAGATTTTGATCTTCAATGGTCGGAACCCTTGAATCTCGCCGTCTTCGAATCCTCCGTAGTAGATATCCTCTCAATGCAGTGTTTTCTTTCGTACGTCAAAAAAGTCTCTTCTCCTTTCTTTCCCAAGCCTTCTAATAGTTTCAGATGGATTTTCTTCAAGCAAAAAGTCCAAACTACCCTTAATGAGAAGAATAGGTTCACAAGGCAAAAATTGAAGTTTCTAAGCCGCGCCCAACAACACGGGCCGTGTGTGTACACACGGGTGCCCGTGTGTGCTCTCCAACATGAGCATTTTCAAATCAAGCTACAGAGGTAACAACACGGGCCGTGTTCCTACACACGGGTGCCCGTGTTAATGCACTGTTTTAAACAACACGGTCGTGTGTCACCACACGGGTTCCCGTGTTGCTCTCTGTTTTTCCTCTCCAATTTTGCTTTGCCTGACCCACAACACGGGCAGTGTTGTAGCACACGGGGCCCCGTGTGGACCTGCTGTCTCTTCATATTTTCGCCTTTCTGAGTATCCACAACTCCACTATTAGTTCTTTTAAACCTGTGCAATGGCATGTAACAATAACACTACCAAACGAAGCGTAAAAGAGACCTTTTTGACATAAACTTGTAATAAAATGCAATGCGATACCAAACCAACAAAACATGATAAATGATTCTGAAACAACTATAAATAAACATAAACCTTACCAAAGTGATGAAAATATGTCGGATCAACGGTGGGAATTCAATGGAAATGGTGACCGATCACAACCCCAAACTTGTCTCATTGCTTGTCCTCAAGTGATGTATTGAGTTCAAACAAAGGTCACCCACGAATTCATTTTCCACAACGCAACCTAGTCTTTCACAATTTGTGTTATTCCTTTCCAATCGAGTTTCAGGTATCTCCGACTCAGGTAGTTTGCCACATTTTCACATCAGAAGCCTCGTCACCTGCAAGCTTTTCACACACTCACAACATCTCTCATGGTTAGGGTGTGTACACTCACAACACAGTATGCAATACCAAACTCTTAAATTTGAATACATTCTAATTTCACGACAACAGCAGATTCCACACACTTTACGAGGTCTTTTAGGTTGTAACGGGGCTTGGGTACGGTGGGATAAACAAAAAAAATGGATAACAAAGGGTTTTGAACTCGGCAGTCATGTTGTGTGATTTTTCTTTCTCTTTTTCTCGTGCATCACGTATACTCTGGGGGTTAATTTCACTCTTTTGACTCTTTTTCTACTCAAATTTTTTGCGAGAATTTTATAGGTGTTAGAGTCTTAAGTCTCGGCAAGTGCATCTTTTCTCTTTCGTTTCTCTTTTTTTTTTCTTGTTGGACATACACAATTCTTTTCTTTTTGTATGATCTCTTATTATGCACTTGCCCTATCTTTCAAGATTACCACCCCAAACTTAGCTTTATGCACATCTTGCAACTCACAACAATCATACCGAGTGATGGAAGAAATGAATGATGAGTGGTTAACATGGGGTTTATGATGAATAAAATGGCTAAGGCTCAACGGGGCTTACGAAGGGAAACATACAGATAGGGGAAGCAAGAAAGGCCCTGGCTAACAAACAACTTGCCTCAATGTGTGTTGTCATGTTGTGAAGTGTCAAAAGGACATACGCAAAATCAGAGTGGTAAAGTCATACCTGGATGAACTCTCATGTTGATGTTTAGTGTCTGGCTTTTTGTAATCTCACCATGTTGGTTGGTTAGCTTTACAAGCTCTGAAGCCTCATCGTGTTATGTGGTTTCTTTTCTGACTCGGTTCTTCCATACCGCTCTCTTGGTCTGGTGTCACCAAATTGTGTCCGACTTTATTTTCTGATGGTTGCATTAACTTCCGGGGTGCCTTTCAGCATAAGTTCGAGGGGTGTCTTTCATCCACTACCATTGATCCCGGGATCGTCCAACCATTTCTCATCACTCTGTACACACAAGTAAACCATAAAAAAAACACAATAATACGACGATAACAAAAACAAAAGCTCAAGAACAAAAACAAATTGAAAGTGAATTAAAACAATTTAAAACATGAAAGGAGAAAACCCCCCCACACTTGAACTAAACATTGGCCTCAATGTTTAAATTCAAACACGAAGGGGACTTACAGTGATTATTGTTGTGGAGGAGGCGGAGGATCGTGCGGGAAATGCAACATCAGACGTTGCATCATGGCTTGCATGTCATCCATGATTGTCCCTTGTCGGAACAATTCCACACCCTGTCTGGCTAATTCCGCATCTTGTCTGGTTTACTCGGTGCGGAAAGTTCCCATCTCAGTTTGGATCCAACCCCACTGGTCCTGCGACATAAAAGAGGATCCTTCACCATGTAGGTTGGAATCCTGTGGGGGTGGCATACCTTGGGTAGCTGGCCTCTCATCTTCTTCCATTTCCTCACCTGAAAAATCTTGGTCAAATTGAGCATCGTCCCCTACAGATGGGGCTGAACCTGTATACAACCAGTTAGCAACATTTGCAATGCTAATGGAACCAGGTGCTGGTAGTGCAAGCACTTCCACATTATGAATCACAAGAGAGTAGTGAGTCGGCATGATGGCAATCATTTGCTGATTGACGAGAGTGTTCATGTCAATCTTAGTTTTACCCATCACTGCAGCTTCTTCCAACAAGAGTTGACCATACCCAAAGTGGTCTGCAATCTGCATGATCAAACCACCCACAGAAATATCACCGGTAGTTGCGTGGCCAACTTGCTTCAAATGATTGGCGACAAAAGCAGCTGCATTGACTCACTCATTATTGGCCATGCAGTGAAGGAAAAATAACTCTCTCTTTGCAGCTACCCCGGTACTATCACCCCATCCGAACAAGGTGTAGGCTAACCCCTTTTGTGCATATCTGAAGCAAGGGTTATGAATCCCCGAAGCTTTTCCCGAACTTGGGTTATAGCCACTTTTACCTGTAATAGCCCTCCAGAAATCAATTGCTGAAAAAGTGTCTGGAGGGGTTCCGGGTCTAGATACCGGGAGTCTCAGAATACTCCCAAGTTCCTCAACAGATAACTCGTGATCCTCATCGAACAATCGGAAAGTAATTTGACCATAAAATTCCATCTCTGAACCTGTCCACCTTCTTCTCATCTTAAACTCAACCGTACTTAAGAATTCAAGTGTGATACGTGCGAAGGTCGGTGCTTCGAATTGCATGAATTCTAACATACCGATGTTGTGAAACATGCGGTGCACCTCTTCCTTTAAGCCCAACTCATCAAGTGTAGCATCACACATATAACGTGTCGGAATGAGCTTACGTTTAGCAAGAATCACATACCTCTCTTGATGCTCCGGTTGTTCAAACAAAATGCCATGAGGATTCGGAGAGCGTCTAGCCCGTTGCTTCGGCCGGGAGGATGTGGGTGAAGGAGAATTGCCATCCAAGGCGTAGCGGAATTTAAAATTTTCTCCTTTAATGATCCTTACGAATGGGCATGATCAGTGATAGAATCGTTACCTCTTGTAGCGATTCAAACCTTTGGTGCAGATCCCTTGTAACGATCAAAACCTTGTATACAGATCCACGGGGCGATCACGAACGTTGAACGATGACAACGTCTCTACTCAGTCCACACGAACGGATTCCTTCAATCTTAGTGCTAGCTGGTACGAATGAAGGCTTTGAGTGAGAGAGAGATACGAAATTCCAACTCTTCAGTTGTGTTGTATTCCCATACAATGCTTCTGCACAAGAGCTCTATTTATAGAACCACTTGTGTGGGCTTCAAGCCAAAAAGCCCACTTAAGTGTATTTTGGCCCATATCTCATAATATGCCAAAATCACTTAAGTATTTGGTACCTTACCATACATCGTATTCTACTTAAGTACATCGTACCTTACGATGTTCCTTAGTTACTCTATCTCTCATCAATCCGTCCTTTGTGTGTGACCCTGTAGGTTTTCGCGACGTTGGCAATTATATTAAATCACGCATTTAACATAATAAATAGTGAGTGGTATCTAGCAACACATCACTGCTATCCAAGTCACGAAAATGTCATGTGATCTGACAAAACCTCCTGTGATAATAATTATGTGTATAATTACCCTTTTGCCCTTATGTCTATATTGAACACAAGGTATAGACCGTGTCATCCTTGTCCAGTTCAATATTGGGCCCATAGACATTTATCCTGTTACGCAGGATTGGCGAATTCCATCTAGGACACTCATGTCCCTCAGCATGCTTTGTGGAGTACCCATCAACTGTCTTTATGGTTATCCAGTTACGAACAACGTTGGATCAGCAATAAAGCACTCGACTCTACATCTAGGATCCATAGTGGTTTCAGGTCGAAGAGTGGTATACACTATTATCACCATGAGAATAACTTATGACACTTTGCATAACTTTCTATATAGTATTCTCATAGCGGGTCAATCCGGTATAAATATTACTCCTAATATTCATACTCATGTTTAAGACTTGATAACTCTTTATCCATGATCCATGAGATGTGATCATCACTCTACAAACATAATAGTCTTAATGCTTTAGTGTTATCCCACTTCACACTAAAGCTCGACTACGGATACTTTAAGAATAGTGTCCTTATGTTTAATGTGCTCTCATGATTAAGTCACACTTAATACATTAAACGGACTATCTATTCCAAGGACTTTATTAATCAACCATAATAAAGAAAATGCCTTTTATTATTAATAAATAATTCGATACAAGTACCAAAAGTATTGGCCTCTAGGGCTTACACCAACAAACTCCCACTAGCACTAGAGCCAATCAGGCATACCCCTTATGCCCATTGATCTAGTATGGCCATCATGCTTCTGCTGCGCAAGAGGCTTTGTCAGTGGGTCAGCAATATTGTCAAGTGTAGGTACTTTACATATTTTCACATCTCCTCTATCTATTATCTCTCGAATGAGATGATAACGCCTAAGTATGTGTTTGGATCGTTGGTGAGATCTAGGCTCCTTGGCTTGTGCGATAGCACCATTGTTATCACAATAGAGACCAATGGGATCCACAACGCTAGGGACTATGCCAAGTTCACTAATGAGCTTCCTGATCCAAACAGCTTCCTTTGCTGCACTTGAGGCAGCAATATAACCGGCCTCGGTTGTAGAATCATAAATTGTATCTTTCTTTGAACTTTTCCAGCTCACAGCGCCACCGTTCAAGCAAAACACATAACCAGATTGCGATCTAAAGTCATCCTTATCTGTCTGGAAGCTAGCATCGGTGTAACCAATTACAGCCAATTCTTCATGACCTCCATATATCAAGAATGAGTCCTTAGTCCTTCTCAAGTACTTAAGGATATTCTTGACAGCTACCCAATGGGCATCACCAGGATCAGATTGGTACCTACTCGTTGCACTTAAAGCATACAAGACATCTGGTCGAGTACATAACATGGCATACATGATAGATCCTATTGCAGATGCATATGGAATATTATTCATGCGTTCCCTTTCTACCTTAGTTGAAGGGGATTGTGTTTTTGATAGACACAGGCCATGTTGCATAGGTATGAATCCTTTCTTGGAATCATGCATATTAAAGCGTCTCAGCACTTTGTCTATGTATGTACTCTGACTTAGGCCAAGCATTTTTCGTGATCTATCTTTATAAATTCTGATTCCTAATATATAGGCTGCTTCACCTAGGTCCTTCATAGAAAAGCATTTCCCCAACCAAGTCTTTACTTGTTGCAGGGTAGGGACATCGTTTCCAATGAGTAATATGTCATCTACATATAATACCAGGAAAACGATCATGCTCCCACTAACCTTCTTGTAGACACAAGGCTCATCTTCGTTCTTGATGAATCCATATTGTTTTACCGTTTCATCAAAACGAAGATTCCAGCTTCTGGAAGCTTGCTTCAATCCATAGATTGATCTTTGTAGCTTACATATCTTTTGGGCTTCTTCTGGTATGTCAAATCCTTCAGGTTGTGTCATGTACACATCCTCAAGAAGATTTCCATTAAGGAAAGCAGTTTTGACATCCATCTGCCATATTTCATAATCATGATATGCAGCGATAGCAAGTAAAATCCGAACAGATTTAAGCATTGCAACTGGTGAAAAGGTTTCATCATAGTCAACACCATGAATTTGTTTATATCCTTTTGCAACCAGTCTTGCCTTATAGGTATGTACTTTACCATCCATGTCAGTCTTCTTTTGAAGACCCACTTGCATCCTATAGGATTAACTCCTACAGGAGGCTCTACCAAGGTCCAAACTTGGTTTGTGTACATAGAATCCATTTTAGATTTCATGGCTTCTAGCCACTTCTCAGACTCGGGACCAGTTATGGCCTCTTGGTAGGTCACAGGCTCATCTTGATCCATGAGTAATACATCACCTTGATCTGTTATGAGATATCCATATCTCTCAGGTAGGTGACGTATCCTGCTTGACCTACGCTGGTCTTGTTCTACTTGAGCAGGTTGCTCTTCCACAACCACTTGTGTTTCCTGCTCTAATTCCTCCATAGGTGTATCGATGCTCTGTGATTCTTGAATTTCTTCAAGCTCTACTTTCCTACCACTGGTTCCTTTGGAAATAAAATCCTTTTCTAAGAAAACTCCAGTTCGAGCGACAAACACTTTGCCCTCAGAAGGATTGTAGAAGTAATACCCTCTTGTTTCTTTAGGATACCCCACAAATAAGCATCTGTCAGATTTGGGCTCAAGCTTAGTTGAAATTTGTCGTTTCACATAAACTTCGCAACCCCAAATCTTCATGTAAGACATATGTGGTTTCTCACCACTCCATATCTCATATGGTGTCTTCTCAACCTTTTTGGATGGAACACGGTTAAGTGTGTAAGCTGTTGTTAACAGCGCATGTCCCCAAAAAGAGTTTGGAAGATCGGCGTGACTCATCATGGATCGGACCATGTTCAACAGGGTTCGATTTCTTCTCTCAGATACACCATTCCATTGGGGTGTTCCAGGAGGAGTGAGTTGGGACAGGATCCCACACTCTTTCAGATGGTCATCAAACTCTAGGCTTAAATACTCACCACCTCGATCTGATCGAAGAGTTTTAATATTCTTACCTAGTTGGTTTTGTACTTCATTCTTGAATTCCTTGAACTTTTCAAAGGACTCTGATTTGTGTTTCATTAAATACACATAACCATATCTACTGAAATCATCAGTGAATGTGATGAAGTACTGAAAACCTCCTCTGGCTGGTATGTTCAGTGGTCCACATACATCAGTATGTATGAGGGCCAAAAGATCATTAGCTCTTTCACCTTTTCCTGTGAATGGAGACTTTGTCATCTTTCCAATTAAACAAGATCTACATGTCTCATATGATTCATAATCAAAAGAGTCCAACAGTCCATCTTTATGGAGTTTGGAAATGCGTTTCTCATTTATGTGGCCTAATCGACAATGCCAAAGGTAAGTTGGATTTAAATCATTAGGTTTCATCCTTTTAGTATTAATGTTATAAACTGGCATTTCAAGATCAAGGACATATAATCCATTGTTCATTTGAGCAGTAGCATAGAATATATCATTCAAATAAATTGAACAACAATTGTTCTTTATTATGAATGAAAAATCGAACTTGTCCAAACAAGAAACGGAAATAATATTCCTGCTAATTGCTGGTACATAATAACAGTTCTCTAACTGAATTATTAAACCACTAGGTAAAGTCAATTCATAAGTTCCTACGGCTAAGGCAGCAACCTTTGCTCCATTGCCAACTCGTAGGTCGACTTCACCTTTTGCCAAATCTCTACTCCTTTTTAGTCCATGCACATTTGTACAAATGTGAGAACCGCATCCAGTATCTAATACCCATGATGCAGAAGTAGATAAATTAATTTCAATAACAAAAATTCCTGAAGTTGGAGTCTCTACTCCATTCTTCCTATCTTCCAGGTGCTTTGGGTAGTTCCTCTTCCAGTGTGCGGTCTTACCGCAATGGAAGCAGGTGCCTTCTTTTTCTATGCTTCCACTAGGCTTCAAAGCAGCAATAGCGGGTTTGGGTTTGGCAACTTCCTTGCCTTTCCCTTTATCATGTTTGAGGACAATCTTCATGTTTCGGTACCAATCCAGAAAATTTGTCCCAGACAATTTTTCCTTCTCAAGGTTTGATCGTAATATGTTGTTAGAGGTGTTTGTTGTCATGGTTATCTACATAAGGATTAATGAAAATA
Source organism: Lathyrus oleraceus (assembly GCF_024323335.1). Lineage (NCBI taxonomy): Eukaryota > Viridiplantae > Streptophyta > Magnoliopsida > Fabales > Fabaceae > Lathyrus > Lathyrus oleraceus. The sequence goes on from NC_066581.1 coordinate 89,284,248, forward strand.
TAAGTATCATTGACATATTTAATTAGGCCTTTAATTAAACATGCTCCCACTATTTTATTCAAAACAAATGACCCTCATCATTTGATTCGGAAAATCCCGTTGGAAGATTTTCTAGTGGGTCGAGATCCATATTTCACTTCGTTCTAAGTCCGCGTAGGCGGATTACACAAACCTAGGTTATTTAGGTAGGAACTCCTTCCAATTGTATCTCATACAACTCTCGAAAATTTCAGTTGGGTGAATAACTCCTTATTCCAATCCATCATATGGATCATTCCCAACTCTTGCTTCTAAACATATATATAATCTTATTATAATTTGTTTAGTTAAGTTTGACCCATTGTTTTAACAGTTGGATATTACAATTATCCCATCGCACCTTACTAATATAGAACATGCACCTCGCGTAGGCGAAACCTACATTATTCGATACTAGTCTTGATGAGTGTTAAAACTTGGAAAGCATAAACTTAATATTTATTTTGAGGGAATTGCAATTTTTCTGATCTCACCGGCTTGTTTATCATATAAACCGTATCTCACATGCATCAACATACATTCACATGCATCAACATACATACAAACATAATGAAACAGTTATGGCCCCTAGCACAATTGTTCTCGCAAGCCAATGAGAGAACCTAAGCTAACCTAACAACGATCTAAGCTTCTCCAAGCAAGATCTTCAAGGTTGTCCTCCTTTGGCACTGACTTCTTTGCTTTCTTCATATCATTACATTACAAAATAAACTCGTTTTACATACGAGGGAGTGAGATGAGAAAAAGAAGTTACATTTGGGAGACAAAGAGAGAGGCACGACACGCAGGTCGTGTTTTAAAACCCAAAGCAGAATAAAGGAAAACTAAGGCCATAACCGATCACCACAAGACAATAATAAACAATTTATTATTATTATTAATTCCTTTAATTAATTAAAATCAAATTAAATCTCGAAGACCGATCACCACATTTTAATGAACAATTCATTTAAAATCAATGTCGCTTTTCGCATCAACACTTGATACTTTTAAAGCACTAAGTTAGCCGAACGGGTGAATTTTGCCTTGCGTTAACCGGTTAACCATATGCGTTAACCGGTTAACACTGTTTGAAATCTGTTCAAAAAATTCTTTTCTGCCTTGCGTTAACCGGTTAACCAAATGCGTTAACCGGTTAACACTGTTTGAAAATGTCTTGGAAAACTGTTTTCCGCCTTGCGTTAACCGGTTAACCAAAAGCGTTAACCGGTTAACATTGTTTGAAAAACTCAAAAATTTTATTTCGTATTACGTTAACCGGTTAACCATATGCGTTAACCGGTTAACACTGTTCCAAAAAGTGTTTAGAAAGCACAACTCTTGTGCAGTCAAACCCCAATCGCATAACTCTCTGACAACACAACCCTTGTGCCGTCACTAACCCTGATGCACCAATTTCAGACCGTCAAACACATCTCGATTGTTAATTCAGTATGATTGATCAACACGTCATTGCTTCACCATACTAATGTCGGATCAAGAAGCAAACGACTATTGATCGCTCAAAGGAAAACAATCATTGAGTGTTTGAATGAATGAAACGAGAACACTATATCATATATAATGTATTTTGCATCAGGATTACATATATCATATATATGTAACTTGATCGATCTTAATTTAATCTTTGATTCATTCTGTCTTTAATCATATTAATACAGAACAAAAATAGTTATCAGATTCATGGTTTTGTAAGTGGCTTTGATACCACTGAAGGAGAATTGCCATCCAAGATGCAGCGGAATTTAAAATTTTCTCCTTTAATGATCCTTACGAATGGGCATGATCAGTGATAGAATCGTTACCTCTTGTGGCGATTCAAACCTTTGGTGCAGATCCCTTGTAACGATCAAAACCTTGTATACAGATCCACGGGGCGATCACGAACGTTGAACGATGACAACGTCTCTACTCAGTCCACACGAACGGATTCCTTCAATCTTAGTGCTAGCTGGTACGAATGAAGGCTTTGAGTGAGAGAGAGATACGAAATTCCAACTCTTCAGTTGTGTTGTATTCCCATACAATGCTTCTGCACAAGAGCTCTATTTATAGAACCACTTGTGTGGGCTTCAAGCCAAAAAGCCCACTTAAGTGTATTTTGGCCCATATCTCATAATATGCCAAAATCACTTAAGTATTTGGTACCTTACCATACTTCGTATTCTACTTAAGTACATCGTACCTTACGATGTTCCTTAGTTACTCTATCTCTCATCAATCCGTCCTTTGTGTGTGACCCTGTAGGTTTTCGCGACGTTGGCAATTATATTAAATCACGCATTTATCATAATAAACAGTGAGCGGTATCTAGCAACACATCACTGCTACCCAAGTCACGAAAATGTCATGTGATCTGACAAAACCTCCCGTGATAATAAGTATGTGTATAATTACCCTTTTGCCCTTATGTCTATATTGAACACAAGGTATAGACCGTGTCATCCTTGTCCAGTTCAATATTGGGCCCATAGACATTTATCCTATTACGCAGGATGGGCAAATTCCATCTAGGACACTCATGTCCCTCAGCATGCTTTATGGAGTACCCATCAACTGTCTTTATGGTTATCCAGTTACGGACAACGTTGGACCAGCAATAAAGCACTCGACTCTACATCTAGGATCCATAGTGGTTTCAGGTCGAAGAGTGGTATACACTATTATCACCATGAGAATAACTTATGACACTTTGCATAACTTTCTATATAGTATTCTCATAGCGGGTCAATCCGGTATAAATATTACTCCTAATATTCATACCCATGTTTAAGACTTGATAACTCTTTATCCATGATCCATGAGATGTGATCATCAGTCTACAAACATAATAGTCTTAATGCTTTAGTGTTATCCCACTTCACACTAAAGCTCGACTACGGATACTTTAAGAATATTGTCCTTATGTTTAATGTGCTCTCATGATTAAGTCACACTTAATACATTAAATGGACTATCTATTCCAGGGACTTTATTAATCAACCATAATAAAGAAAATGCCTTTTATTATTAATAAATAATTCGATACAAGTACCAAAAGTATTGGCCTCTAGGGCTTACACCAACAGTGGCCACATCCTTTCCTTTGCTTATACACTTTGGGGGCATAATGGTACCTACAAAATTTTCTCAAAATCCAAATAACAGATTAGTGAAAACGGCCACCGTCACTGTGTAGAGGACGGCGAGAGGAACGATTTTTTGTGAAGGTGAGATGGGATTTTAATGAGTGGAGCTTTGTGAAAAGTGGAGCTTAAAGTGATGGAGGCTAGGTTAACAATGGAGGAAGAGGGAGAGAGAAGCTTGCAAAATCAGAATGAATGAGAATAAGTGGTGGGGAAGAGATGTAATGCCAAGTGGGTCCCATCATTAAAAGCACCCAAATTCAAAAAAATTCAAAATCCAACCCGTAGAGGACAACACGGGCCGTGTTCCTACACACGGGCGCCCGTGTTAATTCATTGTTTTAATTAACACAGCCGTGTGTCACAACACGGGTGGCCGTGTGGATGCCCAGCTTTCTCCTCTTGCATGATCAACACGGGCCGTGTGTCACCACACGGGTGGCCATGTGGATGACCTGTTTTCCTCAATTTTTGAAATTTGTTTCGCTTCATAGGTATGGTCTCCTTCCTTTCAAAGGTGATTTTGACTATACGCTCCAAGTTCTTCTCCTTACCTGCAACAACGTTTCACGCACACACAGAAAAAACACATAAAATAAGTTAGAAATCGAACGCGTGGGTTGCCTCCCACGAAGCACTTCATTTAACGTCGCATGGCTCGACGGTTGTCCTCCTCATTAGGCGAGGCGCACATGGTCAATCAATCCATACTCTTGGCCTCTGTAATAGGGCTTCAACCTCTGGCCATTCACGTTGAATATATCCCCATTTTTTTGGTTCTTGATCTCTATTGCTCCGTGGGGAGAGACCTTGTGCACGACAAATGGGCCGGACCATCTTGATTTCAATTTCCCAGGAAACAACTTGAGCCTCGAATTGAACAACAATACCAGTTGTCCTTCCCAGAAATCTTTCTTGATGATTCTTTGATCATGCCACTTCCGTGTTTGCTCCTTGTACATCTTTGCATTCTCATATGCCTGGTTACGAAATTCTTCTAACTCGTGAAGTTGAAGAATTCGGGATTCGCCGGCTTTTGCCAGATCACAATTCAAGAACTTGGATGCCCAAAAGGCTTTGTGCTCTAATTCTAGAGGAAGATGACACACCTTACCATAAATCAGTTGATACGGAGACATGCCGATTGGGGTTTTGAAGGCGGTTCGATACGCCCATAGTGCGTCATCTAATTTGATCGCCCAATCTTTTCTTGAAGCACTCACTGTCTTTTCCAAAATCTGTTTAATTTGCCGATTAGACACTTCAACTTGCCCACTCGTTTGAGGATGATATGGAGTGGCAATCTTGTGTTTCACATTATATTTCTTCAATAGGTTCTCCATGAGCTTATTCAAGAAATGTGTCCCTTCATCACTGATAAGTGCCCTTGGCACACCAAACCTTGAGAAGATGTTTTGTTTGAGAAAGTTTACCACTACCCTCGCATCATTAGAAGGGAGGGCAACGGCTTCCACCCATTTAGAGACATAGTCTACAGCCACCAGAATATAATTCTTTCCACATGAGGGTGGAAATGGCCCCATAAAGTCTATCCCCCAAACATCAAATAATTCCACTTCGAGCATGCCCTTTTGGGGCATCTGATTCCTCCTGGAAATATTCCCTGTCCGTTGGCATCTGTCACATTCCTTCACAACGATTTAGGCATCCTTAAACAACGTAGGCCAGTACAACCCTAATTGGAGGACTTTTGCGGCTGTCCTTTCTCCACTAAAGTGTCCCCCATAATCTGAGTCATGACATGCCCTTAATACTTCATTTTGCTCTTCCTCAGGGACACATCAACGAATCAGTCCGTCTACCCCTTTCTTATACAAGAATGGTTCGTCCCATAAATAGAACCTGCAATCATGAAGAAACTTTTTCTTTTTGTTATAATCAAAGTCTTCAGGAATTATGCCACCCACCAGGTAGTTTGCGTAGTCAGCAAACCAAGGAACACCCACCACCGCGAGGATTCGTTCATCTATAAACTCGTCCTTTATGGGATGTTCTTCTTCCGTCTCTTCAATCGGGGACATTCGAGATAGGTGGTCCGCAACGGTGTTTTCACACCCCTTTTTGTCTCGAATTTCAAGGTCGAATTCTTGCAACAGCAAAATCCATCTGAGCAGCCTTGGCTTCGAGTCCTGTTTAGAAAAAAGATATTTCAAAGTAGCATGGTCAGTATAAACAATTACCTTTGTTCCCAACAAGTATTGCCGAAATTTGTCAAAGGCATAAACCACAGCCAGTAGCTCCTTCTCTGTGGTTGCATAATTCATCTGAACTGGATTCAACACATGGCTAGCATAGTAGATGACATGGAGGAGTTTGTCTCTTCGTTGCCCCAAGACTGCCCCTACTGCTATGTCGCTCGCATCGCACATTATCTTAAAGGGTGAGCCCAGTTCATGTGGTACCAAAGAAGGGAGGGACAACTATGATAAAAAACGAGAAAAATGAGTTGATCCCCACCCGTACTAGTATAGTGGTAAGTATTCCCGCCTGTCACGCGGGTGACCCGGGTTCGATCCCCGGCAACGGCGTCAAAAACTTGATCGGAAAAATAGCAAGTGTACTATTTTTGCCGATGTAGTAATAAGGAGTTTTATTTCCAAGTATCGATCTCAGGGATTGCGTAGGAAATACTTATTTTACTTTGATTCTATCAGAACAAAAAGATAATGGTTTGGTTGTTTTGGAATTTTAACAATAAACACAACAGACAGTAAAATATAATTGATTAATATAAAATATGCTAGGGGGAAGTGGTTGATTTAACCAGTTATGAATTCAGTCAAGATTTCCTTAATACCTATGCAACATTCAATTACCTAACCTCAGAATGTTCTTCCTTAAGTCCTTAAGGAAGAAACTATTAAACTACCAATTCTTACTCAAATGTCCATTCAATTAATCATTGGTTTTAATCATTAACAATATCAAGGTTTGCGGTGGTTTACAAAAGTTACTAGTCCTAGATGATGCAATCATAAACCCAATTGTGTGAAAACCCTAACAATCACAATCCTGTTTTTGATAGTCATAGATCAATTTGTATTTGTCCGATACAAAAGCATAATAACATCACACAATTGAATTGAAATAAGTAACATAGTAATAAGGAAATCATTTGTTCAAATTCATAACATACGATCAACTCAGGACCACCCCCCTAACATAGGGGGTTTAGCCTCTCATAGTATTAAACGAAATCATAGTATGAAAATTAGACATTACAAAGAACTAGGAGATTTTGATCTTCAATGGTCGGAACCCTTGAATCTCGCCGTCTTCGAATCCTCCGTAGTAGCTATCCTCTCAATGCAGTGTTTTCTTTCGTACGTCAAAAAAGTCTCTTCTCCTTTCTTTCCCAAGCCTTCTAATAGTTTCAGATGGATTTTCTTCAAGCAAAAAGTCCAAACTACCCTTAATGAGCAGAATAGGTTCACAAGGCAAAAATTGAAGTTTCTAAGCCGCGCCCAATAACACGGGCCGTGTGTGTACGCACGGGTGCCCGTGTGTGCTCTCCAACATGAGCATTTTCAAATCAAGCTACAGAGGTAACAACACGGGCCGTGTTCCTACACACGGGTGCCCGTGTTAATGCACTGTTTTAAACAACACGGCCGTGTGTCACCACACGGGTGCCCGTGTTGCTCTCTGTTTTTCCTCTCCAATTTTGCTTTGCCTGACCAACAACACGGGCAGTGTTGTAGCACACGGGGGCCTGTGTGGACCTGCTGTCTCTTCATATTTTCGCCTTTCTGAGTATCCACAACTCCACTATTAGTGCTTTTAAACCTATGCAATGGCTTGTAACAATAACACTACCAAACGAAGCGTAAAAGAGACCTTTTTGACATAAACTTGTAATAAAATGCAATGCGATACCAAACCAACAAAACATGATAAATGATTCTGAAACAACTATAAATAAACATAAATCTTACCAAAGTGATGAAAATATGTCGGATCAACGGTGGGAATTCAATGGAAATGGTGACCGATCAATTTTCCTATAGTTTTATTGACCGGCCTCAGATAGGTGTGACTACTACATTAGTCCACTTACGATTGCTTAACATAGCGCTAAATTGCCTTATGGCACACTAACACTAACCACTAATTACTAACTTTTAATTCAAGCATTTAATTCTTGCAATTTACTTTAATGCAATTTAATTTCTTGCTCATTAATTCATTTGTCTTTGCCCTTTGCTCACTTGAGCTCATGTTTATGTTAATGCAATTTGCCTTTTGCTCACTTGAGCACATTATTGTGTATATACTATTGCCTTGTGTTTTGTTTTTGTTTGTGTGAACCCAATGCAAATGGAGAAAGGACTTAGATTTAGGACCTTACCTATGCTAAATGGAGTTTCAAGAGCAACTAGGCCTCATGCCTTTAGAATGCTAAACGTGTTGAAGAGCAACTAGGCCTCATGCCTTTAGAATACTTAATCTTGAAAGATGAATTAAAAGGATCCTAATTCTAAACTCACTCTTGTCCATTCTTTTATTGCATTATGGAACTTTTTTATTTGTGTGTTCTTGTGTGATAGGGGTCCTAAACTTGAGCCAATTAGAAGAACCATTGTCATGGACATCCAAGATAAGAGATACAAAAGCCAATTGGAAGATTCATAGTAGCTTGATTGATATTTGCTTGATTGCTTGAGTTAATTGCTTATTGCTTACTAAGTCCAAAGGAAAGGAGCAACTTGGATCATCTTTATGATCTCAAGAGGGGAACTCCAAGTGGTTTTATTTCTCTTCCCTCATCTTTGCATGTTTAGGTCCTAGCCCTTCTCTTCTTCTCTCCACTTTAACCCAAGCCAAACTTTTTGTGCAAACATTAACATTGCTTTTCAAAATTAGAAACCTAGGCACTATGCCTTTGATATTTTCAAACTCTTTTTCATAACACTTATTTTGAATTGAATCTTAAGTCAACTTTGACCTTATTTTGTGAATACTTTTCATTTGTAAATACAACTCATTTCAAACCTTTTTGTGGTTCCAATGACCATTTGTGTTAAAGCTTTTCATAAACATTAGCTATTAGGTTTGAGTTATCATAGAGGTTGATATAATACTCACCTGTATCCTTAGTGTTGGATTATAAGTCTTTCGTGCTTATTATAGGGTTAACCCCTCACTAGAATGTTGAAGCTTTCCTCACATGGTGGATTTGTGGTTTAGGTTGAGTTTTCTCCCTTTGATAACAAAAGACCTTAAGGCTTTTGACCAATCAATTCACCAACTTCTTTTGAGATTTTTACCCCGAACTACGAGGTTTTGATCCTACCTTTTTTAAGATGGTACGTAGGCAATGGGTTCATCCATTCAAACACAAAGTTGTAAATAACTTGTATATTCTTTTCTCATCTCCCCAATCATGTTTGCACAAATATTTTCACAAATACCAACCTACCATACAACATTTGTAAAAACGGCTCCCTTAGAGTACTAAGGATGTTTTGGGTGCTTAAAACCTTCCCATTGCATAACCAACCCCCTTACTAAGATCTCTGACATTTTTATTAGTTTTTGACTTGATAAAACTTCTCGGTTTTTGTTCTCTTTCTAACCTTTCCTTTGGATAAATAGAAGTGTGGTGGCGACTAGAATTGTATGATTTACTTTTGATTTAGTCAATAAATCTAAAGGTAACGAATACCCCGCTACACTAGGCAACATTCCCCGTGCTAAAGGACTTGGCCAATGCCAACATTCAAGACTGAGCTATCTCTGCTTGTGCCTTTGTCGCATCTCGAAAAATACGATTCCTCGCGATGGTCGCGGAAAAAATTACGTTCGAACAGAGTCGCCACTGAACTTTATTTATCCCAATGAAGGGATAGGAAAATATCAATAAGACCATAGGGAAATGGGATAATGGTCGTTGCAACTATATTCGGTTTCGGGAGTGTGTAAGACCCTAATTTTGACCCTAAGATCCCTCATGGCATCATATCATTGCATTTGCACTTGCCTCAAGGATCATAGCGTCTTGGGTCCTTACCCTAGGGTGGGACTTGTGTGAGTTGGTTTGAGACCACCAAGCATGCTTGAATTATATATTATTGCTTTTGTTATTTTGTTTACTAACCAAAAGCACAAAAATATGTCACTAACATCTTTTGTTTTGTAGCTTGAGCAATCATAAGATCTGAGGCTCCTAGGAGGCCCTATGCTCAATGATGTGGCCAGATGAAGTGGAAAGCAAGCATGATAATGGTTCAAAAAGCTCTCATTCATCATATATGCCTCCCAAGTATCTCAATGTGTCAATTTGATCAAAGCAAACCAAAGGGCTTGAGGCTTGTTTCCCAAGGAAACCCTAATTCAACTATTCATCAACTGTGCCTTGCTCATGAAGCAACCTCAACCCATGATCAAATACAATCAAGGGGAGTTCTTTCACTCATCATTTCATGCATATTTGAGCTTATTTGAGTGTCCTCAATCATCAATTCATCAAGATTTGAGGTATGGACTTGAGGAGTTGATCAGTCAATTCATCTAACTATTTTGAAATCCACTGAGACCTAACTTTTAATGTGTTTGTCAAATGAAGATGACCCCAAGATAAACAATGTTCTTAATAACCATATCAACAACTTTCATGTTCATAAAAAATTTATTTGAAGCTTGGAAGGTCATCATTCAATTCAAAACATTATAGGTCATTTTGACTGAAACCCTAATTTTAGGTCAACTTCCCAAGGACATAACTCATTCATTTTTTATGATTTTGAGGTGGGATCAAATGAATTGGAAATTTTAAGATGTCTACTTCATTTGTTATGTTGAATAAATTTTCATAATCCTAAAATAAATACATGTGATAATGCAAAACATTATAGGTCACTTTGGACCAAAGACATTGAAAGGTGAAAAAGTCCAACTTCAAGTGTCCATAACTTTCTTATCAAAAATCCAAATGATGAAAATTTTGAGTCCAAATTGATTGACTTGAAAATATATACAACTTTGTTGTTTGAGGTTTTTCCATTTGAAGCTTGCATCATTGAAACAGAAGGGCTTGAAGTTGGTCCATTTTGGAAATTTTCACATGCACATGTTTTGCACCTTGAACTTTATGACCAATTTTCACTAATTTCCCAATTCCAAATGAAGTTTTGTTCAACATAACAATTGATCCTCATGTCAAGACCTTTCCAACCATTACCCACAAGGCCATGTTTCATTTTGGTAAGGGCTAGTTTCAAAGAGGGGAAGATTTTGGTACAATTATGGAAACCATTTGAAAACTTCATGCACACTCCAATTACCTCACATTTGCACGTCCATTTCAGATCAAAATGACTTAAGCTTTCCAAACCAATAGGATTTGGGCCCTCCATGCACCTGTACAGGCCCATGCATGGAGGCCCTCTTCATTCATGCACATGAAATTCTCATGCTTGCCTTTGCCATTTGCTATAAATACATGAGCTCAGCTTCACTATTTTCCAACCTGAAGGCGCCTTAGATGTTGCAGAATTGAATCCATAACCTCACCTAAAGGAATTTCTCTCTTTCACTTTCAATTTTCAGATCCAAATTTCAACCTCCTTGGTTGTTCTTTGGACTCAAATTCCTTAGCCTCATCTCCTTTTCATCTCAAGAGTGAACTGCAATCAAGAGCTGTGAAGAATTGTGCTCCATAGATCTATATTTCAGAGGTGGATGTCCAAACTTTTTTTCTTCGAAACTCATTGATTCTTGTGTTTATTGGTTTGGCTGAAGTCCTCTCATCAGAGGCATTTGAATTGTGCTTTTAATTTTGCAAAATCATCAAGTTCAGTTTGAACTCCATTATTTTCCTCTTCTGGTTTCTCTTCCTATGGAGATCTAGAAGGAAAACCAATGGTACAGGGGTGATGTACATCACCCCAGCTTTCCAATGATATGAGGATCGCTTCATTTGGTTAAGTTTTGGTTGTCTGCAACTTTGGCCGGAATCCCTGGTCTCGCCGGAGAAGATGGTGGTGTACACCACCGTCCGTTTGCCAGGTTGAATATGGGCCCTTGGATCTGATCTCCAGATCTAATCTTCACCCTTCCTTATTATGACTTTTATTAAATCTTGGTGTGGCTTAGTTGACTATGGTCTTTGGTGCGCACGCATGCCACAACCCTTGGATGTGCCAGCTTAATTAATGAGACTGGATCCAACGCGCCAAATATTTTCCCATTTTCCATTTTCTTATTTAATTTCCTTTTATTTTCTTTTATTCCATTTTATTCCAAAAAATCATAACTCTTTCATTTTAATTCCAAAAAATATGGGACCAATTGCATTATTTCTCTTTTTAATTCTAGTTTCTAAAAATGATTTTTTATATTTTTTATTTTATCATTTGATATTTTTTGTGAATTTTCTCTTTTCTGGTTATTTTTAATTCATTTTAAATAGTTTCTGATATTCAAAAAATTCAAAAATATTTTCTTAACCTCTTTGAATGATGATGGATCTATGAAAAATATTCTCATCAATTTATTAATTGATTTGAGATTTTAGTTCAATTAGGTTATTTTTTATTCATTTTTAATTGATTAAAAATAGTTTCTGGTTTCTAAAAATGCTGAAATTTTTTGTCAAACTTTGTTTGGCCTTGTTGAATTTAGGATGATCCATTTGGACTTTTTAAAGTTGATTTGAAATGGATTTGAAGTTTGACCTTTAATTGTTTATTTTAGTTCAAGTATTATTTTAATTTTGAAAAATACCAAAAATATTTTATTTGTTTCTTGACCTCTAAGTTTCATTTTGCTTCTGTTTACTATGGTTTGACCTTGATTCCCTCTATCTTTAGTCAGCGTGCTTCACTTACTTCATTTTGAATTCCATTAATGCACATTCTTATTCATCTTCTTCTTCATCTTTTTCTTTTTGATCAATGAGTTAAAGATTGGTGGTTAGCCTTGATGTATAGGAATTAATAACTATTTAATATATATATTTTATAAGTTTTTATGAAAAATATAATAAAAAAGAAAGAACAAATCAAAAAATGGAGAAAATGGGCTAGGCAAGAGGAAAGCCCAACTCTGAGCGCTGCTGGAAATAGAACAGGGGATTTATTAGCAAAAAATATTTGGGCCCAACCTGAGTTGGCCCAAAACGAAACCATCAAGGCCTTAAAGGCTTGGTCAAGCGTTGGCCTCCTATGGAGGTGTCTAGGCCTTTTGATCCGGGGACTTTGACCCGGTCAACAAATCATAGGGGAAAGCCTGAGCGGGTGCACCATCATATGGTGGGGGGATCCACACAGGATCCCCTGGTTGACTCAGAAGTCAACCAAATGTGGCGCCTCTTGGAGAGGCCACGTGGCGCCCATGCAGCCACCCTCATCAACACATAAAAACAAAAATTTGGGAGAGAGAGAGCCATTTTCTCATTCTCGTTCTCTCTCTTCAACTTCAACGCCCAAGTTGCTCTGCAACTTCTATTTCCTCTCCGTCATCATCCTCACTGCCAAACCTGCCGGAGAAGACGGTGGCAGCCGGCCAACCGCGGCGGCGCCGCCTTCTTCTCCGGCGACGTCAACCCTAAACCCAAACTTCTAAACACGAACCCTACTTCTTTTGGGCCGGTGATTTCAAATCTGGCCTTAGTTCTCCCAAAAACCTTTTCAAATGGCCGGATTGGCGCTCCAAAAGAGAAACTCAAACCTAAAACCTAACCCTAAACTCTCTCTCTCGCGCGGCCAATAAACCCTAATTCGTCCTCCCAACGGAACAAACCTAAACACTAAACCACAAATAGTTTGAAACTCAAACCGTAAATCTTAAATTAAGTCTCCTATAACCACGCTTTGAAGAAATTATGAAAGGGGTTTCACTCGGCAAGAAGAAGCGAAGATGATGGTGCAAAAAATTGAACGAGAATGGAAGATTTACTTGTTTGAAGTCAAACGCCAGCGGCGCTCCCCACCGTTTAAGATAAGTCTTCCTCTTTCTTTGGTCTGGATGCTGTTTTGTTGTTCTTTTGAATGTTTATGTGTTTGGTATTTTTTTAAAGAAAATTATTTTGCTCGCTTCTTTTGGATTCACCTGTTGGATGGTATTTGTTTTTTAGGGTTTGGCGTTAATAGAAAATATTTGTGATTGCTTCCTCCTGGATTTTCAAAAAAACGTTGTTACTGTTAATCTTGGTTGTTGTTATATATATGGTGAATTTTGGTTTTGAGATAACTTGTTGGATTATCTCTTTTCCAGAATTCATGGGATATTTGTTTTGTGGATTTAGAGTTTCCTGGATTGAATATTGGAACGTGTTCTTGGGCGTTCACTTTGGTTCACTGTGCAACATATCAATCTGTTTATTTTATCAATTGTTTTTCAGTTTTTCATAAGTGCTTATTTGATAAGCTTTTTTTTTAATCTTTGAATTAGTTTTGCAGGTTTGTAAAAAGGTGAAAGGATGTTGATTGAAAGAAGTTTTCTGTGCCAGCTTTGGAGGCTAGAATTGAGGCGCTGTGAATTTCAACAGGCTTTGGAAAAGTCTTTGAAGAGTTGTTGTTCAACCTGCTGGGTTTACAGCTTATTCAATTTTTTTCAAATTTATTTAGATGTACTCAGATCTTTTGGGACGTGTTGTATAATTTCAATTTAAAATCCTTTTCTTGGATAATTATGTAAATATTTGGATCATTATGTAAGCCTTTAGAATTATTTGTAACATTTTGGATTTTATACAATTAATTTTTTTTTAAACATTATCTCAATATTTCATTTGTGTTAATAAAAAATGTTTAAACTTTAATCTAAATATGAAAATGGATTGGGCCATAATGCAATTTAAATGGATTTTCAGCTTGGTCAACTTTAGCACATTAATATTAACCAAAATAAAATGTGACAAAAAGCCTAAAATAAAATATGCCACAAAAAATATTGCAATTTCAAACTTTGATCATAAAAATCAATAAAATACACATACATGTGGTATCTTGATCTAAACCAACATACTCATACTTAAAATGCAATTTTTAGTTTAAGGATTTATGAATGGTTTAGAAACTTGGCACATATATTTGGGATATGAAAATGAGCTTAATATAATCATGTCTCTTAATACTTACTGATAATCAAATGGACTTTGGATCAATGATGTAAAAAGATTTGAACCACACTTTGCAATATTAATCATGGACATGTTAATGTGAATGGACCTTTTTTTAAAAAGACCAAGAGTTCTCATGGATAAACCAAAATGGGTCTTGTTAACCAAAATGCACATGCTATCCCATGCTTCAGTCAATAGCCATAATAGACAAATGCAACTGGTGTCTTCTTAAGGATATTAATAGATGAAAATGTCACTGAAGATTCGCTGTCACTAAGGGCTGAAAAACCCTAAGATAAAGTTTATGCCCTATAACATCCGGTAGTAAATGCTGGTGAAAGATTTTTCCTTACCCGGACAAAATTGGGGTATGACAGCCTTCATCTGATGCAAGACCTTGGGTCTCTTTGACTCATATGCTACTTTGTCTTTGTGCTTTAATGTTATTTTATTATTATTATTCATGTTTGATGATTGTTCTGAGTTGATCAATGAACATTTCATCTACTACATTGGAAGATATTGAAGACCGCTAGTTATTGAAATGTTTTCTTGGATATTATGACTATCTTTATTTGATGCATTGGTCTTCATATGGTGCTTGGATATTGCTCATTGCTCATTGCTTGTTGATTGTCAAAGTCCAAAGGAAAATGGGTTTCTATATGACATTCTTGTTTGTTGGATTGCATCCCATTGGTCAGATCTTTTCAACTCTTAACTTTTAATTTTTGCCTAGGATAGTGTCTTCATCTCCTACCACTTTCTTTAATTTAAAAATCTCTCCCTCTTTTAAAAAAAATCTTTGCTTGTGATTTCAAACTTAGACATGTTTTAATGATTAGAAACTTTGGTCTTATGCCACTGAATTTTCAAACCTTTTCTTAAATCAAACTTGTAAATCAACTTAACCATATTGACTTAAATTTCAGAAAAGATAGAAAGAACTAACAACTTCATTCAAATCTTTGGCATTTTTGTGCCTTTTCATTTAAATTTTGTTAAAATCAATTCACTAACTTCTTTGAGATTTTTACCATAAACTACGGGGTTTTTATCCCTCATTTTTATGTTGGTACGTAGGCATAAGACCGAAGGTCTTGTCAAACACAAAAATATAATTAATGAATTCTTTTCTCATCTCCCCACTGTATATTTTATCAAACATCATTTATACCAAAAAACATATACACGCAAAAAGGGCTCCCTAGGAGTACCTATGACACTTTGGGTGCTAACACATTTCCTCTATGTAATCAACCCCCTTACTTGTAATCTCTGGCATTTTATTAGTTTTGATTTGAAAACTTCTTATCTTCGGGTTTTGTTTGTACTTTTCCTTTTTCCTTCGTAAACAATAAAAGCGTGGTGGCGACTCTGGTTTTACTGACATCAAGTTTATCCATAGCTTGATAGTCACGAATTTACCACTACACATGCGTATGTACTATTCATTGTTTATGCACTATTCACGATGTTGTTCATGTCATTGTTCACTGTTCACCGTATTTGTGAACAATAAATATGGTGTAGGTGTAAGGAATGGTATAGGAATAACATTGCTTATGAAACAAATATATTGAGAAAGAGGGATTGCCAAATGGAATCACTACCCACTCGTAGGTGTCTAAATCTCCCGGGTAACAAAATGTCGTCTTCAGAACATCTTCATCTGCAATGAAAATTTGGTTATAACCAGAATAACCATCTAGCATACTAAGATATTTGAAACCCGCTGCTGAGTCGACCAATATTTCAGCGACATGCATTGGATATTCTCCTTTAGGGTTGCAGTGTTTAGATCTCTAAAATCGATGCAAACCCTTAACGTTCCATTTTTCTTAATTACTGGAACGATATTTGCAAGCCATTTGACATACCTTGTAGTTCTTATGAACTTTCTTCTTAGGAGTCTTTTGATCTCTTCATGTATCATGAAAATGATCTCGGGGGAAAGCCGCCTAGGCGTCTGCCTGACTGGATTCTTCCCCGTCTTTATTAGCAGTTTTAATTCCACCAAATTCCTATTGAAACTTGGAATTTCATTATAATCCCAAGCAAAACAGTCCTTAAATTCATGAAGTAACTTAACTACCTTGAACCTTAAATTTATATCGATGTTGGCGCCGATATAAGTCGCATTTTGATAGATCCATCTCTCAAATCTATTTCTTCAAGTGGATCTTGAGGCTTCATTTTTGTGGTAGACACACCTGAATCCTTCTCAAAACCTAAAGTCTCATCATCATATATGCAATCGAGCCTCTGGTCTTTCCTACCATCATCTTCTCAGCCTGCTAACCGCAGATTTTTGACTGGTCGAGGACCAACCTTGATCCTTTGACTTACGTCGAAAATCTCTATTTCGTTGGCTTCGACAACCACATGTGGTATTTCCGCTTCCAAACCCGCTTTTAATCTTTTCTTGGTTACATAAGCCAAAATCCTCTTCAATGCATCGACTTCAGACATCATCATCAAATTCGTCGCCCTAGCCAGTTGGCCGGATTGTGTTTGAGTCATAAAACCTCTCCCCTATGATTTCTCTATCCAATGTGAACCCATGGGTATGATGGAGTTTCAAAGAGTAAAATACATTCTCTAGAGGCATGTAAGCTAACCCTGTTGATGTGCAAGGCGCTATATTGGCCAAATTTCTATCTAAATTTCTTTTGTCTACATGGTTCACTTCTGCCATGTAGTATCCTTGATCAGCCTCAATATTCTCGATTATCCTATCTTCACGCCAGATTGCTATTCTTTGGTGGAGTGACGAAGGGACTGCCCCTACTCCATGTATCCATTCTCGCCCCAATAACATGTTGTAACTAGTCCTTGACGTTATAACCATGAAGATTGTGGGTCGAGTTATGGATCCCACTGTTATGTCCACTTGGATAACTCCCATAGTCTTTCCAGTCTTACCCTCATAATTGGAAAGCACTGTGTTTTGGGGCCTCAAGTCCGTATCGAGTTTGCCTATTTTGGCCAACAAAAAATGAGGCATAAATTCACAGTTGTCCCACCATCCATCATAATTTTGTTCACCGTAGTGCCCTAGACTTTTTCCCTTATAAAGAGGGGCTTCAAATGACTTTTCATACCCTCATGGGGCCTTTCAAAAAATGATTTTTTTCTTCAATACATCTGTTGTTCATCATAAAGTAACATACTGGCTTGTGTTTCGCCAACTCTTCCTCATCACAATCTTCAATCTCAACAACTTCTGTCACACAGTCGTACTTCCTAGGGAGCATAAATACTACATTTCATAGCACGTCTAAATCCTTTTCTGACCCAAAATCGAAATTGTTTGTCACTAATTTATCCTCCTTCACCTGCTATTCTTCCTTGACCTTTCCTTTGGACTGACTTGTCTTAGGAGAAAATAATTTAGTTCCCACTGGCTTCTTTGCCTGGTCATTTGCTCGATTTTAATATTGCTTATTATTGCTTGACGTTGCAACACCCCCTTAGCTTTTTTCTTTCTTTGGAATCTCCTCCACTGCGTCCTAGACATAAGGTTTTTTCCTTTGTAATTACAAGGCCCATACGAGCGCATCTTCGACATTTGGAAATTCTCTCAATAAGTCATATAAGACCCTCGACCCATTTCAAAGTTCTTCCACTTAGGGTTTCCAGCTTTCTCTTTACCAGCAGGTTTGGTCCACCTCCCCTGAGGATCATTGGACGTAGGTCTGTAAGTATTAGGCATGACCTTCTGCTGAGTAGGGGCATGTTCCTTCTTCTGGGGCACCCCCTCTTATCGAAATAAAGTTTAGGCCTATTATTCCTCCAATTTCCCCTCTCTTTTGCTTGTTGGGTTCTCTCGACCTTTCTTGCAACTTTCATATCAAATACAACACTACATCAAGGACACAACATCACCTCTGAGTCTTCAACCTTACACCTATAGAGAAATTCCACAAGTCCTTCACCAGCCTTTGGGTACACAATTTAATCTGATTTTCACTTTCCTCAAACTCAGCCATGTTAAAATCTTCACTAATTTCGACCATGTTAATCGTCACAGGCTCCACATAGTTAGCATCTCTGACTTGTAAAGGGTCGGATTCAATCTTCATTGGAGTCTTTCCCATAGAAAACTCCAACCTGCCTTCATTCAGCGCGTTTTGAACAAGATCCTTAAAAAGAAAACATTGTTAGGTCTTATGCCTTAGAAAGTTATGATATTTACAAAACCCTCGTTTCTTTCTTTGTTCTAATGGTGGTACTTTCACACCTGAGGGCACTTATACGTGACCATCTGCAACCAGTAAATCTAAAATTTCACCTCATTTGGTTACGTCGAAGGTATAAGTTTTCTTAGGGAATTTATCATTTTTATTAGGCTAGGAAGGGTTCTTCCCATTTACAAATGTAAGCATCTTACACACATATGGGGGACCTGACTTTAATTCAGCCACATCAACCTCAGACTCCTTGACATGGCTATATTCGACCTTTGACATCAGGTCTTGGTCTTTCATATCGACGTAAGCCACACACTCTTTCTTACCCTTATTCACTCTGGCCTTCCCAGCCTTTAGTATTTCAACCTGTCGAACTCTATCTGCCAACTGGACCATATCTCTCAAATATTGTGTATCTAGATTCTTCCTAATGGAGTAATCTAATCACCCAACGACCATCTTGACAAGCTCATGTTCAGGAACTTGATTTAAGCACTTTTTTAAATAAAAAAAAATCGATTCAAGTACTCATCGATTGATTCAGCAAACTTTCACTTCACACTCGACAATTCTTTCAGTCTAATCTTGGATTGCCCCATATAAAACTGTTCATGGAACAACCTCTCTAATCGAGTCCAATCATTGATTGAATGAGCAGGAAGGGGTTGTAAGCCATGTGAAAACATTATTTGTGAGAGGCCTAGAGAAATATCTCACTCTTAAGTTCTCATTATTAGCTATGTCTCCTGCTTCGGTCAGGTATCGAGCGATGTGCTTGACGGTAGATTCTCTAGTGTCGCCAGCGAACTTTGTGAATTTAGGGACTTTCCATCCCCTTTGAAGTTTAGTCTGCAACACGTTTCTGAAAAGGGAGATGTGTAATTTAGCCTTTGCAGACCCATGTTTACCCCATTCTGAGCCATTATCCTTTCGACAATGCTCGCAAGGTTATTCTCCCCTAACAGATTTCCTTGTCGAACTTGATAGACGACTTGGTCAGCATCCTGGTTACGATTAACTATCATGACAGATGGGCACTCTGCTTGCCTAGGTATCTCTTGTTCGACCTATTCGTTTATGTTCCTGGTTTACTGTGTTTTCCTCCAAAACCACCCATTCGTTTCGAACCTGTTTAACGATTTGGGGTTGAATAATAGGTCGAACATGTGCTAAGGGAGCGCCAAAAAAATCAGCGATTTTATTCATTTGAGTTTCCAACAGCTGGTAACTCTGATTCGTATTTTGAATCAACGGGTTGAATATCGTACCCATTTGTTGAGTTAGAGTATTTAGAATATCATGGTTACTCTCATATATGTGTTGTCTCATTGCCATTACGAAATTCGTCGTAAACGTTGGCATTGCCTAGGAACCAAATCCCATTCCCATCTAGGGTGGCATGGTTCGGCCGTGATTACATATGGCCGAGCCAGACGCCAAAACTTGTGAATACGTATTTGCAGCATTATCGGCAAATGTTGCAGGATTGATATGTAGGTTTTCCATCATTGACGTTGGCATCCCATAAGGTTGTTCACGTCCCAACATGGGCATTGTAAAACTTATGGCGAAAGGCTTAACCTTTGTTGCCATAATTGGTCTAGGAGTCACTGGGTGACTCTGGGGTATTGTGGACAAAATCGTCCCCTCTAGTAGAGTTAATGGCGCAACCATATGATCGTAGTACTAGAACTCGAAGGGATTGGTTTAGTCGACATTGCGGCGACTGTGCCTGCCCCAACGCTGTTAGAGAGTTGTTCTCCATTGTTATTTTAGGGAATTCCCATTTTCTTGACTTATTTTCGTACAGGTCTCATAACTTATCTCTTTGTTATTTTACCACACCTTAGTCTCATGCACACTCACAAAACTAGAAGTTAATAATAGAATGAAGAATAATAATTTTCAAAATTTAAAGTAAAAATAACACACAAAAGGGTCCCACTGGGCGTGTCAATTTGTTTACTTGGAAATTAGGTGACAAAATAAGTTTCTATTAATACTTAAGGGATTAAACTCGAAAATATCCCGAAACATATTTGTGTGTATTTAAACCTTTGAACTACATTTTATTATTGTAATCAAAGGGTAATGTTTGATGAGTAACAATTTGACTTTAAACAAGATTTATAATACCAGAGTTTGAAAATGAAAGTCACTGAAATCGAAATGCAAGACGAAGTAAAATGAAAATAATTATAATGCAAAATCGAAATGTAACTCAATGCAGGAAAAAAGGCTTGAATGTAAAAGTGTTTGAAATTTATAAATGTGGAACGCATACGTACATTTTCTTCACTCATTTCTCAAATGCACATATACTTTGAGTTTACAGAAATGTGAGTACAATTGTGGATCCCTTACAACATGAACATGAGCCCCTTTATATACTAATCTAAAATAACTACTTACGAATGGTCGACTAACCCTGTCACGACACGTGTCATCTCATGCAGCCGTTTTCTTCGACGAGTCTCCACGTGTCTTCGAGTAACCGTTCATTTCAAATCAATTCCCGCTCTTTCAACACCATTCAAATATCTTAACTACTTTAATGGTCACCAGGAATTAACTCAATTATGTCAAAATTACTAGGATCAATGATGTTTAGACAACACACTCTGTAGTAATTTCCACATGCAGTACTCAACTCGACATTCTTTCCATTATAATGATGAACTCCAACCTTAGCCAACATAACATAGTACTCAATCAGGCGACAACTGACCAGCATGCTCAAAATTTTGCTAAGTCCCCAAACTTTAACAACTTCTTTGACTTCCAGCTATTTCGACATTAGATCAACTCGACCTCAAGATAACTACATTCAATTTCAACCCTCTGCATTGCGTACTTATTGTTTTCACTTGCCATTTATACTTAGGTTGGAAAATCCAAGGTAAAAACACCCATATTTTTTAAGTGACTTTGCTTTTTTGGTATGTGAAAAGAAGAGCATTATCTTTTCGGAATAACATAAGGTAATGAATTCGTCAAAAAATTATCTTTCGAACACACTCCTTTAAATTTTACTGAATCAGATCGAATGAACAACAAAAGATAATTGGTGCGTTGGAAGATAACTTTCTAACATAAGTTCTTTTAGAGTTCAATAAAATTTATAAAAGAATTACGAGGTGTAACGATTTAATTAGTACTCCCCCCGACTATCATTTTATTAAATAAAAATTGTTTTAAAATGATTTTCATTGTTAAAATATTAAAAAAATTGTTATTTTTTTAATTGTATTATTTAAATATTATTGCATATACTATTTTTAACATATATTAATAAATAAGTAAGATTAATTAAATAAAAATATAATATCTTATACTTTCAATATATATATATATATATATATATATATATATATATATATATATATATATATATATATATATATATATATATATATATATATATATATATATATATATATATATATATATATAAAAGATTAGTTAAGTAAAAATATAATAATAATAATAATAATAATAATAATAATAATAATAATAATAATAATAATAATAATAATAATAATAATAATAATAATAATATTGTTTCCTTCGTATTTGTGCAAAAGTCTTAAACTATACTTATTTTAAAATGAAAGGAGTAATATGAAAGAATTGTATGCATTATGCATATATATCCAGCATATACGATAAGAAACGTTTGATCAAATCCAACGAACAAATACAATGGATATCACCGAACCGTACTAACTCTAATTAGGTTGTTTGGATATGGTAAAGCTAATTATTATTATTATAAAGATATTAAATTATTTTTTACAATATAAAATTAATATTATATAAGACTATTTTCTTGAAAGAATAAATAATACATTTTTGAAAAAATTGAATATGCATGAACTTGTAAAATATTTTTTATAGTGTCGATCAATAAAAAATGTGGATTCTATCAAATTACTTTTTTATTTTTAAAATATTAATATTGATATAATATGAGTAGAGTTAACAATGAAACGAATCAACTCGAAAGTAATTAGTAATTTGGTTCGACAATTAAATCGTTGAACTAGATTTGAAAATGATTATATTATTATTTAGAATAGATTTAAAATTTTATTCCAAATCTTAATTCTATATTATCTTTTTCCTATGTTAGGGTAGTAAAGCTGACAATTTATTTAAAGTCATCCTTGAGGAAGACATAATGACATTTATTAAAATAAAATGTGTAAGGAAGATTGCAAGTGGTGTAATTATTTTGTGATGAAAATACATCTATTTTAAATAATTTTTGGAATTGTGGATTTTTAAGACTAATATAAATTTTAATTTGAGTATTTTTTGAATTAGAATTTTCTCTTGTAGTCTTAGAATTAATAGATTTTTGAGATAAAATTAAATTGTAATATGATAATTTTTATTTTATTTTAATTTCTTTATATAAAATATTAATTTAAAATGTTAAATATATAAAAAATACACTTAAAAATAACATTTAAATCCATGAAACAAGTAAGTTGAAGATAGATAAAGTTAATGAGCTGAACCAAATTATCCATAAAATTATAAAGAATGGAATATAAATTTAAAAAAACAGTTCGTATTGAACTTAAACTAAATCAATTTTTAATAAATCGAATCGAATTGAGACGATTCTGACTCGACTCATTTTCAACTTTCAACATAATAAATTTAAAAAATTTGCTAGGTTATATCTGTAATAGTACTATTTTATGTATTACCTTTAAATTTTATATTTTTATTTAATACACTCATTATTAAAACAAATATTTTTTTAAAGATTTATTCAATAACTAATATATTTAATATATAATAAAAATAAAATATATTATTTATTGAATAAATCTAAATTTTTATTTTTTTATAATAGTACTCGGATGATATATATTATAAAACATTTTAAACACTCAATAATCCAATAAAAGATAAAAAAAATCAAATTAAAGACAATTTCCATTTTTTACCGTAAATTAAAGACATGCATATCCCATTTTCTCACCAAAATAAAAATTCAGTCAAAGATTTCCCATAAAAAAATAAAATCAAAAACACTTTCCATTAATTCCTCAAAATAAAAAACTAAACTTTCCATTATACATGAATGGAAAATGGAAACAAGATAACATTTAATTAATTTTCTTTGACCAAAACAATGAATTAAAGATATAGGATATGGTTTCCTAAAGAAGCGGCAGAATTAAAAACCTTTCTCTGTTTAAATTATCTCATCCATCGATGAAACAGATATTGTGGGAAACTGCAGCTACTCCGTTTCTGCTATCATGCAGTCGAGCATTTATAACCCTCCGATTAAAATCAGACAGCTTAGATTTAAAATTAATATTTTTTAATTTTAAAATTTCTAAACCATTTAATTAATATCAATGGCTATTAATTAGTTCATTGCATAAAAGATGTAATTTTAAAAATAACTTTCCAGTAGTGTATATTTCATTTTCTTAACCATACCAAACCATATTCACGAAGTAACCCGAAAACCAATTTTAACCACAGTTAACTTGTAAAGAAGGCAAGTCTAAACTCAACACAACTCAACCGTATATTCCATGTTTATGTTTCTGTTCTGTCTCTATAAATTTTTTTCTCTTCAACAATACAAATACAATAAAATAAAAATAATAACAACCCGAAATAACAGCATATTCTACCACCGCGATCGACCAAGTCTCTTTTCGTAACCACTTTCTCCGATTTCTTCTCTTTCATATAACAAACTAACAACCTCTTATATTCCTTTCTTTTCTTTCATTTCATTCTTTTCTATTCTATATTTTATTTTTTATTTTTAGAGTATTATTATATATTATACTGTTATTTATTATACTACTGTTTCATAATCCTAATCAAGAAAACAAGAATAACCGTTAATGGTGGTCAAGATGATGAGGTGGCGGCCGTGGCCGCCACTCGTCACCAAAAACTATCACGTCAGACTAACCGTGAAGAAACTCACGGGATGTGATCTGTTACGTCAATCTTGTTCAAGATTAACGGTTGAGATTAAATGGAAAGGCTCTAAGTCCTCAACACTCGCCTCGTTACGACGGAGCTCCGTCGCCAGAAATTTTACGAGAGAGGCTGATATTGAATGCGACGGCGCCGATTTTGTTGTTAATTTTGATGAAGAGTTTCAGAAATTTTGTAATCTGAATGGTTACAAAGATAATGTTGTTCATCCGTGGGAAATCGCTTTCAATCTCTTTTATGTATGTGTCTCTTTCTCTTCCTTTTTTCCCCCCTATTTCGATTCATTTCTTTTCACTGTTTAATTTAATAATAGTAATAATAATATTATTCGTCTTCAATATATATTTGTTCATTTTAAATATATATATTTTTTGGAAATTCTTGTTCTGTTTTTTTAGGGTTTTTAGGACGGTTGAAATTTTGGATGATTCTGTGTGTTTTTTTATCAATATTTGTTGTATTTTTCTATTCAACGATGAAGTTAATGTTATTAATTGAAGAGGTGGAAATTGTTTTGTGTGACTGTGTTACAGATAAAATAAGGGTGACGTAGTTGACTTTTTGTTCATTATGGTTTGTTTATTTAATTTTTTATATGTTGCTGTGTTCATTTTTTTTTTTTTGTTTTTGTTTTAAGCAGAAGTTTTGTGTGTGTGTTTTATATAATTGTAGGGATTGAATGAAAAGCGAAAGAAAAAGAGGGTTGTTGTTGGAACTGCTTTGTTGAATATTGCTGAGTTTGCAAATTCAACTGATGAAAATGGTTTTGATTTGAATATTCCACTCACAATAGCTGGAGGTTCTGCACAGCATTCTCCTTCACTTTGTGTAAGTCCATTCGATTAGTAGTTGTTGCTAATCAACTATGTTATTAACATTCTTGCATCGGATTTTTGTCGGTGTGTATGTAAGTTCAATTCTGTTGTGTGCAGATATCAATTAGTTTGATGGAGGTAAGAGGTGCTCAAGAAAAAACACTGTCTGTGCATAGATCTGTAGTTCCCGTGTCGTCACCGCAGGCTGAATCGGGCGATAGCATGATTACAGAGAAAGAGGGTCTTTCTGCAAATAAAGCTGGGTTTTGGAAAGTAAAGTCTTTCACAGAATTTGTATCATCTAGGAAATCTCAAAAGCAGTGTCGAGGGGAAGAGGGAAGTAGTGATAGCAAGTGCTCTGGGAGTGGGGATGGTAATCCTAGTTATGCTGTAGATTCTGACTCACTTGATGATTTTGGAGGAGATTCGGACGAGGGGAATGAGGATTCATGTGTTGGGAATTCGTTCGGTTATGGAACGTTGGCGTCTGCGAATGCTGGAGGATCACATTCGTATTATTCCAACACGAGGGTGAATTGCGATGACGGCGATTGGGTTTACTATAGCTACCGCATGCCTGATGCTGGGCGTTCACAGATGGAGGATTCAACCGTGTCTTCTTCCGAGTCTTATTTATCACAAAGTATAAAACGCAGCATACTTCCATGGAGGAAGAGGAAGTTAAGTTTCAGATCTCCTAAGGGTGTTAGGGGAGAGCCACTGATAAAAAAAGATTATGCCGAAGATGGCGGAGACGACATAGATTTTGATCGCCGACAGCTTAGCTCTGATGAATCATTCTCTTCTAAGGTAGTAACAGTTTTAGGCTAGCTCTCACTGGTAAAAGATATTTAGTATATAAGCTCCTATATTGAATGAAAACTATGCTATATTTTTTGGTCAGAAATTAGTTATATAAACTTATGTTGCTCACTGTTATTGATTAGTTAATTTTATGTTGTTTGTTAGTTTCTCAAGATTGAGGATAATTGGTGCTCTGAATTTGGAGATGATATGTTTGTTGTTGGAAAATGGGAGCAGAAAGAGATCACAAGCCGTGATGGTCACATGAAGCTTGAGACCCAAGTCTTCTTTGCCTCAATCGACCAACGCAGTGAGCGTGCGGCTGGTGAGAGTGCTTGCACGGTTCTCGTTGCAGTAATTGCTGATTGGTTCCAGAACTATCACGATCACATGCCCGTAAAGTCCCAGTTCGACACTCTAATTCGAGACGGCTCCTTAGAATGGAGGAACCTATGCGAAAACGAAACCTATAGAAATAGGTTCCTTGACGGGCATTTCGATCTTGAAACAGTCGTTGAAGCAAAAATACGCCTGCTTTCTGTTGTTCCTGACAAGTCCTTCATTGGTTTCTTTCATCCAGAAGGAATGGACGAGGAGAGATTCGAGTTTCTCCGCGGCTCAATGTCTTTCGACAACATTTGGGACGAGATCAGCGGTTCAGAACACGAGTGGCTTAGCAATGGCGAACCTCACCTCTTTATTGTGAGTTGGAATGACCATTTTTTCATTCTCAAAGTCGAATCCGACTGTTACTACATCATCGA
This sequence comes from Lathyrus oleraceus, assembly GCF_024323335.1. Taxonomy (NCBI): domain Eukaryota; kingdom Viridiplantae; phylum Streptophyta; class Magnoliopsida; order Fabales; family Fabaceae; genus Lathyrus; species Lathyrus oleraceus. Next base: position 89,311,059 of record NC_066581.1, read on the forward strand.
CACATTGGGGGAGAGGCTTTTCGAAGGATGCAATGAAGCATACATCCTTAAATTTGACAGCAACACAGTAATACACAAAACACAAGATGTTGCTCAATCATCATCAAACAATGAAACCACAGGTAGTGATCGGCAAACTGTTGCGCAAGTATTTGAGCGTAATAACAAGCCGGAACAACAAGTTGACAACGGTAACGAGGTTGATTCTATCGCAGAGCAAGAAGATGACAAGGTTGTGTGCCGAGGCAAGGAAGCATGCAAAGAGTACATCAAAAGCTTCCTGGCTGCAATTCCTATCAGAGAGTTGCAAGCTGATATAACAAAAAACAACATCACATTTTCGCCTCATCAGAGACTACAAATCGAGTTTCACTACACTCAATTGTTACAGTCTTGTTTATCATCATCTCCTCTGGAGGAAGCAACCGAGGCTGCGGCAGAAACACTTGCTCTTGCAATAAATGAGATTTCTACATAATAATGCTTGTTTAGAATTTAATTTAGATTAAAGAAAGTGCACATAAGCTAGCTAGTCTTACAGTTTTAACCAAATAACGTTATGTTAGTAAAGTCTACATAGAAGCTCCTTTAAGCTGTTGATATTTGATAGTGAGCTGAATCTGTAGGCCTTGTTTTGCCTTACAATAATGATTCCTGACAGGGGTATCAAAAAAATGATTCTGTGATTTCCCTTTCAAGTGAGTGCAAAGTACTGCAAACTTTTGGCATATGACATAAAGATTATACTACTTGTGAATGCATTATAACTTTTTCTAAAGACTTTTTACGCATGTTACATCAGTGTTTTAACATTCTGATTTTGATATTCTGATTTTCTATTGTTGACAAAGTCACATGAATATACTAGGTAGTGGCGAAGAGAAGTTGATGGATTTGGCTTCTTTTGATTCTCGTTTCTTTTTTATACCCTCTTCATATTTATTTAAACTATTTGTTTATTATATAATTTTGTCATTTTTCAAGCAATCAATTCTTTTTAAAAATATGTTTAATATTATATAGACATTTTTAAGGGTTAATCTCAAGAATCTAACTCTATTCTTTTAAAGTATTGCACCCTTGAAAATAAAATCAGTGACATGACACCATTCATAAGACATTAAATCTTAAGACAATTTTGTTGAAAGAAAATATTTAAGAGAGAGAAAAGAGTGATAAAAGGTAAAGAATTAGGACAATTATGATTTCTGGTGTAATTTTAATTCATAGGAGAAAATGTAAAGAATATAGGAGAAAATGTGGCTTCAAAAGAAAACAATTCATATGTCGAATTAATGATCTAATCAATTAGGTATCCGAATAATTGATTGTTGAGGCCCAAAATAAAAGAAGATTTTGATATATAGTTGATACCGAGCTTCAAGAGACTGATCCGATCGATTATAGACTCAACAAAATAAGTCCTAATCAATTAGGTTATTGTCTAATAGATTATTTAGTTGAAAAATTGCTTCCAACCAATCACACATACTTCTAATAAGTTAGTTAGACTCTAAAAATAATTTAAAGGTGATTTTGTTAATTAAAGAGACTTTAAAAATATTTTAAGTGTGTGTGAGTTGTCTTAGTATCTTAAGAGTTACTTTCCTACTTTCACAAGACTCTGGTCACCCAAACAGGTTCGATCAGACGAGATTTCACACTTTATCTTTCACAACTCTGAAGCTTTCATTTTCCTTTGTTAGATATATCGATCATATAAACACTTCACTGTAACTTCAAATCTTCTACTTGATAAGGTTTGAGATATCTTCAATTTAATCACCATCATCAAAGAGTTGGAAAGATATCACCACCGACTTCCAAATTCATTAGTGTTGTTGTCATCAAAATATTAAGAAGGTTGTCAACGTCAAAATCACCAAGTTCATACCTACAAGCACATAGGTTTACATTCTCCCCCTTTTTGATGATAAAAACGCATCTCTCAAGGATATGATAAAAGATAAATACAAAGATAATATTTTGAGTGGTTAAAATCTCCCTCATATGAGTAGAGAGTATACTCTATTTCTTCTGAGAGTATACTTTCCCCCTTTAGAATAATCAAAAAGTTTGGAAAAACAATCATAGCACATAGACTACATATAGTCATTTAGAGAAAGAGAGGAAGAAGAAGGAGAAGAGATAATTAAGCATACTAATCCATGCATAATTGATTTAAGATTCCTAGTTATGTTCTTATGAGAACAACTCCAAGATTAACATCAGAATCACTGATTTGTTGTTTCATCCGAATAATTTGAGAGCAACAGCTACCCGCAACAATATATTTTGTCTTAATTATGGATATCGCAACACTTGTTTGTTTCTTGCTATGCCAGGTGATAAGTGAGTTCACAAGTAAGTGACGCGTGCCAATGGTACTTTTCCTATCAAACTTGCACTCAATAAAGTAGGAATCAATGTAACTAATTAAGTTACAATCCTCCCTTGGGTATCATAGACCCATTTGTCGTGTATTGGTAAGATATCTCATAATGCATTTGACTGCACTGGGATGTGATTCTTTTGGGGATACTTGAAATCAAGCACAAAGACACACTACAAACATGGTATCAGGATGGGATGCAATGAGATAAAGGAGGGAGTCGATCATACCTCACTACTTGCTTTCCTCAACTGGTGTTTCATTCTCGTCCTTGTTTAGGTTGCAAGAGGTTGCCATTGGAGTTGCTATTGTCCTGGAATTCTCCATGTCAAACCTCTTTAGTGGCTCATTTCAATAATTGGCTTGATTGATGAAGGGCCATTCCTTAGCTTGATGAATTTGAAGTCCTAGGAAGTATTGAAGCTCCCCCATCATTGACATTTCAAATTCGTTCTGCATAATTTTAGAAAAATTCTTGCACAAGGATTCATTAATAGCACCGAAGATGATATCATCCATATTAATTTGAACCAGTAAAATGTCATGCTCGATTTTCTTGATAAACCGAGTTTTATCAACTTGTCATCTTTGAAACTTGTTTTCAAGCAAGAACCTGCTCAAATGACCGTACCAGGTTTTAGGAGCTTGTTTCAGGCAATATAAAGCTTTCTTAAGTTTGAAAACATGATCAGAAAAAGTCGAGATGATAAAGTTTGGATGTTGATAAAAAAATACCTCATCTTGAATGTACCATTTAAGAAAGCATTTTTTACATCCATTTGAATTTTTTTAAAATCTAATTTCTTTTCGATTGCAGATTCTTTATTGAATTATTTGCATCTCTAAGTTCTTTATTGAATCCTCAGTTTTATTTTTCATGGTGATTTGATTTTGTGCCATCTCCCTCTGAGTGTTAAACATGTCTTCTTGAGTCTTTCTAACCTGTTCAAAACTTGTTTGAGTTGCTTTCATAAATTGGACAAGATTTCCTCTAAAGGTGATGGTTTTCTTGGTGATGCTTGAGGAACTTGTTGAATGCCTTGATTAGAATTCAAAATCTGATTGTTGCTCCACTTAAAGTTTGGGTGATCTTTCCAACCAGAATAGTAAGTGTTGGAATATGGATTATTCTTTTGAAAATTTACATATTGAACTTCAACAATATCAACATTTGGCATACAATTTCCATTAGCATTCCTCTCTCCATAAAATCACAACTAAGTGCCTGAATTTGACTCACATTTACTTGGGATAATTGATACGCAACTAACTGTATAGAAAGTACCTCCATTTTAGCTAATAATGATGCATTCAAATCAAATTTTAGAACTCTCTTTCGTTTCACCGCCCGATCACTTGAGCGATACTCATTCAGACACATATTTTCAATCACCGTCTTAACATCATCCTCTGTCTTTGCTCTCATCATACCTCTGATTGAGGCATTAAGGAGTATTCTTGTTGATGTTTTCAGCACGCTGATAAAGTGTGTCATTTGTTCCATAGAACTCATATTATGATTCAGACACTTAAGGAGTAACAACTTGAACCTTTCCCATGCATCAAACAATGACTCTTACTCGTCCTGGTCAAAATTTGAAATTACATGTTTCCTTTCCTTAACAATAGCATTTTAATAATACCTCACTTGAAACTTGTCCTCTAGTTCTTTCCAGGTATGAATAGTTCCATTCGGAATGCTTTACACCCAATCCTTAGCGCGACATATCAAATAAAAACCAAACAAACATAATTTTACCTGATCGTCAATCACATTCGTCGTTTTACATGTGGAAGAGGTCTCGTAGAATTTAGCAAGATGCTCTCTCGGGTCTCTGATAGCTTGCCTGTCAAATGGGTTATCTCTTAAAACTAAAGCATAAATTCTTAATATCAAAAGTCACCGAATTAACTGGTTGAAACCCTAAGGAGATCTATCCAGCGTCAGTCCTTCTACAATAATCCCACAATGTTTGTCGTGATGGATTCACCATCTCTTTAATTTCTGCTTTTGGTTATTTCATACCTACCAATGCTTCTCGCTTCGATTTTTGAATTGCATGCGATGTTCTTTAGATTTCTGAGTCCAACAATATACATGTCGAATCCAAACCTCGCAAAACAAACAATACCTTAATAGCAGTGCATCGGACATAACCGAATAATAATAATGGAATTTAAAATAAAAATGACAATAAAATAAAACAAAATTAAATTCAAAACGTCGCACAATATTTCACAGTTGAAATTATCAACAATACCCAACAACGACGCCAAAAAATTGATGACAATTATAACAAGTGTACTAGTCTCGCTGAAGTAATAAAATAATCCATCTCCATAAGAATTGCGAAGTTAAACAAGGTTATAATAATGCGATTAAAAATAATAAAATTGGGGTTTTCAAGATGATCTGTACAAAAATAAGAACGTGAAAACTTTCGGAGTAAAGTTTGATAATAAAAAGCATTTAGGTATTTTTATTGAATCCTCTAATTATACCTATTGATGAATATGTATCTGTTTACCTTGGATTTTGGTAAACAAGGCTAGTCTTCCAAAATTGATTTTTTGGTTACTTACATGATCGACAATATTGATCCTAGGACATATGTGTATAGTTTCTTTATTTTGTTCAAGGTTTGCTCTACTATTACGTTCTTCGATGATAATGTTACATATGATCGACAATATTGATCCTATGGAAAATATGAAAAAAAGAACATAATTTCGACAGGAAGGTAAATGGCATAGAAAATGACTTTAATGTAAATAGATTGACATTGAATCAAAATATGGTATTTCATACGTAAATATTCTCAGAAAACTCTTTTCTCAATAACACTTGGATGTTTCGAGTGGTTTTGAGTTTGATACAATATTGAACACACAGAATCCTAATGCTAAGACTCATATTTATACCACTTCGACAATAACAGTTGTAGCGGTAAATTCATATACATCAAACTATGGATAGGCTTAACATCAATAAAACCAGAGTCGCCACCACACTTTTATTGTTTCCAAAGGAAAAGGGAAAAGTACGAACAAAACCCAAAGATAAGAAGTTTTCAAATCAAAACTAATAAAATACCAGAGATTACAGGTAAGGGGGTTGGTTACACAAAGGGAAGGTGTTAGCACCCAAAGTGTCCTAGGTACTCATAGGGAGCCCTTTTTTACGTGTGTATGTGTTTTGGTATAAAAGATGTTTGAGGAAAATAGAGTGTGGGGATGAGAAAAGAATTCATTGATTATATTTTTGTGTTTGACAAGACCTTCAGACTTGTGCCTACGTACCTACATAAAAATGAGGGATCAAAACCTCGTAGTTCGTCGTATCAATTTTAAAATGAGTGGATTGATTTTAATCAAAATTTAAGTTAAAAGAGGCACAAAGGGCCCAAAAGTTGAAATGGGTGTTAATTCTTTTTGTCTTTTGAAACTTTAAGTCAATATGATTAGATTTATTTACAAGTTTGATTTAAGAAAAAGGTTTGAAAATTCATTGGCATACGACTAAAGTTTCTAATCATATAAACAGAGTCTAAGTTTGAAATCACAAGCAAAGAAGATCTTTGAAAAGGGGGAGAGATTTTAAAATTTAAGAAGTGGGAGGAGATGAAGAGACTAATCCTAAGCATAAAATTAAAAGTTAAGAGTTGAAAAGATCCGACCAATGGGATGCGATCCAACAGACAATAATGTCATATAGAAAACCCACTTTCTCTTTGGACTTTGAATCAAGCAATTACCCACAAGTAATTAGCAATATCAAGCATCATGAAGATCAAGACATCGAATAAAGATAGCTACATCCAAGCAAGCAACTTCATAACTAGCCGTCTTCTTTATCATCTCATGTATAAGATGAAATACTCCTTGATTAACTCAGAATAATGCATAAGACATAAGATCAAAATAACAGTTGCATCAAGGCCATATAGCACATAAGTTCAAATAGATCCCAATACTTGCATCAGATGAAGGCTCAAATCACAATAACTTGGTCTCAAAATGTTGGCATTGGCCAAGTCTTTTTGTATATGGAATGTTGCCTAATCCTAAGTCCAAAAGATCATATCAAGCTCAATAGTCCACCAAATATTTTTTAGGGTTTTTGTTGTTTATTAGGTATTTTAAGGTCCTAAGACCACAAACACAAACAAGATACACAAACAAATATATACAATCACAATATTGTGAAAGAATTCTTTAACTTGAATTAATTTTTAATGATAGCAAATTGTGTGATCATCATCCAAATTGATTGTGCATAGCATTACATGATATAATAGTGTTCTTATATTGTCCATCATCCCACTTTATTGTTGCATAAACATTCTACATTGAAAATTCCCTTAAAATAACTATTAAAATGCATTTTATAACAGTATGTATCAATACATGAGCCTTTGCATCGATACATGTAACATGTGATTAATTACAAAACAATTTCTGTTCAGTATGCATCGATGCATACGAGCCATGCATCAATACATGGAAAGCCAAAAACTCTATGTATCGATACACACGATTCCTGCATCGATACAGGACTACTTGAGACTGCCTGTGCATCAATACATGAGCATTAAGCATCGATACATATCAGTGTAAAAATCACATGCATCGATACACACGATTTATGCATCGATACATGAGTAATTAATTTCACCAAATATTCACTCAACTTACAGTATGTATCGATACACACTATTATGCATCAATACACAAAGTTGTTTTAAGTCATAACAGCAACTGTTTCTGCAGCATATAAGAACAGGGTTTCAACAGCAGACCAAACAGACGAATTCATTTGAGGGAAAAACAATTGAACACAGATCAAAAGCAGTGTTGAAGCAATTGTTTGTGAGCACATAGAAACCTGAAAGAGACTTCATCTTCTTCATCTTCTCAATCACCTTTCTTCAAGAACATTTACATATAACAATTCTTGTTCTTTGGATTAAAGAAGCATTGAGATAACGTTCAGTGGTACGATCAAGGATCTAGCTGTGGATTGCAGTGGAACGATCGAGGATCTAGCTGAGTCGAAGATTGAAGGGGGTTTCTAGGAAAAACCTACTGGTTTGTCCTTCAAGAACTGGTGTGTTCTTGAGGGTTTGGGAGTCACATTTGCAGAACATATTCAGCCGTAGCGTTGCGTTTGGAGATCGGGGGATTTCGCAAGCAGGTCGTGGAACCGGTGAATTGTTTGCAACTTTGTGCAGGAAAATCTTGATCGAGCTCAGATCAAGTGAAGGTTTATACAAGAAGAGGTTCTTGGAGTTTAGAAATTCTGTCTTTGTATCAAAACCTTGTATCAACGGATTCGGCAATAATTGATAATCAAAGTTCTCAATTTCATTTGAAATTGAGAGGGAGACGTACCCACACGCGAGGACGACGTGGGGAACTTCCTTACCAAATCTCTGCGTATCGTATTCTTACCTTAATCTTCTTTACGTTTCAAAACTGTTTTGCAATTTCTGTTAGTGTGTGGTGATTGATCATTTTTCTGGACAGCAGTGATAATAAAACCTTTAATCATACACCATTGCTGTTTATTATCAAACACACACACACCAACTGTTTGACAAAACGGTTAAATTGATTGTGTTCATTGGAAATAGAATTTGAGGATAAGCGCATTCAATCTGTTAAAATTCTGTGTGTATTATTTCTGTCATTCTCATTTAAAATCCAGCAACTGCACTTGCGTGTCCGGCTTTCTAGTAGCGGTTCAGAATAGACGGAAGTCGATTCGGGACCGATCTTTCCGCCATTTTTGAAAACTCTGATTAAACGTTAAATCCGTTAATTTTTAAGAGGTGATCTATTCACCCCCCCTCTCGATCACTAGCCACACCGTCTAACAAGTGGTATCAGAGCGCCGGTTCGCTGGTGCTCTGTGGCTGCCTGTAACAGTATGGATTCTGAACCAAAGGGGGCGTATAATAGAGCGCCTATTTTCAACGGTGAAAACTATGGCTACTGGAAAGACTGCATGCGAGTTCATATAAATTCTGTGGATAGGTTAGTATGGGCTGCCATTGAAAACGGTCCGTTTCAAATTACAATGACTAATGCGGCTGGCGCCATAGTACCTAAACCAGAAGATGATTGGAATGAGAAAGATGAGAAAAAGTGGTCGTGTGATTGGAGAGCTCGAAACATGTTAATTTCAGCACTTGGTGTTGATGAGTATTATCGAGTATCCCATTGCACGACAGCTAAAGAAATGTGGGACGCTTTAGAAGTTGCCCATGAGGGTACTACTGAAGTAAAACAGTCCCGCATTAACACACTCAATCAAGAATTTGAGCTCTTTCGCATGAAACAAGGAGAATCCATCTCCGACATGCAAAAGAGATTCACCCATCTAACTAACCGATTGAATGCTCTTGGAAAACCTATTTCCAATGAAATTGCTACTAATAAAATTCTCAGGTGTCTAAGCAGGGAGTGGCAACCTAAAGTTACAGCAATCAAGGAAGCCAACGATCTCACAAGACTTACGATTACAACACTGTTTGGAAAGCTGGAAGAACATCAGCAAGCTTTGGAAAGTCTTGAAAAATATGAGAATAAAAGTAAGAAGGAAAAGGAGAAGAAAAGAGACAAAGAGGGAGAGAAGAAGCCAATAGCTCTTGTGGCTTCTAGCTCTAAGTCCTCACGAAAAGAGCAAAGCGACAATGATTCAAGTAGTGACAAAGACTCGGATGATGAGGAAATGGGACTGTTTGTAAGAAGATACAATAGATTCATTCGAAAGAATGGAGTCAAACATTCCGACAAAAATCTCATGAAATTTCGAAGACAAACTATAAATTCGAAACAAGAAGAGAACAAGAAGAGTAGAGGAAGAGGATCATGCTTTAATTGTGGTAAATCCGGACACTTTAAAACGGACTGCCCTATGAAGTATAAGGACCAAAGAAAAGATTCACCAAAAGGGTACAGCAAACAAAGAAGAGCGTATATTGCATGGGAAAGTGATAGTGATTCATCAAGCACACAAAGCTCAAGTGATGGTGATGAAGCTGCAAATCTGTGCCTTATGGCTCAAACTAAAAATCTGTCCTACCACAAGAAGAAAAACAGTGACAAAAAGGTAAAACAAGCCTATTACAATAATTTCTCCTCTATGTCTTTTTCGGAATTAAAAATAGCTTTTGAAAAACTGCATAACGAAGCTGTAGATGCTCTTAAACGACTAGCTTCCGACAAACATATCTTCTCTTTTTTGGAAGGAAAAGTGAACAAAGCTGAAATTGATTTAGAAGCATTGAAAACTAGTATTGCAGAAAATTCAAAAACTATTGACATTGACGGATGTAGTAGAGTTAGGTATTGTGACGCTTGTTATGTTTGGCAAAAAGAGGTAAACACTCTTAAGGCCAAATTAGAGAAAGCGCTACAACCTAAAATTACTTATGCCGTTGACCCCAAGTTGTTTAAGAAGTCATTGAATCCTCCATATGCAAAATACTCTTTTATTTTAAAGGATTCAATGAACAAGAAACAACAAACACATCATCATGGTTTATGTCATTATTGTTGTCATGCTGGCCATACCATTGAGAAATGCAAATTTAGGAGATTTCTAGTCCCTAAAGGTATTTATCAATGGAAGCCAAAAGGCAACCATGTTAACACTTACCCTCTTGGACCCAATGAAAATTGGGGACCAACTTCTCTCTTTTGATGTTGTAGGATGAGTGCCTTGCCTCCGTAGATAGAAGGTGGTTTCTTGACAGCGGCTGCTCAAGGCACATGACCAGTGACATATCGCTTTTTATAGATTTCAAGGCAAAGAAAAAGGGATATGTTACTTATGGAGACAACAACAAAGGAGCTATACTCGGCAAAGGTAGTGTAGGTAATCCCTCCACCACTACTATTTCAAATGTCCATTTAGTTGAGGGACTTAAACACAATTTGTTAAGCATAAGTCAACTATGCGACATGGGCTATAAAGTTTCGTTTACAAAAACTTGTTGCATAATTGAACATGCTGAACAAAACATTGTGTTTAAGGGTGTAAGAGTAAACAACATCTATATGCTTGACTTGTTTGATGTACCGCTAACAAATACTAAATGTCTAGTCACCTTGAATGATGATTCTTGGCTTTGGCATAGACGTTTAGCTCATGTTAACTTCGATTTGCTAAACAAGGTTGTATCTAAGGATCTAGTAGTTGGTCTACCAAAAATAAAATTTTCAAAAGACCACCTATGTGACGCGTGCCAAATGGGAAAGCAAACAAGGGTGTCTTTTAAATCTAAAAATGTAATTTCAACTTCACGACCCCTTGAGCTTCTCCATATGGACCTCTTTGGACCTTCTAGGACAAAGAGCCTAGGTGGAAACTACTATGGCTTTGTAATAGTTGATGACTACTCTAGATTCACTTGGACTATATTCCTTCACAGCAAAGATGAAACTTTCTCTGCTTTTAAAAATTTTGCAAATCTGTCCCAAAACAAAATGAATTCCAAAATAGTTACAATTCGTAGCGATCATGGTGGTGAGTTTCAAAATTATCACTTTGAGAAGTTTTGTGACAAGTATGGCATTGAGCATAACTTTTCAGCCCCTCGCACTCCACAACAAAATGGCGTTGTGGAGCGTAAAAATCGTGTTTTAGAGGAGTTGGCAAGAACAATGCTTAATGAGGGTGGATTACCAAAATACTTTTGGGCTGATGCTGTTAGCACAGCCTGTTATGTCCTAAACAGAATCTTAATTCGCCCTATTTTGAACAAAACTCCTTATGAACTTTTGAAAGGAAGAAAACCAAACTTGTCACATCTTCACGTATTCGGTTGTAAATGTTTTGTTTTGAATAACGGTAAGGAAAACATTGGGAAGTTTGATGCAAAAGCGGATGAAGGTATTTTTCTTGGTTACTCAATGTCAAGTAAAGCATATAGAGTGTATAATAAGCGTTTACTTACTGTTGAAGAGTCGGTTCATGTTTCTTTTGATGAGTCTTATCCGAAAAATGTCGGAAAAGGTATTTCTTTTGATGACGCAGGTGTATCTATAGAAGACATACTCAAGGAAGCTGTTGAGGAAATTGATCAGTCCAAAACAGCTGCCCATGAGAAGGAGGAAGATACAAGTCATGAAGAAATTGAGGAAGAAAAGACAGCTGAAGTGAATGATCTTCCAACAGCTTGGAGATCCTCACAAGACCATCCCATCGACAACATTTTGGGAGACATTTCAAAGGGAGTAATGACCCGGTCTAAGATAAGTAACTTTTGTTCTCACTTCGCGTTTGTTTCACAAGTAGAACCTAAAAATGCCAAAGAGGCCTTGATTGATGAATTTTGGCTAATGGCCATGCAAGAAGAGCTTAATCAATTTAAAAGAAATGACGTTTGGGAACTTGTCCCTCGTTCGCGAGATCATCATATCATAGGCACTAAGTGGGTTTTTAGAAACAAGCTTGATGAAAACGGAGTGATTACTAGGAACAAGGCACGCTTAGTAGCACAAGGATATAACCAAGAGGAGGGCATAGACTATGAGGAAACTTATGCTCCAGTTGCTCGCCTCGAAGCTATACGTCTTTTGCTTGCCTATGCGTGTTCTAAGGATTTTAAGCTTTACCAAATGGACGTAAAGAGTGCCTTTCTTAATGGTGTAATAAATGAAGAAGTATATGTTTCACAACCTCCCGGTTTTGAAAATGCTGAAAATCCAGATCATGTTTTCAAATTAAAAAGAGCTTTGTATGGTCTTAAACAAGCCCCTCGGGTTTGGTATGAAAGGCTTAGCAAATTCCTAATTGATCATGGATATTCAAGAGGTAAAGTGGACAATACTCTCTTTATTAAACACAAAGGGAAGCACATTCTTTTAGTTCAAGTTTATGTCGACGATATCATATTTGGTTCAACTAACATACACTTGGTCGAAGAATTTTCTAAGGTTATGCAGGGTGAATTTGAGATGAGTCTAATGGGGGAGCTGAACTACTTCCTAGGACTGCAAATAAAGCAACTTGATGAGGGTACAGCAGTATGTCAAACAAAATACTGCAGAGAACTACTCAAGCGCTTTGGAATGAATGACTCAAAATCGATTGACACCCCAATGCCTACCAACGGAAATCTAGACAAGGATGAGCATGGTAAGTGTGTAGATGTCAAAAGGTTCAGAGGTATGATTGGATCTCTCTTGTATCTTTCTGCTTCTAGGCCTGACATCATGTTTAGTGTTTGCATGTGTGCACGCTATCAATCAAATCCTAAGGAATCGCACCTTAAAGCGGTAAAGCGCATATTTAGATACCTTCACGGAACACCTAAATATGGGCTTTGGTATTCCAAAGGAAGTGATTGTAGCTTAGTAGGGTACTCCGATTCTGATTTTGCTGGCTGCAAATCAGATAGGAAAAGCACAAGTGGCACATGTCACCTGTTTTCAAACTCCTTGGTCAGTTGGCATAGCAAAAAGCAAGTTTCTGTGGCTTTGTCAACTGCAGAGGCAGAATACGTTGCAGCCGGTAGTTGTTGCGCTAAGATTTTATGGCTGAAGCAGCAACTACAAGACTTCAACATTCAACTCAAACGTATTCCTATCAAATGTGACAACACTAGTGCCATAAACCTTACTAAAAACCCTGTTTTACACTCACGCACTAAACACATAGAGATTAGACATCATTTCCTTCGTGATCATGTTGAAAAAGAAGACGTTGTCTTTGAGCACGTTGATTCCAAAAATCAGCTTGCTGATATTTTCACTAAACCATTGGCAACGGAACCTTTCTTCAACATTCGTCGCGAATTGGGAATCTTAGATCTTTCTCAATTGATGTCATAAGCATGTTATCTCTTAATTATATTCTGCCTCACCATGGTTGATAAGGGCTGTTTTAGATGTCAATTATACATCACAAGAGTTCTCCAACAGAGGTAATATCAATCCTTTCTACAATTTTCTTATTGCTAAGTGATTGTGTATGTTACATCAAATATTCTTACTCTAGTTGACACAAAATTTGACTGCATAACTCCTGTCCATATTGTGTGCACACTAAAATTTGACTTCTGAATCCCTGTTGAGCATAATCATCATGACAGTGCATAATGCATATTCATACTGCATTAAAATTCATTAAAAACTGGTTCAACATCAGTATGCATTGACACAAATGACGCCTGCATCGATCCATATATTCAAAAATTCAATTTCTTTCAAAAACTGCTTCAGGATGTATCGATGCATCCATCGCATGTATCGATACACAGGGCAATTGTAAACACTTGGCATCGACGCATCCATCGCATGTATCGATACACATGAAAATTTTGAATACTAGGCATCGACGCATGACTATCTGCATCGATACATACTGATGCTATCTGCATTAAATGCATTTCTTTCTCTCTCATGCATCGACACATCAGCCAATCATCTCACTTCCTATCTCATTACTTCATCTCATCTGCCCTCAAAAACCCCAAAACCAGTGGCTAACCCTAATCCTTCTCATCTTCACTGTCTCACAATGCCTCCACGCACCATTCCAGCCAGAGCCAAAGGAAAAGGAAAGGGAAAGGAAGCAGCCGGTACGTCTCAGCAACCACCAGATGTTCCTTCAAATGCCTTAGACATTCTTCATCCTGCCATTGCTGCTGAATTTGAGGAATCCTTCAAGGCCAGGTTGGTAATGAAACCTCATATCTTTGATAAAACAGATGCTGTTCATCTGCACCTAAATGAAGTAGTTGAACTGTTACATGCACAAAGACTTGGGTCCTTTCTATCTACAAAAGATGACTATCATGAGGATTTCATCCGGGCCTTTTATGCTGGTTTACACACTGGTCCAGGCTATATGTTCTGGTGTTCTATCGGAGTCAGAACATATACCTTTGAAGCCTCTGATTGGGAAACAGTGTTTCAAATGCCGCTTCCGTCGATGGTTTTCAAGTCATGGCATGACCTGCATTTTGATCCTGAATTTGACCTGAAGGACTTTACAACTTCTATCCTAAAGATTGATAGACCGCTGAGTGAGGACGAACACATCACATCAGGTATGATCAAACAAACTCCGCGTATTCTTCACTGGATCATTACACACATTCTGCGTCCAACCAACAATGGCCACTCTCGGTTGGATAGGCCTAGCATACATCTTCTCTACATTCTGCAAAATAAGATTCTCTTAAATTGGGCGAACTACTTTGTAAAACGTCTATTTTATGTACGAGACAACTCCAAATCTGTGGCTCTAGGGTATGCCTCTCAAGTAATGAAAATTCTTAAGTTTTGGAAAGTTGCAATACCTATTGTGCCTCTCCTATCTCCATCTGCAGCTCAAGAATTTGACTCTGCCACTCTATCGCATATGGGATATCGATGGGACAAAGACCGCAAATGCTTCTACTTTTTTGAAAGAAAATCCAAAACCAGAATTTACAACTTTGACGTGCCTTCGGAACGCATCCATGTTGCTGAAGAACAGCCTGATGAAGAAATGCAGGATGCGCCTGAAACAGATGTGCCTCAAGCTGAGGCCAATACTGGTTGGGGTGAGTGGGTGCCACGAAGGTGGTCTCCCACCAACTACGTACCTGAACCTACAGCCCCTCCATTCGCCGGTGGTACTTCAGCCTCAACACCAAATGCGGACATCACTCACATGCTTCAACAGATGGAAATCGTCAACAAAGAACGCCATGAAGAAGCACGGTACTGGCATGTTCAACAAACTGAATGGCACAACGAGCATCGAGACTGGCATGATGAGCATACACGGATGTATCACAATCAACACGCTTGGCACCAAGACTTGGTTAAATGGCATCAGGTTTTCTACAACGAAATGTCCGGCTTTATGGATGATTGCCGTGAAAATCCTGGGATTATGGACAGCTTTAGAAGCATTGAAGTTCAGAATCGATTTAGGCGATACTCCTTCATGGGCCAAAATCCAGACACAATGCCTCCTTCTCCGCCTCCGCCAAGCTACCGAGATCCTGACAGACATGATGAGGAGTCCTGTGGTGGCAACAATCCAAATTAACCAACCACCCTTTCATCTCACTGCATTTCATTTTCATATTGCTCATGTTTTATTTTGTTGCACATTATATGGTTTAGCTTATGTAACTCTTAAACTTGTTCGCACACTTAAAATGCTTTTCAATTTCTGTTTACCTCTATTTGTTATTGCCCTTACTGTTTGAATGATTCTTTGTGAATGATTCTTTAACTTGCAGCTTCTTTCTTTATGATTGATAGCCTATTATCCATTTTTGCCATGCCCTGCTACACTTTCTGCTTGATAACTATGTGTCTTCCTCTTTTTGATGTTGACAAAGGGGGAGAAAACGCAGATATGCACAAACTCAGGGGGAGTATCACACATCTTGCCAAGAATTTGCCATCATCAAAAAGGGGGAGTTTGTGAAAGAATTCTTTAACTTGAATTAATTTTTAATGATAGCAAATTGTGTGATCATCATCCAAATTGATTGTGCATAGCATTACATGATATAATAGTGTTCTTATATTGTCCATCATCCCACTTTATTGTTGCATAAACATTCTACATTGAAAATTCCCTTAAAATAACTATTAAAATGCATTTTATAACAGTATGTATCAATACATGAGCCTTTGCATCGATACATGTAACATGTGATTAATTATAAAACAATTTCTGTTCAGTATGCATCGATGCATACGAGCCATGCATCAATACATGGAAAGCCAAAAACTCTATGTATCGATACACACGATTCCTGCATCGATACAGGACTACTTGAGACTGCCTGTGCATCAATACATGAGCATTAAGCATCGATACATATCAGTGTAAAAATAACATGCATCGATACACACGATTTATGCATCGATACATGAGTAATTAATTTCACCAAATATTCACTCAACTTACAGTATGTATCGATACATGTAACACCATTCTACCCAAACGACATATTAAATAGATTATCAGAGTATAACATGTAGAAGAGTTTACATTTCTTTCAACATAACACTTATCGCATCACAACATAAAACATATTATTTATTTTATTAAAACTTCGCAGCGGACAACAACACAAATATTATCATTCATCATATAACAATTCATAATAATGTTTCAACATTATCTCGACAAAGCATCTCAACATATTAGTCATCATAAACAACGTAAATAATAACCAATTATCCATCGAATCCCATAACCCCGGTGTCACATGACCAGAGCATTTGACTCGACTCTGTAGAATAACTCTACACTTATTCTTCTAACCTCAACGATAGCTACTCCTCTTTATCTGCACATTGCTCATCATAGATGAACATAAACACATGCAGAAGGGGTGAGAATTACATTATTAAATAATAGTATGACGACAGAATTATAAACATAATTATAATTCACATATGCCAACACAGCTCATCATAATCATCATAATCAACATATTCATGAACATCAACAAAACAACATATCAAATGCAATGCACACACCCATGCATGACTCAACACGACTCGGTATACCCATTTTGTGACCAACTACAGGATCACCACTCCCAGATTCATCACCATAGAATCCGAGTTCCCCGCAAGGAACCAAGCCTCTCAACAAGCCCGGAGTCAACAACATCATTGGAACTCAGTCCGTTCATCACTAGGCATCGGCCTTTCATGAATGCATGCACACCAAACATGCATCATAATCAACATAGCAACAACAGCATCATATAGTCATGTTATCATCATCATTAATACATTTTATCGCAAAAGCATATCACATCATGCCACATAATCAAACACAGTATTAGTATACTCTACCAATATCTATACTACTCAAAACAACGGGAATGATCCCTCGTATATCATGCATCAGCTAAGTTACCTCGCTCAGCCTAAACAACCAACAACTGCACGACAACAGCCCAGGAAAACCACAAGTCTGCCCATACGCGTATTGCCCACGCCTGCCCAAATCCATACGCGTATTGCCCATGCCCATACGCGTATGCTACGCGTATCACATTCCCATACGCGTACCAACAGAGACCAAACCACGTTCAAAACATCATCTTCCTCATCCATACGCGTATTGCCTAGCGCCATACGCGTACCAGCCATCTCATACGCGTATTGCCTAGTGCCATACGCGTATGACCAGGAACCAGATTTCCAGATCTGCAATGGCTTTCTCTGCTACGAGATCTATCCAAATTCATCCTTCCACAGTCCCAATTTCACACAAAATCACTCATATCATCTAACACGAATCACCCCCTATTCGATTTCACAAATCCTAACATCATTACATATAATTTCTACGAATTCCTTCGATTAAAATCCCAATTTTGTTCATCCAATATTTCACCATTTTCAGCATATTATCGTTTAATAAGGTTCAGACCCCTTACCTCTTTGGATCGAAGGAAGTTCTGAGCAATCTTTGGCCTTTTCCTCTTCCTTCTCTTTCTCTTCAGCGCTTCTCCCTTTTTCTGACTCTGAGGCAAAATACGTGAAAAACACCCTGAGTTCTCACTTTGGCCTCTTTTATCAAATTCCACTTTTACCCTTCCACTCTTCATATTCCATTTATTTTATTTATTTAATTATTATTAAAATAAATAACATTTATAATAATAATAATAATAATTCCCAATATTATTTAATAATTCATTTCACCTTCAAATAATCATATTAAAATAATATTTAAATTAATCTAACAATATTCGGGGTGTTACAACTCTCCCCCACTTTAGAAGTTTTCGTCCTCGAAAACATACCTCAAGCAAATAGAGCCGGATACGACTCCTTCATCTGATCTTCACGCTCCCAAGTCAAGCTCTCACCAGCTGGACCTCCCCAAACAACTTTCACTAGAGCAATCTTCTTACCTCTCAGGGTCTTCTCTTCTCGGTCATCTATCCGAATTGGCAACACCTCAACGGTCAAATTATCCCGCACCTGGATATCATCCAACTGAACAACATGCGAAGGATCCGCAATATATTTTCTCAACTGAGATACATGAAACACATCATGCAGGTTAGAAAGCGACGGCGGTAAAGCTATCCGATACGCCACTTCCCCAACCCTCTTCAAAATCTGATACGGACCCACAAACCTCGGAGTAAGCTTTTTAGACTTTAAAGCTCTACCCACACCTGTCGTCGGAGTAACTCTCAAGAACACATGATCTCCCTCTTGGAACTCAAGTGCCTTTCTCCTCTTATTATGATAACTCTTCTGACGACTCTGAGAAATCTTCATTTTCTCCTGAATCATCTTAATCCTTTCAGTCGTCTGCTGCACAATCTCAGGTCCGAGTACAACACTCTCACCTGATTCATACCAACACAATGGAGTTCTACACCTCCTACCATACAATGCTTCATATGGAGCCATACCGATACTAGCATGAAAACTATTATTATAAGTAAACTCCACCAACGGCAAATAACTATCCCAAGAACCACTCTGCTCCAACACACAAGCTCTCAACAAATCCTCCAAGGATTGGATAGTTCTTTCAGTCTGACCATCAGTCTGAGGATGATAAGCTGAACTCAACCTCAACTTAGTCCCCAACGCTTTCTGCAAACTTTCCCAAAATCTAGAAGTAAATCTGGGATCTCTATCAGACACAATACTGGATGGAATACCATGCAGCCTCACTATCTCCTCAATATACAACTCTGCCAACTTCTCTAAAGAGTGATTAATCTTCATCGGCAAGAAATGCGCCGACTTAGTCAATCGATCCACAATCACCCAAATAGAATCATTACCTTTCACCGTCCTCGGCAATCCCGTCACAAAATCCATGGAAATGCTATCCCACTTCCATTCAGGAATCTTCAAAGGTTGCATCATACCTGCCGGTTTCTGATGTTCAATCTTTGACTTCTGACAAGTCAAACAGGCATACACAAACTTAGCAATATCTCTTTTCATACCCGCCCACCAAAACAACTTCTTCAAATCTTGATACATTTTAGTTGCACCTGGATGGATACTCAATCCACTCCTATGGCCCTCCTCAAGAATACTCTTTTTCAATTCAGACACCTCAGGAACACAAACTCTACCTTTAAATCGCAGGATGCCATTCTCATCAATCTCAAAATTACCACCATTACCCTGGTTAACCATAGTAATATGATCAACTAGAGCGACATCAACTTGCTGACCATTCCGAATATCTTCCAGAATTCCACTAGTCAACTTCAGCATACCCAACTTTACACTATCAGCGGAAACTTCACAACCCAAACTCATATCACGGAACTGTTCAATTAACTCAAGCTCCCGAACCATCATCATAGACATATGTAGAGACTTCCTACTCAGCGCATCTGCAACTACATTAGCCTTACCGGGATGATAACTCAATTCGAAGTCAAAATCCTTCAGTAATTCTAACCACCTTCTCTGCCTCATATTTAACTCTTTCTGATCGAACAGATACTTCAGACTCTTGTGATCACTGAACACTTCGAATCTGGAACCATACAGATAATGCCTCCACATTTTCAACACAAATACAACAGCTGTAAGTTCTAGATCATGCGTAGGATAATTCCTCTCATGAACTTTCAACTGTCTAGAAGCATAAGCTACAACTTTACCATTCTGCATCAAAACACCACCAAGACCCATCAAAGAGGCATCACAATAAACAACGAAGGACTCACCAGGATTAGGCAAGATCAACACTGGAGCACTGGTCAACCGCCTCTTCAACTCAACAAAACTCGCTTCACAAGCTGCATCCCACACATATACTTGACCCTTCTTAGTCAACTGCGTCAACGGCAATGCCAACTTAGAGAAGCCTTCAATAAATCTGCGATAATAACCAGCTAACCCCAGAAAACTGCGTATCTCAGTAGCAGACTTCGGAGTCTCCCACTGTAATACGGCATCAACTTTGGCAGGATCAACAGAAATCCCACCACTCGAAATCACATGGCCAAGGAAACTCACTTCCTTCAACCAGAACTCACATTTAGATAACTTTGCATATAATTTCTTTTCTCTTAACACCTGCAAAACAATTCTCAGATGTCCTGCATGCTCTTCTTCCGTCTTAGAATATATCAATATATCATCTATGAACACCACAACAAAATCATCAAGGTACGGATGAAATATACGATTCATATATTCCATAAACACACCTGGAGCATTAGACACACCGAACGGCATCACAGTGTATTCATAATGACCATACCTCGTACGGAAAGCAGTCTTCGCAATATCATCTGACTTCACTCGGATCTGATGATAACCCGACCGCAAATCAATCTTACTGAAAACATGAGCTCCAACCAACTGGTCCATCAAATCATCAATCCTCGGCAATGGATACCGATTCTTGATGGTCACCTTATTCAACTGCCGATAATCGACACACAACCTCATCGTACCTTCTTTCTTCTTCACTAACAATACTGGTGCACCCCAAGGAGAAACACTTGGACGCACAAACTTCTTCTCAAGCAATTCTTCAAGTTGCTTCTTCAATTCAACTAATTCAGTTGCCGACATTCTATAAGGAGACATCGACACTGGACTCGTACCTGGTACTAAGTCAATGGCAAATTCGACTTCACGTTCTGGAGGTAAATCACTTACATCCTCCGGAAACACATCTTGAAATTCACAGACAACAGGCAAATCTACACTCACCACTTTCTTATCCGCTTGCAGAGACGCAAATAAAGCGAATATCTGAGCTTCATCTTTCACAAAATCCCCCACCTGCCTAGCAGATAGAAATCTTGCCTCATCATTCTCACCAACTTCAGAAAACCGCACCGTCTTCCTATAGCAGTTGATAAACACGCCATAGAATTCTAGCCAATTCATTCCCAGAATAATATCAATTTGGTGCAAGGGTAAGCACACCAAATCAACCACGAACTCTCTCTCAAAGATCGTCAAATGACAACCTCGACAGACAACGGAAGTCTTCACAGAACCATTAGCAGGAGTATCTATCACCATACTTCCGCCTAGGGACGACATAATCACACCAATCCTGGTCGCACACTCATACGAAATAAACGAATGAGTAGCACCAGTGTCAACAATAGCAAGCAATTCAACATTATTAATCAAGCAAGTACCTTTAATCAGATTATCTTCTTTAGGAGCTTCAGCCCCACTCAGAGCAAACACCCTACCAGTAGTATGAGCTGCAGTAGCCGCCTTCTTCGGTTTCGAGCACTGTGAACTGATATGGCCTTTCTCGCCGCAATTAAAACATGTCGGACCAGCATCCTTACATTCAGTAACTCTATGACCAGCCTGACCGCATCGGAAACATCTCAACACTTTCTTGGTACAGCTATCAGCACGGTGGCCTGACTCGCCACACTTGAAACATTTACCAGCTATGGGAGATCCTCCCCCACTTGGCTTCTTCTCATCTACCACTTTCTGCTTACCTTTACCATTCGGAGATGCATAAGGACTACCACGATCCTTATTCTTCTTCTCACTAAGACTCTTGTAATGAGCAGTTCTAGCCTTGCTATCTTCATCAAATATCATGCACTTATTAACCAGTGTAGGAAACCTACGAATCTCCTGGTAACCAATGCCTTGTTTGATCTCGGGACGCAACCCGTTCTCAAACTTGACACACTTGGATTCCTCAGCATCAGCACCATTATAATGAGGACAATACTGCACCAGCTCCTCAAACTTCGAAGCGTAATCAGCAACAGACATGTTACCCTGCTTCAGTTCTAGAAATTCCATCTCCTTCTTACATCACACATCAGCAGGAAAATATTTCTCCAGAAAGACCGTCTTGAACCTTTCCCAAGTCATCTCAGCACCTGGTACTTCAATTCTCTGACGAGTGTTATCCCACCAGTTTTCAGCCTCTTCAGATAACATATGCGTACCAAACTGCACCTTCTGTGCTTCAGTACACGTCATCACCCGGAAAATCTTCTCAATTTCCCTCAGCCAAATCTGAGCACCATCTGGATCATAGCGCCCTTTGAATGTAGGAGGGTTATTCTTCAGAAACCTTCCCAAATTCTTAAACTCGTCAACCGGCGGATTCTGCTGCGCCTGCATAGCCTGCGCTATAGCAGCCAGAGCCTCAGCAATCGCACGGTCATTTTCTCCAGCCATACTCTCTGCACAACACAACCACAGCCGTTAAATATCGACAGTGTCATTTACACTAATCGACCAACAGGGAAAACATCACATTATGACTCGACTGGACTGACAATGCTCTGATACCACTAATGTAACACCCTTCTACCCAAACGACATATTAAATAGATTATCAGAGTATAACATGTAGAAGAGTTTACATTTCTTTCAACATAACACTTATCGCATCACAACATAAAACATATTATTTATTTTATTAAAACTTCGCAGCGGACAACAACACAAATATTATCATTCATCATATAACAATTCATAATAATGTTTCAACATTATCTCGACAAAGCATCTCAACATATTAGTCATCATAAACAACGTAAATAATAACCAATTATCCATCGAATCCCATAACCCCGGTGTCACATGACCAGAGCATTTGACTCGACTCTGTAGAATAACTCTACACTTATTCTTCTAACCTCAACGATAGCTACTCCTCTTTATCTGCACATTGCTCATCATAGATGAACATAAACACATGCAGAAGGGGTGAGAATTACATTATTAAATAATAGTATGACGACAGAATTATAAACATAATTATAATTCACATATGCCAACACAGCTCATCATAATCATCATAATCAACATATTCATGAACATCAACAAAACAACATATCAAATGCAATGCACACACCCATGCATGACTCAACACGACTCGGTATACCCATTTTGTGACCAACTACAGGATCACCACTCCCAGATTCATCACCATAGAATCCGAGTTCCCCGCAAGGAACCAAGCCTCTCAACAAGCCCGGAGTCAACAACATCATTGGAACTCAGTCCGTTCATCACTAGGCATCGGCCTTTCATGAATGCATGCACACCAAACATGCATCATAATCAACATAGCAACAACAGCATCATATAGTCATGTTATCATCATCATTAATACATTTTATCGCAAAAGCATATCACATCATGCCACATAATCAAACACAGTATTAGTATACTCTACCAATATCTATACTACTCAAAACAACGGGAATGATCCCTCGTATATCATGCATCAGCTAAGTTACCTCGCTCAGCCTAAACAACCAACAACTGCACGACAACAGCCCAGGAAAACCACAAGTCTGCCCATACGCGTATTGCCTATGCCCATACGCGTATTGCCCACGCCTGCCCAAATCCATACGCGTATTGCCCATGCCCATACGCGTATGCTACGCGTATCACATTCCCATACGCGTACCAACAGAGACCAAACCACGTTCAAAACATCATCTTCCTCATCCATACGCGTATTGCCTAGCGCCATACGCGTACCAGCCATCTCATACGCGTATTGCCTAGTGCCATACGCGTATGACCAGGAACCAGATTTCCAGATCTGCAATGGCTTTCTCTGCTACGAGATCTATCCAAATTCATCCTTCCACAGTCCCAATTTCACACAAAATCACTCATATCATCTAACACGAATCACCCCCTATTCGATTTCACAAATCCTAACATCATTACATATAATTTCTACGAATTCCTTCAATTAAAATCCCAATTTTGTTCATCCAATATTTCACCATTTTCAGCATATTATCGTTTAATAAGGTTCAGACCCCTTACCTCTTTGGATCGAAGGAAGTTCTGAGCAATCTTTGGCCTTTTCCTCTTCCTTCTCTTTCTCTTCAGCGCTTCTCCCTTTTTCTGACTCTGAGGCAAAATACGTGAAAAACACCCTGAGTTCTCACTTTGGCCTCTTTTATCAAATTCCACTTTTACCCTTCCACTCTTCATATTCCATTTATTTTATTTATTTAATTATTATTAAAATAAATAACATCTATAATAATAATAATAATAATTCCCAATATTATTTAATAATTCATTTCACCTTCAAATAATCATATTAAAATAATATTTAAATTAATCTAACAATATTCGGGGTGTTACAATACACACTATTATGCATCAATACACAAAGTTGTTTTAAGTCATAACAGCAACTGTTTCTGCAGCATATAAGAACAGGGTTTCAACAGCAGACCAAACAGACGAATTCATTTGAGGGAAAAACAATTGAACACAGATCAAAAGCAGTGTTGGAGCAATTGTTTATGAGCACATAGAAACCTGAAAGAGACTTCATCTTCTTCATCTTCTCAATCACCTTTCTTCAAGAACATTTACACATAACAATTCTTGTTCTTTGGATTAAAGAAGCATTGAGATAACGTTCAGTGGTACGATCAAGGATCTAGCTGTGGATTGCAGTGGAACGATCGAGGATCTAGCTGAGTCGAAGATTGAAGGGGGTTTCTAGGAAAAACCTACTGGTTTGTCCTTCAAGAACTGGTGTGTTCTTGAGGGTTTGGGAGTCACATTTGCAGAACATATTCAGCCGTAGCGTTGCGTTTGGAGATCGGGGGATTTCGCAAGCAGGTCGTGGAACCGGTGAATTGTTTGCAACTTTGTGCAGGAAAATCTTGATCGAGCTCAGATCAAGTGAAGGTTTATACAAGAAGAGGTTCTTGGAGTTTAGAAATTCTGTCTTTGTATCAAAACCTTGTATCAACGGATTCGGCAATAATTGATAATCAAAGTTCTCAATTTCATTTGAAATTGAGAGGGAGACGTACCCACACACGAGGACGACGTGGGGAACTTCCTTACCAAATCTCTGCGTATCGTATTCTTACCTTAATCTTCTTTACGTTTCAAAACTGTTTTGCAATTTCTGTTAGTGTGTGGTGATTGATCATTTTTCTGGACAGCAGTGATAATAAAACCTTTAATCATACACCATTGCTGTTTATTATCAAACACACACACACCAACTGTTTGACAAAACGGTTAAATTGATTGTGTTCATTGGAAATAGAATTTGAGGATAAGCGCATTCAATCTGTTAAAATTCTGTGTGTATTATTTCTGTCATTCTCATTTAAAATCCAGCAACTGCACTTGCGTGTCCGGCTTTCTAGTAGCGGTTCAGAATAGACGGAAGTCGATTCGGGACCGATCTTTCCGCCATTTTTGAAAACTCTGATTAAACGTTAAATCCGTTAATTTTTAAGAGGTGATCTATTCACCCCCCCTCTCGATCACTAGCCACACCGTCTAACAAATATAAGGCTCAAATGAGCAAAGTGAAAAAGGCATAAACATAAACAAGTTAAATGATATGTAAATGGAAACGAATGATAAATGACTAGAAATTAAATTGCATAAAGTAAATAACTTGAAAGTAAATCAAGATTAATAAGAGTTAGTCAACTGTTAGTCAAGGTTAATTGAATGTTAGTAGTGTTTTGCTTTTTAATTGATTAAGTCATTCTTTGGAGAACACTCAACCATCTATTCACAAGCATGGATCCTTAAACCAAGACATCTCCCATAGGAAGGAAAAAAATCCAAGTTTCCACACAATACCATGAAAGATGGGAGACTTACAATATCACTTACTAGAATGCTATGCCTTTAGGGTCAAATTTAGCTCTATGTTAAGCAATAGAATTGGACTTATGTAGAAGTCACAATTATTTGAGGCCGGACAATAAAAATTTAGGTGCTAGCAAATAAATCCAATGATTTTAATCTAATAAAAGTCAAATCAACATTGACCAATGCCCAAGCAAATAGTCAAACATCAGAAGACCATAAAAATGGCTCAACATGATTTTTATAGAATTAATCAATTAAAAATCAAATTAAAAATGCATTAAAATAAATTTAATTTGGTCAAAACCTAAAATCTATTCAAAACACCAAATAAATGGCCAAGAGATTTATCCTAGGTTAAATAAAGTCAAAGGACCTTAGACAAAAAAATTCATGATTTTTGAAAAGTCAGAAGTATTTTTAAATAATTAAAAATATGCACAAAAATATTTAATTCATGAAAAATATCAAAACTAATCCAAAAAATAATTTTAATTTATAAAATGAAATAGGAAAATATTTAAATATTTTTGGTGAAAGTCCCATATTTTTTAGATTAAAAATGAAATTATTATGAATTAAACAAAATAAAGCAATTAAATGAAAAATCAGATAATACAAAAAAACAAGGGCCATCAGATCTCCCTCATTAATTATGGTAGTAGATCTGATGGCCACGCGCGCGCTATTCATGGTGGACTTGAGTCAAAGCACCACACGCGTGGTAATCAAAACTAATGGCCAAGATTAGAACGTTGGACCAAGATCAGATGGTTGGAACCTTGCCAACACACCACCGGAGCCCTAACTCCAGTCATCTTCTCCGGTGAGGGCCATCGGACTGGTCCAACCAAAACTTCATGAAAAATGAAAAGTGATTACACTAATTTAAAGAGAAAATGCTCAGGAGCACGAATCTGACCTCCATTTCTTCAAATTCCAAGTATATTGAAATATACATGAATTTGAAATTTGAGGTTCATGATCTGAGTTGCTTCGTTTTGACCTCAAAGCAACTAAATCTTGTTGCCTACATTGGTAGGACTTTAGCCAACCAAAAATCACAAAGAATATTGAAGATATGAGAGAGAATCGAAGAGATGAAGTTTCTGAATTTTCACCTTCGAGTTGCTTCAAATTTGCTTGATATTGATCTGGATTTGCTTGATTCCTCTTCCTCTTGCTTGCAGTGATCAATTGAGATGAAAAGGGCAATGAATTCTTGGAGTTTGAATTTCAAAACAGAAGGTGAAATTCAAACTCGATTTTAAAGAAATCTTCAAGAAATTTTATAGAGTAAGGGGTTTGAGTTGTCTTGGCAAAGCTTGGGCAAAGTATTCATGAAGTTCTGAGCTCATAGCACTTGTATTTATAACCAATTAAATGCTTTCCACACACTTTCTTTTGAAATCTAAAAATAGCAATTGCATCATGCAAGCTTGCATGGGCGTGTAGAAATCCCAAAGAATGATTGGAGTAGGTCCAAAATCGTGCACATGTGATACTGAAAGCAATTCATTAAGCCATGCAAAGTGGAATGGAAATAGGTCATGAGAATCTTCCAAATGGTACTATGCATTACACCCATGTGCAAGTCCTTCAATATTGATCCAAATGAGATGATTTTGGACTTTTTGGAAAGGTGAAAACAAGGGCAACAACTTTCACGTTGAACACTTTTCCATTTGAAATTTGGACGATGATTAATTTTGAAGTGGAAGTTTGAAAAATCAAACATAAATGAAAATTTTCTAAGTACCAAGTCAAATGTTCACTTCTTCCACCTTGAATAACTTTTGTTATGGAGTTCAAATGGAAAAAGTTCCTTCATAAAAGTTGTATCTCTTTCAAACCTCTTCAATTTGGTCACCAATTTGACCTTATTTGGATTTGGCATGAAGGAGTTATGCATTTTAGATGTTAAGGAAAATCACTTGTTCAATGGTAATGACCCAAAATAACCTATAATGTTTCCTCTTGGCACATGAATTTTCAAGTTGAATATGAACTTCCTCCAAACATAAAAGTTAAATAGGACATGTTGAATTTGGTCATGGAATTTGAATGGCTTTCATATCATAAAAATTGAGCAAGTTATTGTCTTGGGAAGTTGACCTCCTAACTAGGGTTCAAACAAAAATGACCTATAATCTTTCACCATAAAAAATGACTTTCCAAGCAAAAGTATATCTAGACTTAAACATGGAAGTTGTTTGGAATGTCATTATGAGTAACTTTTATCTTAGAATCATTTTCATATGACAAAATTTGTAGGAGATAGGGTCTAGGGAACCCCAGTTTTGACCAGTTGACTTTCTCTAGTCAACCGCCATGAACCAACTTGCTAGCTTGACATTCTCTTGATTTTTGGGACTCATGGAGGATCATATATGTGTAATATGATGTAATATGAAGTATAACTTGGAATATTTGATCAAAATGTTGAAGAAACTTGTTGAGGAAGTCACACAAGATACCCAGATGAATTAGGGCTTCCTAGGCAAACAAGCTTCAAAATTTTGATGAATTCTTGATCAAAATGATATGTGAAGACCATGAGAATCCATATATGATGTCTAGAGCCAATGTAAATCATCTCTTGATTAATCTCCTTGCATTGAGGGTCTTAAACCCTAGGTATGAGCTTGATGAGGCATTGGTGGATGCACACACTACATACAAAAGTAACAAACTATATTTTGACATATTTTTTGGTATTTTGGTTAGTAAATAATGAAGAACAAAGTATGATACAATCAAATTTGCTTGGTGATCTCTCCCAATGCAAACCCAATGAGTAAGGGGTAAGGAGGATGCCAAGGTGTGATCCCAAAGCCAATGCATATGATGAGATAACATGAGGGATCTTAGGGTCAAAATTGGGGTCTTACAGTTGCCCCTATTTAAGGACATTCTAACTGAGGATGTAAAGGTTAAAATCTTTGCATCAACTCAATAGAATAGACTTAAATAACAACATATAGAAACAAATTTTGGTCCCTAAGAGACCTCATGATGCATATGATATAAAATGCTAAGAATAATCTCTGTTGGGAAAACAATGCCACAAAGGAAAAGAATTCGGAGAGTCTGAAAGTCCATAGGAGTATAATGCATTCCATAAGGAAAAACTCACTGGGGAGACAGAGACTCTGGGGATAAAATGCTGTGCGTAGGCCAGACTATGACTTGAAAATTGCTGGAGACACGATGGAATTCCATGAAAAAAAATCAATGGAAGGACTCGGTCGGGGATAAGGGAAATCTGCAGAGGAAACAGGTACATCAGAACAAGACTGAAATATTTGATTCAAACAGAGAATTGGCGACTTCACTGAGGAAATACACACTCAAACTCAACTGGGGAAAAATGAACTTCAACACAGGAGTACCAGAAGTACATTATCTATTACCGGTTATTGGATAGGAAGATAACATATTATGACATAGAGGAATCTGTTACCGATTAGGGTAAACATATCAAGGATAACCCTCTGAGGAAAATGAGGTGTATTTGTTACCAATTACTAGGTAAGAATAACCTACTGGGAAAATATCAAATAGTATTTACAACTGCCGGTTACTGGGTAGAAGACCAAAGAGAGAGAATATCCGTCACTGGTTAAAGTGAACATATCAAGGATAGACTCAGGGGAAGAATATCCATCATCGGTTAGGATGAACATATCAAGGATAAACCACCTAGGGAAAAGTAGGAATTATATCTATCGGTTACTGGATAGAATACCAAAAAGAGAATATCTGTCACCGGTTAAGATGAATATATCAAGGATAGACTCAGCAGGGTGAAGCAGGATTTACAACTACCGGTTACTGGGCAGAGGACCGCAAAGAGGAGAAAATCCGTCATCAGTTAAGATGAACATATCAAGGATTAACTCTCTGGGTAATGAAATAGGGATTACAACTACCTCTTTACTGGGTAGAAAACTACAAGGGGAGAATACCCGTCATCGGTTAGGATGAACATATCAAGGATAGATTGCCTGGGGAAACGTGAAAATGAATCAGCTGGGGAAAATAAAGGAAGTAGATTACTTTTACCGGGTATTGGGCAAAAGTCATGTACTCACAAATCGAGAAGAATATTACCAGTTACTGGGCAATAGACTCTCGGGGGACCCAAAAGTATCTATCTAGGTAATAGCTAGAAAGAAACAGTCAAACAAAGACTCAACCCAATGAGGATATAACCTAGGGGGAGTGGTTCCATCCAGATAATTAACCGGGGAGGAAACTGAAAAAAAATCATCCACGAGGAAATAACTCAGTGGGGAATGATAAAGGTTAAATTCTTTCTGCTTAAAAGGGGCCGACACTCTACAATTGAAAGAGGATGGACACACCAAACCTGCATGGGGAGATAATGTCACCAAAAAAGGGGAATAAAAATGCATAATGAAATATCAGATGCATGAGTATGTATGTACATGATTGATGATTATGCTGACAAAATTATCTTAAAGGATACAAATGTCACCAATTTGAATCATCACTACAACACACAGCTAATCACGACAAGATGGAGACACAAACTGGAGAAACGTGCTAGGGATGGATGCAAATCATCTGGCTCTGAATAACTCCAGCCTAGCTGGGGAAAGGAGAAAAAATATGCCGAGGATCCAAATTGTCAATTCTGCGGGGATTTTAAGGTCAACGTCATATCAAATGAGAGACTACCTCACAGGGGACCAAATCAAACACTGCCCATAATCAACACTGCCGGGAATCAGGAATGAACTCCACCCGGGACTAAAGGAGATAAAACTCTGTACGGGATTTGAGCCAAACTGTTGAAGAAGTGAGCCTACAAATCAACTGTGGTGGTGACCCACAAACTCAGCTGGGGAAACCCGACTTACTGTTGGGGAGGAGTAGGTTATCAAACCAACTTCTTGAGGGAAGACCAATAATGCTTTGCACTTTAGGACTTATCTGTTCTCAGATTGCTGTTGATATTCCTTATTGATTGTTTTTTAAAGTAATTGCTTTCATATTTTTAAGAAAAAAAGGTTTTAAAACATTAATTCCTTTCAAAAATATCATCATAAAAATTCAATTTTATTTGGCTGAAAATAAATAAGAGTAGAAACAATTGGATAAAAAGCTCAACTTTATTTGATAGAATGGTAGTCTGTAAATGACAAGACTCCATAGATCTTTACAGAAGTTGAAAACAATAATTTACATGGAAAAGGGGCTACATTGAACAGAATGATCACTAATCCTTCTACCAACTTCAATATATGATGTGCTCTTGGCTTCGGTTGAAAATGATGAATCAGAACCGAATGACTTGCTCAAACTTGCTCCCATGACTGGATATCAACCGAATGCAGTTACTTGCCATAATCCCTAACTTTTGCATAGATTGCCCCAAGGTGGGATACTCAATCTATCGGGATGAATTTTCTGTTTTATGTCTCTAATTTTTTCCTGGATCACCCTTTCGGGTTTTCAACTCAGCGAGTTGTTCTTTTTATTTTAGGCAAAGTATTTCTTGACTGCATCAACATTCACAGGACGAGTGAACTCTTCACCATCCATAGTTGTAAGAATCAAAGCACCGCCTGAAAAGGCTATCTTCACAACATATGGGCCTTCATAATTAGGAGTCCATTTGCCCCTAGAATCTGGTTTTAAAGATAGAATATTCTTGAGCACAAGGTCACCTTCTCTAAACACATGAGGCATGACCTTCTTATCAAATGCCTTCTTCATTCTCTGCTGATATAACTGACCATGTCACATGGCACTTAATCTCTTCTCTTCAATTAAATTCAGTTGATCATATCTGGTATGACACCATTCAGCTTCTGTCAACTTGGTTTCCATCAAAACACGCAAAGATGGGATCTCAACCTCTAATGGGAGCACAACTTCCATACCATACACAAGAGAGAAAGAGGTTGCCCCTGTTGAAGTGCGGATGGATGTACGGTACCCATGCAAAGCAAATGGGAGAAGTTCATGCCAATCTTTGTAGGTTACCACCATTTTCTAAATGATCTTCTTAATGTTCTTGTTTGCAACTTCAACAGCCCCTTTCATCTTAGGTCTATAGGGAGAAGAATTATGATGTGCAATCTTGAAGTCTTTGCAAAGAGCTTCCATCATATTGTTATTCAATTTTGATCCATTATCAGTAATGATCTTACTTGGCACACCATAATGACATGTAATCTGATTCTTGATAAAACTTACAACAACTTGCTTGGTTACATTCGCATACGAAGCTGCTTCGACCCACTTGGTGAAGTAATCAATAGCCACCAGAATGAAACGATGTCTATTCGAAGCTTTGGGCTCAATCATACAAATCATATCAATTCCCCACACGGAGAAGGGACATGGAGAGAAAATGACATTCAATAGTGTCGGAGGAACATGAATTTTATCAGCATAAATTTGACACTTGTGGCATTTCTTCACAAACTTGCAACAGTCAGATTCTATTGTCAGCCAATGCTAACCTGCTCTCAACATCTTTTTAGCCATAGCATGTCCATTAGAATGAGTACCAAAGGAACCTTCGTGAACTTCAGTCATCAATAAGTCTGCTTCGTGTCTATCCACGCATCTGAGTAAAACCATATCGAAGTTTCTCTTATAGAGCACATCACCATTCAGGTAGAAGTTGCCAGCTAATCTCCTCAAAGTCTTCTTATCTTTCAAAGATGCCCCATGTGGGGTAAATCTGACTTTGGAGAAAACACTTGATATCAAAATACCATGATTTTTCAGCTTTGACTTCTTCAACAACAAACACATGAACTGGCCTATCAAGATGCATTACAGTCAGATTAGGAACTTCATTCCAGAATTTCACCATAATCATTGAAGCCAATGTTGCAAGAGCATCTGCCATCCGGTTTTCATCTCGAGGGATATGATGAAACTCAACCTTTGCAAAGGAAGTTGAAATCCTCCTCGTATAATCTCTATATGGTATCAAACCGGGTTGATTCGTCTCCCATTCACATTTGATTTGATTCACAACCAAAGCTGAATCTCCATAGACGTCAAGATATTTGATTCTGAGATCAATGGCCTCTTCAAGCCCCATAATGCAAGCTTCATACTCAGCCATGTTGTTTGTACACTTGAAAGTAATCTAGCTATAAATGGAAAATGAGTTTCTTGAGGAGTAATGATCACTGCCTCAATGCCATTACCATACTGATTAACAGCTCCATCAAATACCATGCCCCAACAAGAACCAGTTTCTGGCCCTTCTTCAAGCAATGGTTCATCACAATCTTCCATCTTCAGGTACAAGATCTCTTCGTCAGGAAAATCATACTGCACTGAATGGTAATCTTCAATTGGTTGGTGAGCCAAGTGGTCAGCCAAGACATTACCTTTAGTCGCTTTTTGAGATCGATATTCAATATCATACTCGGATAACAACATCTGCCAACAATAATCCTCCCAGTTAAAGCAGGCTTCTCAAAAATATACTTGATTGGATCCATTTTAGATATCAACCAAGTAGTATGATTCAACATATATTGGCGCAGACTCTTAGCAGCCCAAGCCAATGCACAATAAGTCTTTTCTAGCATAGAATACCGAGTCTCATAGTCGGTGAATTTCTTATAGAGGTAATAAATTGCATATTGTTTCTTTCCAGATTCATCTTGCTGACCAAGAACATAACCCATACTCTCATCAAGCACAGTTAAATACATGATCAACGGTCTTCCTTCAACAGGCGGAGACAAAATTGGAGGCTCAAGCAGATATTATTTGATACTATTAAAAGCTTTTGGGAAATCTTCGGTCCAATCACAAGACTGGTCTTTCCGAAGAAGTTTGAATATAGGCGCACATGTGGCAGTCATATGCGATATAAATCTTGAGATATAATTCAAACGGCCGAGAAAACCTCTGTCTTGCTTCTCAGTTTTGGGCGCAGGAATTTCCTGTATTGCTTTGACCTTGGTAGTATCAACTTCAATACCCTTCTCACTGATAATAAAACCCAACAACTTACCAGAACGAACACCAAAAGTACACTTATTAGGATTTAAGTGGGGTTTGTACTTCCTCAAACGCTGGAATAGCTTCAACAAATGCTCAACATGTTCTTCTTCATCACTTGATTTGGCAATCATGTCATCAACATAGACTTCGATCTCTTTATGCATTATATCATGAAAAAGAGTGGTCATAGCTCTCTGGTATGTTGCACCAGCATTCTTTAAACCAAAAGGCATCACTCTATAACAGAATGTTCCCTAGGGTGTAATGAATGTGGTCTTCTCCATATCTTCGGGTGCCATCTTGATCTGATTATAACCGGAAAATCCGTCCATAAATGAAAAGACTTTGAATTTAGCTGTATTGTCTACCAACACATCAATGTGTGAAAGAAGAAAATCATCTTTCAGACTAGCTTTGTTCAAATCTCTATAATCAACATACATGCAGACTTTTCCATCCTTCTTTGGAACAAGCACAATATTGGCCACCCACTGCGGATATTAGAAGGTAACAAGGAAACCAACATCAATCTGCTTCTGCACTTCCTCTGTGATATTTACTGCCATATCAGGATGGGTCCTCCTTAACTTCTGCTTGACTGGCGGGCATTCTGGCTTCAACGACAATCTATGCTCCACGATCTCAGAATTCAAGCCAGACATGTCTTGATAGGACCAAGCAAACACATCAGAATACTCTCGAAGAAGATCAATCAACCCCTTCTTAGCCTCTGGACACATTTGAGACCCAATCTTGACTTCCTTCACATCATCTTCGGAACCCAAGTTGACTAATTCAATCTGCTCTTCAAACGACTGAATGGCTTTTTCCTCGTGCTTAAGTAAACGAGATAATTCATCAGATACTTCTTCACCATCAGTCCCTTCCTCAACTTCAAACACAGGGAAATCAAAGTTTGGAGAGGGAGTAGGATCATTGTATTCAATGGGTTTGGGAACCAACCTGCATAATAATTTGATATTTTGATTTTAGAGAAATGAATCGTGACCAAATATTATGCAGATGGAAAATGATTATTTATTCATGTTTTTTGTGATTACCATTTTCAGAAAAGAAAAAAGTAAAAACATCATAGATGTGGATGAATAAAATTGTACTTCATTGATGATAATTGAAATTCCTAACACTGTTCACTTCTCCCTTAGGCATAGGAGAAGGGTTTTCTTAAAATGAAAAACAAATTACTTAGATCGGTGAACAACACTAGGAATATCAACAGCAACCCAATTGTGGCAAGTCTGGCCATGCGTCACAAAGTTGGCGCAAGCTTCGTCTTCATCGTTATCATCCTCGATCACAATAGCTGAGTGTTGATCATTACTGTAAGACCCTAATTTTGACCCTAAGATCCCTCATGGCATCATATCTTTTGCTCATTGCATTGCCTCAAGGATCATAGCATGTGTGGCTCCTTAACCCTAGGGTGGGACTTGGGTGAGTTGGTTTGAGACCACCAAACATGCTTGAATTGTATATTATTGCTTTTCTTATTTTGTTTACTAACCAAAAGCACAAAAATATGTCACTAGCTTGTTTGTTTTGAAGCTTAAGCAATCACGTGTGCCCTTGCTCCTAGGAGGCCCCTATGCTCAATGAAGTGGTCAGGTGAAGATGAAAGCAAGCATGACAATGGTTCCCAAAGCTCTCAATCATCATATATGTCTCCCAAGTATCTCAATTTGTAAATTTGATCAAGATAAACCAAAGGGCTTGAGTATTGTTTCCCAAGGAAACCCTAATTCAACTATGCATTGACTGTGCCTTGTGTAACACCCCAATAAAATAAAATAATTATTTAAATTAAGTTAATAGTATATTATTAATTTAATCAAATAATTGGATTATTTTATTATTGGAATTTTATTATTGGATTTTTAATATTATTATTGGAAAATATATATAAGTTGGAAATAAGAAAAAGAGCCCATTTGGTAAAGAAAAGGTTTTCACGTGAAACAGAGAAGCGATTGAGAAAGTGGAGAAAGGGCAAGAGGAAGAGCTAGAGAGCAAGGGTTGGAGAACGGAAAAGCTTGAAGCTCAAAGTTGCCGGATTAACTCAGGTAAGGGGGGTTTATCGTCGTTTAATGGGTATTATGGGTTAGCATGTAATGGGTAGTGATAAACTGTTGAATTGACCCTAATTGGGATTATGAATGCTGAAAATTATGTTGGATAAGTTGTGTTAAAACTGAAATTTAACCTGTATTTGAGTGTGTTGTAATTTCCCGAACGTATAGCTTTTTACGGAATTGGAATCGGAGGTCCGGAAGTCCTCCAACGGCGGAAAATGCGGAGAATTATGCATTCTGCTTTGTGTTAGCGCAGGAACAACTTTCTGTCTTGCGTTAACCGGTTAACCCAGGGTGTTAACCGGTTAACACTGTTTTGAATTGTGAAAATATTGCTGTTTTGTCTGCGTTAACCGGTTAACCCAGGGTGTTAACCGGTTAACACTGTGGTGTTTCTGAGAAATTGCTGTTCTGTCTGCGTTAACCGGTTAACCCAGGGCGTTAACCGGTTAACACTGTTAAGTTTTGGCAGGAAGCGTGTTTTGTGCTGCGTTAACCGGTTAACCCAGGGCGTTAACCGGTTAACACTGTTGCAGAGTGGAAAAATTGGTTTTTAAATATTGTGTACTGAATTGATGGTTGGCCTATATTGGCGTATGATGTAATAGGGATTATTTCCCGTTGTTTTGAGCAGTAGGGGTATTAGTAGAGTGTGCTAATACTGTGATTAATTATGTGACATGATATGATGTTTTGATACATGTGTTGATGATGTGTGAAAATATGCATAATGTTGTGAATGTATATATTATGCATGTGTTGGTGAATGGACTGTTTTATGGCTTAGAGTGTGAGCATATGTCTATTCTTGATGTGTTGTTGATGTTGCATTGCTAGGTGATTAGCATGCATAATGTGGCCTTTATGGTGGTAGCTAATTCCCATGGTGAGGAATTAGTGATGTTAGTCATTTTGGACTATTGTTGATGTTTGCATGCTAGGTGATAGCGTGCATAGCATGGCCCTTGGGGTGGTAGCTAATTCCCATGGTGAGGAATTAGTGATGTGAGTCACTAGGTCTCAAATGAGTGGGACTAGTGAGCTTGGTAGCCGTACCTGGATTGGTCGGTGAAGTTGAACTATATGTTCACGAATAGTCGGTACCGCATGCATGGAGTCTCATTGCATAATTGATGTATGGCGTATAATATGAATGGATGTATTCCAATGTTATACGTGTGTTGTGTGTTGTGTGTTGTGTTGATGTTGAGTATGATTGAGTTGATATTGCCGTTGCTGAATGTGTAATCTGATTTGGGTGATGAAATGTGTTAAATTACTTAACATTACATGAGATTTTATAATGCTTATTATATCGATTGAGGAACTCACCCTTACAACTATTTTTCAGGTAACGAGCAGTGATTGAGTAGAAGCTAGTGCTTGGAGTCTAGTGTAGTCTCCTTAGTGGGTCGTGCTCTGATAGATATAACATCGGGATGGGATGTGTTAACTTGTTTTAATTGTTTATTGTGGTTGTTGAACCAGTTACATGTAATATGCTACATGTTTTGCATGATCGATTTGATCTTTATCCGTTGCGTGATGTGCAATGTTTTATATTTTGTTTAAATAAAAGAGCATGACAGTTATTATGGTGAATGGTGTGAAGTGTTTGTGTGACACCCTTAAATTGCATATTTACTCTGATTTACATTGTGGTTATTTTAATTAAATATTTGGGGTATTTTTAGAAGGGTGTTACATTAGTGGTATCAGAGCATAGTCGGTCGAGTCGAGTCGTAATTATTCTGTTTCCCCTGTACGGGATAGGTGTTGTGTAACCCTATCAGTACTTATTGTTTTAGCTTGTTGGGTTTTCAGAATAGAGATGGCTGGAAGAGGTAGAGATGATGCTGCGATTGCTGAGGCTCTGGGTATGCTAGCTGGAGTACTTGGAGGGAACCCGAATGTTGTGGGAATGGGAGCTGCTCGTCAACTGAGTGAGTTCCAGAAGAACAATCCTCCAATGTTCAAGGGAGCATACGATCCAGATGGCGCTCAGAAGTGGTTGAAGGAGATCGAGAGAATCTTCCGAGTGACTGAGTGTGCCGATAACCAGAAGGTCAGGTTCGGTACGCATATGCTGTCAGAGGAAGCTGATGATTGGTGGGTTGCTACCCGCACTGAGTTGGAAACTGCTGGGAATGCTGAGATCACGTGGGCAGTGTTCAGAGAGAGATTCCTGAGGAAGTACTTTCCAGAGGATGTCAGAGGAAAGAAAGAGATAGAGTTCTTGGAATTGAAGCAGGGCAATCGGTCTGTTACTGAGTATGCTGCTAAGTTCACCGAGCTGTCGAAGTATTACACTCCCTATAATGAGGCTGCTGGAGAATTTTCAAAATGTGTGAAGTTTGAGAACGGGTTACGTCCCGAGATCAAGCAGGCTATTGGATATCAGCGGATTAGAGTGTTTTCTGATTTGGTTGACTGTTGCAGAATTTTTGAATAGGATACCAAGGCCAGAGCAGAGAGCTATCAGCAAAGGGTTGATAGGAAAGGCAAGAATCAGAATGATCGTGGGAAACCGTATGCAACTGGCAAAGGTTTCCAGAGGCAGAGTGGGATGAAGAGGCCTAGTGGGGGAGACTCTAGTGCCCCTGCTAAGTATTACAGATGTGGTCAGGCGGGACATCGTTTCCACGAGTGTACCAGTGTTGAGAAGAAGTGTTTCAAGTGTGGTAAAGGTGGTCATTTGGCTGCAGAGTGCCGGTTGAAGACTCTGACTTGCTTCAACTGTGGAGAGGTGGGTCATATCAGTCCACAGTGTCCTAAGCCAAAGAAAGAGAACCAGTCGGGAGGCAAGGTTTTTGCTTTATCGGGTTCTGAGACTTTTGCAGATGATCGTTTGATTCGAGGTACGTGTTATATTAATGGCTTTCCTCTTGTAGCTATTATTGACACCGGTGCTACTCATTCCTTTATATCTTTGGATTGTGCTGTGAAACTTAAGTTAGAGATATCTGAGATGCTTGGAAGTATGGTGATTGATACTCCTGCGAAGGGTTCAGTGACTACTACTTCAGTTTGTTTAAATTGTCCTTTGAGTATTTTTGGTAGAGACTTTGGGATGGACCTAGTGTGTCTTCCACTAGTGCGGATTGATGTTATCTTGGGTATGAACTGGTTGGTGTTTAACCGAGTCTATATCAACTATTTTGATAAGACTGTGATCTTTCCTGAGAGTGAGGAAGGAAAGAGTTTGTTTCTATCAGCAAGGCAGGTGAATGAGGCAGTAGCAGATGGGGCAGAGTTGTTTATGCTGTTAGCGACTTTGGAGGCTAGAGATAAACTGGTGATTTGCGATCTAGCTGTGGTGTGTGATTTTCCTGATGTGTTTCCGGAAGAGGTGAATGAATTGCCGCCAGAGCGTGAAGTTGAGTTCTCGATTGATTTGGTACCTGGTACTAGACCGATATCGATGGCTCCGTATCGTATGTCTGCTGTTGAGTTAACTGAATTGAAGAGTCAGCTGGAAGATCTGTTGGATAAGAAATTTATTCGTCCGAGTGTGTCACCGTGGGGTGCACCAGTGTTATTGGTTAAGAAGAAAGAAGGTACTATGAGGTTGTGTGTGGACTACAGGCAACTGAATAAAGTGACGATCAAGAATCGGTATCCCTTGCCGAGGATTGATGATTTGATGGATCAGTTGGTTGGTGCGAGTGTGTTCAGCAAAATAGATTTGAGGTCGGGATATCATCAGATACGTGTGAAAACTGAGGATATTCAGAAGACTGCTTTCAGAACGAGGTATGGACATTATGAGTATTCTGTAATGCCTTTTGGTGTGACTAATGCGCCTGGAGTATTTATGGAGTATATGAATAGGATTTTCCATCCGTACCTAGATAAGTTTGTTGTGGTGTTTATTGATGACATTTTGGTGTATTCGAAATCTGAAGAAGAGCATGCTGAGCATTTGAGAGTGGTTTTAGGAGTTCTGCGAGAAAAGAAGTTATTTGCTAAACTGTCTAAGTGTGAATTTTGGTTAGAGGAGGTTAGTTTTCTTGGTCATGTGATTTCAAGAGGTGGTGTTGCTGTTGATCCTTCTAAGATAGAAGCGGTATCTAAGTGGGAAGCTCCTAAGTCTGTTGCTGAGATTCGAAGTTTCCTTGGTTTGGCTGGTTATTATAGGAAGTTCATTGAGGGATTTTCTAAGTTGGCGTTACCGTTGACGATGTTGACTAGAAAGGGGCAAGCGTTTGTTTGGGACTCAAAATGTGAAGAAGGTTTCCAAGAGTTAAAGAGAAGGTTAACTACTGCTCCTATTCTGATATTACCGAGTTCGTCGGAATTATTTGAGGTTTACTGTGATGCTTCATTGTTGGGTTTGGGTGGTGTGTTGATGCAGAATAAGCAGGTTATAGCTTATGCTTCGAGACAGCTGAGGGTTCATGAGAGGAACTATCCAACACACGATTTAGAGTTGGCAGCTGTGGTATTTGTTCTGAAGTTATGGAGACATTACTTGTATGGGTCAAGATTTGAGGTTTTCAGTGACCATAAAAGTTTAAAGTATTTGTTTGATCAGAAAGAGCTGAATATGAGACAGAGGAGATGGTTAGAATTTCTGAAGGATTATGACTTTGGTTTGAATTACCATCCGGGTAAAGCAAATGTAGTGGCTGATGCATTGAGTCGGAAATCCTTACATATGTCTATGTTAATGGTTAAGGAATTGGATTTAATTGAGCAGTTTAGAGACTTGAGTTTGGTGTGTGAGAGTACTCACAATAGTGTTAAATTGGGAATGTTGAAGTTAACGAGTAATATTTTGGATGAGATTAGAGAGGGTCAGAAATCCGATATGCTTTTGGTTGATAAGTTGACTTTAGTAAATCAAGGTCAAGGTGGTGAATTCAGAGTTGATGAGAATGGTGTTTTAAAATTTGGTAATCGGGTGTGTATTCCTGATGTTACCGAACTTAAGAAGAGTATTCTGGAGGAAGGACATCGTAGTGGCTTGAGTATTCATCCTGGAGATACGAAGATGTATCATGATTTGAAGAAGTTATTTTGGTGGCCGGGAATGAAAAGAGAAATTGCGAGTTTTGTTTATTCTTGTTTGACTTGTCAAAAGTCGAAGATTGAGCATCAGAAGCCGTCTGGGATAATGCAACCGTTGGCTATTCCAGAGTGGAAGTGGGATAGTATCAGTATGGATTTTGTTTCTGGTTTACCGAGGACAAGTAAGAATTTTGAAGCTATTTGGGTGATTGTGGATAGATTGACGAAGTCGGCTCATTTCATTCCGATCAGAATGGATTATCCGTTAGAGAGATTGGCTGAGTTGTATATTGAGAAGATTGTAAGTTTGCATGGTATTCCGTCTAGTATTGTTTCGGACAGAGATCCTAGATTTACATCGAAGTTCTGGGAAGGTTTGCAGAGGGCTTTGGGAACTAAGCTGAGATTGAGTTCTGCATATCATCCGCAGACTGATGGTCAGACTGAGAGGACGATTCAGTCACTAGAGGATCTTTTGAGAGCTTGTGTTTTGGAAAAGGGAGGTGCTTGGGATTGTTATTTACCTTTGATTGAGTTTACCTACAACAATAGTTTTCATTCGAGCATTGGTATGGCACCGTTTGAAGCTTTGTATGGTAGAAGATGTCGGACACTGTTATGTTGGTATGAGTCCGGTGAGAGTGCTGTGGTTGGACCGGAGATTGTTCAACAAACTACGGAAAAGATTAAGATGATTCAGGAGAAGATGAGAATTGCTCAGACTCGTCAGAAGAGTTATCATGACAAGAGGAGGAAGTCACTTGAGTTTCAAGAGGGAGATCATGTGTTTCTTCGTGTTACTCCGATAACTGGGGTTGGTCGAGCTTTGAAGTCAAAGAAGTTGACACCTCGATTTATTGGTCCTTATCAGATTTTAGAGAGGATAGGGGAAGTAGCCTATCGTATCGCTTTACCACCGTCGATCGCGAATTTGCATGAGGTTTTTCATGTGTCTCAGCTGAGGAGGTACATTCATGATCCGTCGCATGTAGTCCAAGTAGATGATGTACAGGTGAGAGATAACCCGACTGTTGAAACATCACCTATGAGGATCGAGGATCGAGAGTTGAAGCAGTTGCGGGGTAAAGAGATTGCCTTGGTGAAGGTAGCTTGGGGAGGACCAGCAGGTGGCAATGTGACTTGGGAACTTGAGAGTCAGATGAAAGAGTCTTATCCGGAGTTATTCGCTTGAGGTATGTTTTCGAGGACGAAAACTCTTTTAGTGGGGGAGAGTTGTAACACCCCAATAAAATAAAATAATTATTTAAATTAAGTTAATAGTATATTATTAATTTAATCAAATAATTGGATTATTTTATTATTGGAATGTTATTATTGGATTTTTAATATTATTATTGGAAAATATATATAAGTTGGAAATAAGAAAAAGAGCCCATTTGGTAAAGAAAAGGTTTTCACGTGAAACAGAGAAGCGATTGAGAAAGTGGAGAAAGGGCAAGAGGAAGAGCTAGAGAGCAAGGGTTGGAGAACGGAAAAGCTTGAAGCTCAAAGTTGCCGGATTAACTCAGGTAAGGGGGGTTTATCGTCGTTTAATGGGTATTATGGGTTAGCATGTAATGGGTAGTGATAAACTGTTGAATTGACCCTAATTGGGATTATGAATGCTGAAAATTATGTTGGATAAGTTGTGTTAAAACTGAAATTTAACCTGTATTTGAGTGTGTTGTAATTTCCCGAACGTATAGCTTTTTACGGAATTGGAATCGGAGGTCCGGAAGTCCTCCAACGGCGGAAAATGCGGAGAATTATGCATTCTGCTTTGTGTTAGCGCAGGAACAGCTTTCTGTCTTGCGTTAAACGGTTAACCCAGGGTGTTAACCGGTTAACACTGTTTTGAATTGTGAAAATATTGCTGTTTTGTCTGTGTTAACCGGTTAACCCAGGGTGTTAACCGGTTAACACTGTGGTGTTTCTGAGAAATTGCTGTTCTGTCTGCGTTAACCGGTTAACCCAGGGCGTTAACCGGTTAACACTGTTAAGTTTTGGCAGGAAGCGTGTTTTGTGCTGCGTTAACCGGTTAACCCAGGGCGTTAACCGGTTAACACTGTTGCAGAGTGGAAAAATTGGTTTTTAAATGTTGTGTACTGAATTGATGGTTGGCCTATATTGGCGTATGATGTAATAGGGATTATTTCCCGTTGTTTTGAGCAGTAGGGGTATTAGTAGAGTGTGCTAATACTGTGATTAATTATGTGACATGATATGATGTTTTGATACATGTGTTGATGATGTGTGAAAATATGCATAATGTTGTGAATGTATATATTATGCATGTGTTGGTGAATGGACTGTTTTATGGCTTAGTGTAACACCCCGAAAAAAAATAAGATAATTATTTAAATTAAGTTAATATTTTATTTATTAATTTAATTAAATAATTGGAATTATTGGATTATTATTATTATTATTGGAATAATAATTATTGGAG
The DNA here is from genome assembly GCF_024323335.1 of Lathyrus oleraceus. Classification (NCBI taxonomy): domain Eukaryota; kingdom Viridiplantae; phylum Streptophyta; class Magnoliopsida; order Fabales; family Fabaceae; genus Lathyrus; species Lathyrus oleraceus. The sequence goes on from NC_066581.1 coordinate 89,354,602, forward strand.
TATATAAGTTGGAATAAGGAAAAGAGTTCCATTTTTTTGGTAAAAAGGGTTTTTTACGTGAAAAGCAGAGAAGCGGCTGAAAAGTGGAGAAAGGGCAAAGAGGAAGAGCAAGAGAGCAAAGGTTGGAGAAGAGAAGGGCTTGAAGCTAAAGGCTGCCGGATTAATTCAGGTAAGGGGGGTTTATTGTCGTTTAATGGGTATTATAGATTAACATGTAATGGGTAGTGATAAACCGTTGAATTGACCCTAATTGGGATGATGAGTGCTGAAAAATTGTGATGAATAAACTGTGTTTAAGCTGTAATTGAATCGGTAATTGTGTGAGTCGTGATTCCCCGAACGTATCGCTTTTTACGGAATTGGAATCGGAGGTCCGGAAGTCCTCCAACGGCGAAAAATGCGGAGAATTCTGCATTCTGCTTCGTGTTAGCGCAGGAACAACTTTCTGTCTTGCGTTAACCGGTTAACCCAGGGTGTTAACCGGTTAACACTGTTGTGAGTTGTGAAAATATTGCTGTTCTGTCTGCGTTAACCGGTTAACCCAGGGCGTTAACCGGTTAACACTGTTGTGATTGGCCAGGAAGCGTGTTCTGTCCTGCGTTAACCGGTTAACCCAGGGCGTTAACCGGTTAACACTGTAGGAAAAGAGAAAAATTGATAATTGAATCTTGTGTACGTTTTGGAATGGAATTATATAATACTTAGTTTATGTCAAAATTGATTATAAGTTGATTATGTTGAAAACATTGTTGTGTTGCTATTGTTATCATGTTGTCGGAATTTTAAAGTCGTGTATGTCAAAGTTGATTATAAGTTGATTATGTTGAAAACATTGTTGTGTTGCTATTATTATCATGTTGTCGGAATTCATATGCATTAAGTCGGAGCTTTGCTCACACCACGTTGGCCTGGATTGGCAAAAGTTGAAAGTTGAAGGCTTAAGCCTTGATGCCTCGTTAAATTGGCAAATTTTAAGTTGGGAGTTTTACTCCGAATGGTACCACATGCATGACGAGTCGAGTCTCACTAGAGTTGCATGTTGTTGGTTTGTTATATGGATATTTAATTAACTGAGATTATACGTGTGCTTTATGTTGGTGTTGAGTATGATGTTTGAGTTGATGTGCCGTTACTGAATGTATGTTATGATTAGGGTGATGAAATGTGTGAAATTACTTAACATTGCACGATATTTTATAATGCTTATTATATCGATTGAGGAACTCACCCTTACAACTATTTTTCAGGTAACGAGCAGTGATTGAGTAGAAGCTAGTGCTTGGAGTCTAGTGTAGTCTCCTTAGTGGGTCGTGCTCTGATAGATGTAACATCGGGACGGGATGTTTTATCTTTTTGAATAAACTTTTATGTAATGTGTTACATGTTTTGAATGATCGATTTGATCTCTATCCGTTGCGTATTGTGCGATGCTTTATGTTTTGAGTTAAATAAAGAGCATGACAGTTAATTTGGTGAATGGTGTGAAGAATTGTGTGACACCCTTAATTGCATATCTACTCTGATATATATATATATATATATATATATATATATATATATATATATATCTATATATATATATATATATATATATCTATATATATATATATATATATATCTATATATATATATATATATATATATATATATATATATATATATATATATATATATATATGTTTTGTTGTTTTAATTAAATATTTGGGGTATTTTAGAAGGGTGTTACACTTAGAGTGTGAGCATATGTCTATTCTTGATGTGTTGTTGATGTTGCATTGCTAGGTGATTAGCATGCATAATGTGGCCTTTATGGTGGTAGCTAATTCCCATGGTGAGGAATTAGTGATGTTAGTCATTTTGGACTGTTGTTGATGTTTGCATGCTAGGTGAATTAGCGTGCATAGCATGGCCCTTGGGGTGGTAGCTAATTCCCATGGTGAGGAATTAGTGATGTGAGTCACTAGGTCTCAAATGAGTGGGACTAGTGAGCTTGGTAGCCGTACCTGGATTGGTCGGTGAAGTTGAACTATATGTTCACGAATAGTCGGTATCGCATGCATGGAGTCTCATTGCATAATTGATGTATGGCGTATAATATGAATGGATGTATTCCAATGTTATACGTGTGTTGTGTGTTGTGTGTTGTGTTGATGTTGAGTATGATTGAGTTGATATTGCCGTTGCTGAATGTGTAATCTGATTTGGGTGATGAAATGTGTTAAATTACTTAACATTACATGAGATTTTATAATGCTTATTATATCATTGAGGAACTCACCCTTACAACTATTTTTCAGGTAACGAGCAGTGATTGAGTAGAAGCTAGTGCTTGGAGTCTAGTGTAGTCTCCTTAGTGGGTCGTGCTCTGATAGATGTAACATCGGGATGGGATGTTTTAACTTGTTTTAATTGTTTATTGTGGTTGTTGAACCAGTTACATGTAATATGCTACATGTTTTGCATGATCGATTTGATCTTTATCCGTTGTGTGATGTGCAATGTTTTATATTTTGTTTAAATAAAAGAGCATGACAGTTATTATGGTGAATGGTGTGAAGTGTTTGTGTGACACCCTTAAATTGCATATTTACTCTGATTTACATTGTGGTTATTTTAATTAAATATTTGGGGTATTTTTAGAAGGGTGTTACACCTTGCTCATAAAACAACCTCAACCTATGATCAAATACAATCAAGGGAATTTCTTTCATTCATAATTTTATGCATATATGAGCCTATGTTAGTATCCTCAATCATTCATTCATCAAGATTTGAAGTTTGGACTTGAGAAGTTGACCAGTCAAAGCATCTAACCAAATTGAAATCCACTGAGACCTAACTTTTGATGTGTTTGTCAAATGAAGATGACCCCAAGAGAAAAAATGTTCTTAAGAACCATATGAACAACTTTAATTTTCACCAAAGATTCATTTTAAACTTGGAAGGTCATCATTCATTTCAAAACTTTATAGGTCATTTTGACTGAAACCCTAATTTTAGGTCAACTTCCCAAGGACCTAACTCTTTCATTTTTTATGATTTTTAGGTGAGACCAATTTAATTGGAAATTTTTAGATGTATACTTCAAATGTTATATTGGACAAAATTTCATAATCCTAAAATAAACACATGTGATAATACAAAACATTATAGGTCACTTTGGACCAAAGCCATTGAATCTTGAAAAAGTCCAACTTCAAGTGCCCATAACTTTCTCATAAAAAATCCAAGTGATGCAAAATTTTAGTCCAAATTGATAATCTTGAAACGATATACAACTTTGATGTTGGAGGGTTTTCGATTGGAGGCTTGCATCATTGAAACAGAAGGGCTTGAAGTTGGTTACTTTTGATAATTTTTCAAAGGCATGTTTTGTACATCAAACTTCATGGCCAGTTTTTACAACTTTCCAAACTCCAAATGGATTTTTATTCAAAATAGCTTTTGTTCCTTATGTCAAGACCTTTCCAACCATTACTCATATGCCTATGTTTGGATTTCCTAAGAGTGACTTTCAAAGAGGGGAACATTTATGCCCAATTATGGAATTCATGATGAAACTTCATGCACAAGCATTTGCCACTCAAACCACACGTCCATTTCAAACCCACGTGACTTCATCGTGCATTTCCAATTGGTTTTGGGCCTCACATGCGCCTGTACAGGCCCATGCATGGAGGATCCAATGATCATGCACACGAGTTTCTCCTCACCTTGCCTTGCATTTCGGCTATAAATAGGAACCTTGCTTCATTCAATTATCAACCTGAAGGCGCCTAAAGCTCTGCTGAAATCCATACCCAACCTCACTTAAAAGGAATTCTGAATTTTTTCTCTCAATTTAAAACTTGAATTTCAACTTCCTTGGTTGATCTTCTGTTTCCAATTCCTAAGCCTTGCATCATCATCTCAAGATCAAGCTGCAAGCAAGAGTTTGGTTGGATCGTGCTCATCAAAGCTGGACTTCAAAGGTTTACATCTCAACTGTTTTGATCTGAATCTCCTTATATGATGTGATTTGCTTGTGTTTGTTTGGTTCTCTGAAGTCCTCGTGTGAGAGGCAAGCCAATGGTGGCTTTAATTTTGTGAATTGATGCATTTCAGATTGAACACCTGGATTTCCCATCTCAGATTTCTCCTTCCATAGGGATCTTGAGAGAAATCCAAGGTGACAGGGGTGATGTACATCACCCCAACTTTAATTTGGTATAAGGCACATGTGTTTTAGTTGAGGTTGCAAAACCTGCAACTGGTGGCCGGTTTCTGTTGGCTCACCGGAGAAGACGGTGGTTTCCACCACCGTCCCCACATGGATGAGTTATGGCCTTTGGATCTCACTTCTCCGTTCTAATCGTGGCCACGCATTATGTTTACTATTTTTAATCCAACGTGTGATGCGTTTGACTGAGGATCACCATGCGCGCGCTTCTGGACCACTTGATTGTCCACGTCAATTAATGAAGCTGAATCATGCGCTTCTGATTTGTTCTATTTTCCTAATTTCTGTTTTATTTTTCTTTTATTCCATTTATTTTCAAAAATTCATAACTCTTTTATTTGGAATCACAAAAATATGAGATCAATTGCAAAATTTTTCTTTTAAAATCTAGTTTCATAATCTGATTTTTAACTGTTTTTGTGATTCCATTTAATATTTTTTTGTGAATTATTTTGTTTTTAATAGTTTTTAATTCATTTTAATTACTTTTTGATATCCAAAAATTCCAAAAAATATTTTCTTAACATCTTTGGATCATGATAAGTCTATGAAAATATTCTCATCAATTTCTTAATTGGTTTGAGATTTATTTGAGATTTTAATCCATCTGTGTTATATTTTAATGCTTTTAATTGGTTTTAAAATAGTTTCTGTTTTCAAAAAAATGTTGAGAAAATTTGTCAAACCTTGTTTGACCATGTTAGACTTATGATGATTCAATTGGACTTATCCAAGTTGATTTGAATTGAATTTGAAGTTTGACCTTAATTTGTTCATTTTATTTTATGCATTATTTTAATTCCAAAAAAATACCAAAAATATGTTTGACCTTTCTTGACTTCTAATCTACATTTCACTTCTGTTTACCATTGATTGATGTTGATTTCATTCACATTTGACCATGGTGTTTTGATTATGTCATTTGGAGTCTCATTTTGTCTCTTTCATTTTCTTCTTCATCTTCTTCTTGTTATTTTGACCAATGAGTTAATGATTTGTGGTTAGCCTTGACATATGAGAGGCTTAACCTTCTTTGATCCAAATCAAATTCAACTTGATCAAAGATCAAGTGAATTGCTTTGTGTCCAAGATAGGTTGCTTCTTGGTCAAGCAAAAAACCTAAAATCCATACAAGGTCATTCTTCTTTTCTTTTGGTATGACAAGTTATAGGAGCTTGGCTTACTAGTCATGATCAAACTTGTGTTTATTTACCTATAGTTTTATTGACCGGCCTCAGATAGGTGTGACTACTACATTAGTCCACATACGATTGCTTAACATAGCGCTAAATTGCCTTATGGCACACTAACATTAACTACTAACACTAACTTTAATTCAAGCATTTAATTCTTGTAATTTAATTTAATGCAATTTATTCCTTGCTCATTTATTCATATTGTCTTTTCCTTTTGCTCATTTGAGCTCATGCTTATGTTTATGCTATTTTCCTTTTGCTCACTTAAGCACATTATTGTGTAAATATATTATTGCCTTGTGCTTGTTTTGTCTTTGTTTGTGTGAACCCAATGCAAAAAGGAGAAAGGACTTAGAATTAGGACCTTACCTATGCTTAATGGAGTTCAAAAGCAACTAGGCCTCATGCCTTTAGAATGCTAAATCTTGAAAGTTGACTTGAAAGGACCTCTAATCTAAACCCATTCTTTGGCCATTCCTCTTATTGCATTGTGAACTTTTTGATTGTTTGTTCTTGTGTGATAGGGATTCCAAACTAGAGATAGTAAGAAGGACCATTGTCATGAATAACCAAGTTCAGAGAAAGATAAGCCAATTGGAGATCCTAGGAACTTGAATGTTTAATTGTTGTGATTGCTTGTTGCCTGCTAAGTCCAAAGGAAATGAGCATCTTGAATCATCTTTATGATCTCAAGAAAGGAACCCCAAGGGTTTTATCTCTTCTGTCATCTTTGCATGTTTAGGACTAGCCCATCTCTTCTTCTCTCCACTCTAACCCAAGCCAAACTCATTTTGTGCAAACATTGACATTGTTTTCAAATTAGAAACCTAGGCCATATGCCTTTGATTTTTCAATCTCTTTTCATTAATACTCATTGTAAATGAACCATAATTCATACTTTGACCTCATTTTGTGAATATTTTTAACTTGTAAATACAACTCACTTCAAGTGATTTTTATGGTTCCAATGACCACCTTTGTTAAATCTTTTTTCATAAACATTAGCCATAGGTTTGAGTTATCATAGTGGTTGATGTAAACCTCACCTTATCCTTAGTGATTGGACTATAAGTCTTCCATACTTATTATAGGGTGGATCCCTCACTAGTATGTTGAAGCTCTCCTCACATGGTGGATCGTTGGTTTAGGTTGAGTTTTCTCCCTTTGATAACAAAAGACCTTAAGGCTTTTGATCAAATCAATTCACCAATTTTTGAGATTTTTACCCCGAACTACGAGGTTTTGATCCTACCTTTTATGATGGTACGTAGGCAATGGGTTCATCCATTCAAACAACAAATTGTAAATAATATGTATATTCTTTTCTCATCTCCCCAATCATGTTTGCACAAATATTTTCACAAATACCAACCTACCATACAACTTTGCAAAAAGGGCTCCCTTAGAGTACTAAGGATGTTTTGGGTGCTTAAAACCTTCCCATTGCATAACCAACCCCCTTACCCAGATCTCTGACATTTTTATTAGTTTTTGATTTGATAAAACTTCTTACTTGGTTTTTGTTCGCTTTCTAACCTTTCCCTTGGATAAATAGAAGTGCCATGGCGACTCGAATTGTATGATTTACTTTTGATTTAGTCAATAAATCTAAAGGTAACGAATACCCCGCTATAGAAAAGTGGCGACTATGCTGGGGATGTTTGAGATGAACTTCCTAGTGGGTGTAGCCTACTTTTTGCCTTTGTTGTATTGTATGTTTATATTTATTTGTGACATATTTTTGTGCAAATTTGGGATGACTGTATTGTTTGTAATGTATGAATTGCTTGATATATCAATTGCTTGTATGCTTGATGGTTTCTTGTGAGATGAGTTCTATACCCGAACTCGAGTGCACTTATGATAGGAGAACGGTATAGTCTTATTGACTTGTATGGAGTTATTCCTTAGCAAGTTGACTTGCAAGCCCATTCACTTGGTGGAGGTCTTGTTGGGATCAATAATGTCACACGAGTAGTCGTGGTTAGGCATTACTCTTTCCAATATAAACATTAGAAGCCAAGGACCTTAGATACCTATCCCATCTTGGCCTATTTTAGGACGTAGTGCGAAGGTCGTTCAAGTGTAAGATTTGATACGATTGTTACGCGATACTACACTCATAAGAGTCTCTCTTGAGAATATTTTTGGAATACGAGTAGTCGTTTATCCGATAATATCCGAAAGATGAGATGATGACTATGGGAACCTCTTTTAGAACATGATTGTTAGGTTTAACCATAGTACACTCCCTTTGGGTGGCTCTTAACCGAGACTCCATGCTCGTGACTTGCAACAAACCCTTGATTCGCGGTTGATCCGTTCTCGTATATCCTTAATATCAATGGAACTTGGGTGTTGATAAGGTGTAAACCATAATCCACCAAAATGGATGATTAATATTAAGGATGACTTGATCCATCCCGTGACCTTTGTGTGGTGTGACTTGCTTGATCCTTGAGTGTGATTGTTGCATCCATGCATTCATGCATTCATTTGCATCCATATCATCAACAATGAAAATTTCAAGGAACTTAAGAGGTCTATTTGCGAATTTTCAGACATGGATAAGCAAAGAAGGAATACGAAGAAGTACAATTTCAGACAACCCGACTTGAAAGAGTTAAGGAGTTTGACATCCTATGTATTAGATCCCTTTGAGTTCAAAGCTCGCCATGGAGAGATTTTGTCTATTCTTGCTACTCAGGTGGATGAAGGTCTGATGAGTGTATTGGTGCAGTTTTATGATCCTCTGTACCGTTGCTTCACTTTTTCGGATTTCCAGCTTTTGCCTACACTTGAGGAGTATGCATATCTTGTAGGTATACCTATCTTAGATCAGTTGCCGTTCAATGGCTTGGAGAGAGTTCCTTCTTCCCAAGAGATTGCTGATCTATTGCATATAGATGTATCTGATATTGGTGCTCATATGACTACCAAAGGTGGAATTCAAGGCCTCCCATCTGATTTCCTCATCGCCCAAGCTACTTTGTTTGGGAAGGCCATGAGTGAGGACGCCTTTGAAGCCATATTTGTACTTCTCATCTATGGGCTAGTGTTATTCCCCAACATCGACAATTTTGTGGATGTGAACGCTATTAGGATTTTCTCTACTCTTAGTCCCGTTCCGACTCTGTTGGGTGACACTTATTTCTCTTTGCATATGAGGAATACAAAGGGTGGTAGTACCATTGTGTGCTGTTTGCCTCTGTTGTACAAGTGGTTTATTTCACACTTGCCTCAGACGCTCGCCTTCAAGGAGAACAAAGGATGTCTATGATGGTCTATGAGACTTGTGTCTCTCACTAATGATGATATCTTTCGGTATAACCGTGTATATGATGGTGTCCAGATTATTAACTCTTGTGGTGAATTCTTCAATGTGCCTCTTCTTGGTACATGTGGTGGAATTAACTACAACCCTATTTTGGCTCGCCGTCAGCTTGGGTTCCCCTTAAAGGATAAACCTAATAACATTTTGTTAGAAGGTGTGTTCTTTCAAGAGGGTAAAGATCCCCAAAACTTGAAGGGCATGATGGTCCGCGCCTGGCGCAAGATTCATAGGAAGGGAAGGAAAGAGCTTGGTCCAAAGAATTGTATTGCTTTGGAACCCTACACATCTTGGGTAAGGAGGAGAGCTTCTGAGTACCGCATGCCCTATGACTATCCGTGACCTACACCTATGGTTATGGTTGGGCCTTCAACCCTCCCTAACCAAGGAGTAGAGGAGTTGAGAGATAAATACCATTTGCGTGCTTGGGTCCGTGAGCGAGAGGAGCTACTTCAACAACTCAGAGATAAGGATGCTTTGATAGAATTTCTGGAGCATCAGGTTATCGACGAGCCTGACGATGAAGTTACTTCTCTTCTTCCTCAGTCATCCAAGTTTTGGAAGAGGAAGTATGATAGACTCGCCAAGGAGAAGGCAGATATGGAGGCAGCCTATGAGAGAGAGGTGAAGAGGCTTCGTGCAGCTTATCTTCCGGTCTCGAGAGCTTTAGACGATTGCTTCTAGGGTTCCATATGATGTTCACTTTCCTTCTCTCTTGTATTGTATTTGGTTACCAAGACTGTACTTCTTTGGTGTAAAATTTTTTCCAAATATTATTGATATGAATATTCCATTATATGTCTAAAAGATTAATATTTCCCAAATATTTGCAAATAGATCCCTATAAAGTTCCTCTGATAATAAAAATAAATCATATGCACAAGCATTGCATGCATCATATGCATGTGCATGTTTTGTTTAGGGCTTCTTGATTAGTGGTCTAACTCCGTGTTCTTCATTTATTTTGAAGACAAGTTGACGCACCGGTATAACACCAGGGAAAATCTACCAAAGCTGATGGATCATCTTGAACAAGAGAACAGAGAGATGAAGGAGGAAGTAGCTAGGCTGACTGCCATGATGGAGTCAGTGCTGGCTGCTCAGAGCCAGTCTTCTCCAACGCCCGCAACTCCTCCCGCGAGGACAGTTATTTCTGAGGTAGCTTCCTCAACTGTGCCTTCCGCCACTGCTCACTTTGCGCCCAATATGCCAGCCGGGTTTCCCTGGGGGATGCCCGTAAACTTTGTGCCTAAGGGTCTTGCTCCAACCTTTGCTTCCCTGCCGGCATCTAGCCCGGTCCTTGCTGTGCCACCTCCCGTTGTGTACACGTTATCGAGAGTCGAAAACACCATTTATCATTCTGAGCCATCTGAGGGCCCATATGTCTATGAGAAAATGGACGCTATGAATGACCAATTCCTTGAGCTGCGCAAGGAGCTGAAGACTTTAAGAGGGAAAGACCTCTTCGGTAAATCTGCTGCTGAGTTGTGCCTTGTGCCCAACGTTAAAATTCCCATCAAGTTCAAAGTGCCTGACTTTGAAAAGTACAAGGGAAACACTTGCCTCTTAGCCATCTTGTGATGTACGCACGCAAGATGTCAACACAAATAGAGAATGATCAACTCCTCATCCACTATTTCCAGGACAGCCTGTCCGGTGTCGCACTCAGATGGTATATGGGTCTGGATAGTGTGAACATCCGCTCCTTCAACGACCTTGGCGAATCTTTCGTCAAGCAGTACAAATACAATGCTGATATGGCTCCTGATAAGGACCAGCTGAGGGCTATGTCCCAGAAAGAGAAGGAGACGTTTAAGGAGTACGCCCAGAGGTGGCGTGAATTGGCTGCACAGATCGTGCCACCACTCGAAGAGAAAGAAATGACGAAGATCTTTTTAAAGACTTTAAGCTCTTTCTACTATGAGAGGATGATAGCTAGTGCTCCCTCGGACTTCACCGAAATGGTGAACATGGGATGAGGCTAGAGGAAGGATTCTGGGAAGGACGTCTGACCAGGGATGAAGGCTCTTCTGCAAAGTGTTATGGGGCTTTTGCAAAGAAGAAAGAGGGAGAGGCACATGCCGTGTCTTCCCATATTAAACGAAGACCCTCTGTGAAGAGGAAGACTGTTCGCCCTGCCAGTAATCAGCACCAACTGGCTCATATAGCACCTTCCTTCAGGGAAGCTCAACATTATCAACACCAATAACAACAACATCAACAATATCAACAACAACAGCATCGTCCACAACAGCAGACCTACCAGCCTCGAAACAACAACAATACCAGCACCAGCTACGATAGGAAGAGGGTCACTTTTGATCCAATTCCAATGACCTATGCTAAGCTTTATCCTTCATTGATAGACAGAAAACTGATCACTCCACGTGACCTACCTGCTGTACCGACCAACCCTCAGTGGTGGTATAAGCCTAAGCTACACTATGTTTATCATTCCGGTACTCCCGGACATGACGTGGAGAACTGCTATCCCCTGAAGACCAAGGTGCAAGACCTTGTTAAAAGTGGGATTTTGTTTTCCGAGGACGTAGGTCCGAATGTCAAGAAGAACCCATTGCCCGAGCATGGGAAAGCTGTTGTGAACATGGTCCAGGGTTGCCTTGGTAAGTACAAAGTCCCATATATCAGTCATATCAGGAAATCGCTGGTCGAGATGCATAGACTATTATCAGGAAATCGCTGGTCGAGATGCATGACCATGACAGATGCCGAGTATGCACTGTCAACGAGAGAGGATGTCTCCAAGTTAGGAAGGACATCCAAGAGATACTGGATCAGGGAATGATTGAGGTACTTCAGAATCGTAATGAGAATGAAGTTGATGTAATTTCACCTGTTTTTAGAATACCAGAGCCTGTTATCATCATATATGATAGCAGCAAGAAGAAGGTTTCTCCTACTCTTGTAATCAAGCCAGCTGGCCCGATCCCGTACTCTTCAGATAAAGCTGTTCCCTACAGATATAACGTAGTTGCGTTAGAAGATGGGAAGGAGGTGTCGTTGCCCTCCACTTCTGTTGTGAGTATATCTGATGTCATTGGTGTGACCCGCAGTGGTCGTGTTTTATCGGCATCACCGAAACCCCAAGATGACATAAGAAGAACTGTTGTTGATAATTCTGCCAGTCTTGTGGGGACTTCTTCTTCTCCGAATCTGGAACTTGTCGTTGATAAATCTACTAAAACTCCAGTCCCTGTTGGCCAGAATGGCATTCTGAAAGAGGACTATGATGACATGCTAAGGCTCATCAAGAGGAGCGAGTATAATATTGTTGATCAGCTGCTTCAAACTCCATCAAAGATATATGTGCTGTCTTTGTTGATGAATTCTGAGCCACACCGCGAGGCTTTGCAGAGGGTGTTGGACATGGCATACGTGGATCACGATGTCACAATAGAACAGTTTGATAGCATTGTTTCGAACATAACTGCTTGTAACAATTTGAGCTTTTGCGATGTTGATCTTCCCGAAGAGGGAAAAGACCATAATTTGGCTCTACACATTTCCATGAACTGCAAGGATGATGCCCTGTCTAATGTGTTGGTAGACACAGGGTCGTCGCTAAATGTGTTGCCAAAATCCACTATGGTGAAACTTTCATACCAGGGGCCTCCCATGAGGCAGAGTGGAGTGGTAGTCAAGGCTTTTGATGGATCCAGGAAAACCGTGATTGGCGAAATTGAGCTCCCAATCAAGATTGGACCTAGTGATTTCCAGATCACTTTCCAGGTCATGGATATCCACCCATCATATAGTTACTTGCTTGGCAGACCATGGATTCACGAGGCAGGCGCCGTGACATCCATCCTATACCAAAAGTTAAAATTCGTCAAGAATAAAAAGTTGGTGGTGATAGGGGGAGAGAAGGCTCTCTTGGTAAGCCATTTGTCTTCCTTTTCCTACATAGATGCTGAGGATGAGGTTGGGACTCCGTTCCAAGCCCTGTCTATTGCTGAGCCTTCAAGGAAAGGACCTTCTTCATTTGCGTCCTACAATGATGCGAAGTTGGCCATTGAGCATGGTGCAACTACTGGTATAGGACAAATGATTAAGCTGGAAGATAATAAATCTCGGGCTGGCATAGGGTATTCTTCAGGCATTTTCAATGAGCATGGGCTATTCCAGAGTGGAGGTTTCATCCATACTGTTGAAGACCAATAGGCTGCTGCTATAGTGGAAGATGATGCAGAGGAAGATCTGGGCAACTTTGTCATCCCTGGAGGAATCTACAATAATTGGGTTGCTGTTTACGTTCCAACAGTTGACCATAAGTCCACGTAATGTGTTCATTTTTGTTTAAAAACCCTTCTCCCATGCCAAAAGGAGAAGCGATGACATTGTTGGCACACATTAATACAATGTTATTCATTCAAAAATTACATGTTAAATGTTTGTTTTTCCAAATTATTTTCCTTTTTGCTTTTTGCATGAAATTGGTGATCACTAAAAAACCTAAAAAGAGAATAAAATCAATCTTTTCATCTGCATAATGATTTGCTTTGCTTGAATTCTAAAATCTATTTTATACTCAAAATCATTATGCAGGTTGATCAAACCCATTGAACATAATGATCCAACACCATCTCCCTACTTTGAGTTCCCTGTATTTGAGGCCGAAGAAGATGATGCGGAAGAGATTCCTGATGAGATCACCCGTCTTCTTGAGCACGAAGAGAAGATCATTCAGCCGCATCTCGAGAATCTGGAAACAGTCAACTTGGGGTCTGAAGATTGTGTTTGAGAAGTGAAGATTGGGGCACTCCTGGAAGAGTCTGTGAAGAAGGGGTTGATTGAGTTGCTACGAGAATATGTCGATGTCTTTGCCTGGTCATATGAAGACATGCCTGGTCTGGATACTGATATCGTGCAACATTTCTTGCCTTTGAAGCCTGAGTGTGTGCCTGTGAAGCAGAAACTCAGAAGAACTCATCCTGGTATGGCAATGAAGATTAAAGAAGAAGTTCAAAAGCAAATTGATACGGGGTTTCTGGTGACTTCTACATATCCTCAATGGGTGGCCAATATTGTCCTGTGCCTAAAAAAGATGAAAAAGTCCGAATGTGTGTGGACTACCGTGACTTGAATAAAGCTAGTCCGAAAGATGATTTTCCTCTACCACATATTGATATGTTGGTAGATAATACAGCTAAATTTAATGTATTCTCATTTATGGACGGATTTTCCAATTATAACCAGATTAAAATGGCACCCAAGGATATGGAGAAGACAACATTCATCACACCTTGGGGAACATTCTGTTATCGAGTGATGCCCTTCGGTTTGAAGAACGCCGGAGCCACGTATCAACGCACTATGACTACCTTGTTTCATGATATGATGCACAAAGAGATCGAGGTGTATGTTGACGATATGATTGCAAAGTCGAGAACGGAAGTTGAACATGTAAAGCACTTGTTGAAGCTTTTCCAGCGTTTGAGGAAGTACAAACTCTGCCTGAATCCGAACAAGTGTACATTTGGAGTCCGTTCTGGCAAGTTATTGAGCTTTATTGTCAGCGAGAGAGGTATTGAAGTTGATCCTGCCAAGGTCAAAGCAATACAAGAGATGCCTGCACCAAAAACTGAGAAGCAAGTCCGAGGTTTTCTTGGCCGCTTGAATTACATTTCCAGATTTATATCCCACATGACTGCCACATGTGCGCCTATATTCAAGCTCCTTCGGAAAGATCAGCGTCATGATTGGGCCGAGGATTTCCAGAAGGCCTTTGACAGTATCAAAGAGTATTTGTCTGAGCCTCCGATTCTGTCTCCGCCTGTTGAAGGGAGACCATTGATTATGTACTTGACGGTTCTTGAGGACTCTATGGGTTGTGTACTAGGTCAGCAAGATGAATCAGGAAAGAAAGAGTATGCTATATACTATATGAGTAAGAAGTTCACTGATTGTGAGTCTCGATACTCAATGCTTGAGAAGACATGTTGTGCTTTGGCTTGGGCTGCTAAGCGTTTACGCCAGTATATGTTGAATCATACGACTTGGTTGATATCCAAAATGGATCCAATCAAGTATATCTTTGAGAAGCCTGCTTTAACTGGGAGGATTGCCCGTTGGCAGATGTTGTTGTCTGAGTACGACATTGAGTATCGAGCTCAGAAAGCTATTAAAGGTAGTATCTTGGCTGACCACTTGGCACATCAACCAATTGAAGATTATCAGTCTGTTCAGTACGACTTCCCTGATGAGGAGATATTGTATTTGAAAATGAAAGATTGAGATGAGCCTACGCTCGATGAAGGGCCGGAGCCTGGTTCCCGATGGGGTATGGTGTTCGATGGCGCTGTTAATCAATATGGAAATGGTATTGGGGCAATGATTATTACTCCTCAGGGCACCCATTTTCCTTTTACAGTAAGGCTAACTTTCAAAAGCACGAATAATATGGCAGAGTATGAGGCCTGTATTATGGGTTTGGAAGAATGTATTGATCTTAGGATCAAGCATCTTGATGTTTATGGTGATTCGGCCCTTATTGTTAATCGGATTAAGGGTGAATGGGAGACGAATCAACCTGGCCTCATCCCATATAGAGACTATGCGAGGAGGATTTCAACTTTCTTTACCAAGGTTGACTTCCATCATATTCCTCGAGATGAGAATCGGATGGCAGATGCTCTTGCTACGCTTGCTTCGATGATTGTGGTGAAATTCTGGAATGAAGTTCCCAATATTACTGTGACGCGCTTGGATATACCAACTCATGTATTTGCAGTTGAAGAAGTGAGAGATGTTAAGCCATGGTATTATGACATCAAGTGTTTTCTTCAGAGTCAGATTTACCCTCCTGGGACATTTGTTAAAGATAAGAAGACTTTGAGGAGATTATCTGGTAGTTTCTACCTCAATGGTGATGTGCTTTACGTGAGGAATTTTGACATGGTTCTGCTCAGATGCGTGGATAGACACGAAGCAGACTTGTTGATGACTGAAGTCAATGAGGGTTCATTTGGTACTCATTCCAATGGACATGCCATAGCAAAGAAGATGTTGAGAGCAAGCTACTATTGGTTGACAATGGAGTCTGACTGCTGCAAATATGTGAAGAAATGCCATAAGTGTCAGATCTATGCGGATAAGATTCATATTCCCCCGACACTTATGAATGTTATTTCCTCACCATGGCCTTTCTCCATGTGGGGAATTGACATGATTGTCATGATAGAGCCTAAGGCATCAAATAGTCACCGTTTTATTCTCGTAGCAATTGATTACTTCACTAAGTGGGTTGAAGCGGCATCATATACGAATGTGACCTGGCAAGTGGTTGTGAAGTTTATCAAGAATCAACTCATATGCCGTTATGGTGTGCCAGACAAGATCATTACTGATAATGGATCTAACTTGAACAACAAGATGATGAAAGAGCTGTGTAGCGAGTTCAAGATTACACATCATAATTCTTCTCCTTATAGACCCAAGATGAATGGGGTTGTTGAAGCTGCTAACAAGAACATTAAGAAGATTATCCAGAAGATGGTTGTTACATACAAAGATTGGCATGAGATGCTTCCTTTCGCTTTGCATGGCTATTGTACATCTGTCCGCACTTCAACAGGGGCAACCCCTTTCTCCCTTGTATATGGCATGGAGGCTCTGCTCCCCGTGGAGGTTGAGATCCCATCAATGAGAGTCTTGATGGAAGCCAAGTTGATTGAGGCTGAATGGGTTCAGAGTCGTTATGACCAGTTGAATTTGATTGAAGAGAAAAGATTGACTGTCATGTGCCATTGTCAATTATATCAGCAAAGGATGAAGAAAGCCTTTGATAAAAAGGTCAGGCCTCGTGTGTTCTGAGAAGGTGACCTCGTGCTCAAGAAAGTTTTGTCTTTCATGCCCAATTCTAGGGGCAAGTGGACTCCAAACTATGAAGGTCCATATGTTGTTAAGAGAGCCTTTTCAGGCGGTGCTTTGATACTTACAACTATGGATGGGGAGGATTTCACTCATCTTGTGAATTCAGATGCAGTCAAGAAATACTTTGCCTAAAATAAAAACAGAATAGCTCGCTAAGTTGAAAACCCGAAAGGGCGACTTAGGCAAAAATGAGCGTCTCGGTGGATTGGAAACCCGAAAGGACGGTCCAGGCAAAAGTTAGAGACATAAAAAATGAATATATATCCCGCTAGGTTGAGTACCTCACTATGGGGCAATCTAGGCAAAATTAGGGATTTGGTAAGTAACTGCATCTTGACAAGACTTTGCTCTACAAGCCGTAATCAAAGATTCTCGCTCAGTCATCGTCAACTGAAGCTTCAAATACATTGGATTCAAAGTTGGTGGAGAAATGGTCATTATGTTCAATGTAGCCTTTTTCCAATATATATCACCAATTTCAATTTTTGTAAAGATCCATGGAGTCTCGCCATTTGCGGACTACCATTCTATCAAATAAATTTGAGCCTTTATCCAATTCTTCGCACTCTTATTTGTTTTTGTTTAACAAATGTTTGCATGTTTTAATTTATAAATATCATTGTTTTAAACAAATAAGGTTTTTATAAACTGTTTTTAAACAAAGTGAACATTCACAATGATTGAAAGGATATATGGAACGTCTTCAGTGCTCTCCCAAGGATAGTACGGTCTCCAAAAGGGTAAGACATTTGTTCATATTCCTAGCATATTTGTATCCTCTTCATCATCTTTCAGGTTGTCTCCTCTGCGAGTGCAAAGAAAGTTGATACATCATCAAGTCCCCAAGAGTCTGGTGTTTTGGCCTTGATGTGTATACCTCTACCTCCATTCTCAGATCCCCAGAGAGGCTGAGTCTAGCATCTGTGTCTTATCAATTATATGGTTGTCATCCCTTGAGTTGACTGACCTAAAATACCTTATAGATTGATAAAAGTTGAAATGCTATCTATTTTCGAGAAGGTTGGTCATTTCCCTCAACATAATTGGAAATCTCTCGCAGAGTGAGCAGGAATTTCCAGCATGAGTGGAAATCCTCAGCAGGTTGGCTTGTAGCTTCTCCTCAGCAGGTTGACTTACAACTCATCCCCGGTAGGGTTGCTCACAGCAGATTATCCCCAGTATGATCGCCTTCAGTCTTCCCAGTGGAGTTGTATCAGAGCCTGATAATTTGTTTTCCCCTCCTTATTGGAAAGTTTCCTCCTAGCAAGACTGGTGGTGAAGACGTTGTGTCCTTCCCCAGTGGAGCATTGGTTCTCTCTCCTTGGCAGAGATGTCTCTCCGGTAGATGAAAAGAAGTGTTTTGATTATTGAAACTTCTGTTTGGTGGTTGTTCCCCATAGAGTTTTATATCTTTCCCCCTGATAAGTTCCCCAGTAGAGTTTCTTCTACAATGGATCTTATCCGTATTGAGCTCCCCAGTAGAGTTTCCTCTACGATGGATATTTTGTCTGTTCAACAGCAAATCCCTGGCGGTGACTCTGTATATTCCCCAGCTGACGTTGCCTGATCCCAGTTTGACATTGGTATCCCCTCTGAGTGGAAGACATTTTCCAATATTGAGGGATTTTGAGGAAGATGTGTTGTTTCCTTCCCCAGCGGAGCAGTTTGTTCCTTCTCCCGGTAGCAGAGATGTTTCTTCAAGTAGTCAGAAAAGAATGTTTGAATGATGTGTTTCTGTTTGGTGTTTGTTCCCCACAGAATTTCATATCATCCCCTAATAAGATCTCCAATAGAGTTCTTCTATGACTGATCTTATCTATGCCTCAGTATGTTCCCGAGAATTGTTGGAGGGTCTCCGGCAGTCGATAGCTGTGACCTTTTTTGGATCTCCAACAGTGGTAGTCTTTGTCCCCGGCAACGACTCTGCTTGATCCCCATCAGTGATTGTTGTTTCCTGGTATTAGATGCTCCCCACCAGATTGGATTTTCTCCTGTGGGCCTGACCTTCTCTTTTGAGATGTTATACCGGATGTCTGGCCATTGATTCTTGGACCTGTTTGTGCTAGATATGTCTGTTTGTTAGCATTAATCATACATAAACCACGCATATACATGCATAATCAGGTATTGATATATGACAAATGAAGGTATTGATATTCCTTCATTTTTTAGTATACCACCCAGTAACCGGTGATATATCTTTGGGCTCATTGCTTTTGTCAATGTATCCCCAGCGAGTCATCTTTCATTTACCCATGTTTGGTAATGATTGTTTCTCCTTTGGTTTGGTCATCATTTTATACCCAGTAACCGGTATCCCGATGTCCTTTCTTTTCGGTCGATCTATCCTTTATTAACCTAGTAGCCGGTTGTGGATAATCTTCCATGCGAGTATGTTATCTACGTTCTGACGATAATAGATGATATACCTCATGCGCTCTTCAGTCGAAGCCTTTTTCTTCCCCAGTTGAGTAAGATTCGTATTTCCTTACGAAATCGAATGTCCATCCTGTAATCGAGTTTGCTTTTTCAGCCTTCCTTTTGGATGATGAGTGTCTTGGAAATGTTCCCAATTCACGCGTGGTTGGTCAACTATTATATGCCCAGTAACTGGTATCCCTGGTGTTCCTTCCTTCTTCTCCCTATTATGACTTTTTGTCCCCTGTGGAGTCAGATTTTCCTGAGTTGAAATATACCTTTTAGGTTTTCCTCAGATGTTTGGATGATGGATATGTTGGTGTAAGCCCTAGAGGCCAATACTTTTGGTACTTGTATCAAATTATTTATTAATAATAAAAGGCTTTTTCTTTATTACGTTTGTTTAATAAAGTCCCTAGAATAGCTAGTCCGTTTAATGTATCAAGTATGACTTAATCATGAGATCACATTAAACATAAGGACACTATTCTTAAAGTATCCGTAGTCAAGCTTTATTGTGAAGTGGGATAACATTAAAGCATGAAGACTATTATGTTTATAGACTGATGATCACATCTCATGGATCATGGATAAAGAGTAATCAAGTCTTAAACATAGGTATGAATATTAAGAGTAATATTTATACAGGATTGACCCGCTATGAGAATACTATATAGAAAGTTATGCAAAGTGTCATAAGTTATTCTCATGGTGATAATGGTGTATACCACTCTTCGACCTGAAACCAATATGGACCCTAGATGTAGAGTCGAGTGCTTTATTGCTGATCAAACATTGTCCGTAACTGGATAACCATAAAGACAGTTGATGGGTACTCCACAAAGCATGCTAAGGGACATGAGTGACCTAGATGGAATTTGCCCATCCTGCGTAACAGGATAAATGTCTATGGGCCCAATATTGAACTGGACAAGGATGACACGGTCTATGCCTTGTGTTCAATATAGACGTAAGGGAAAAAGGGTAATTATACACATAATTATTATCACAGAAGGATTTGTCAGATCACATGACATTTTCGTGACTTGGGTAACAGTGATGTGTTGCTAGATACCGCTCACTGTTTATTATGTTAAATGCGTGATTTAATATATTTGCCAACGTCGCGAAAACCTACAGGGTCACACACAAAGGACGGATTGATGAGAGGTAGAGTAACTAAGGAACACCGTAAGGTACGGTGCACTTAAATGGTAAGGTACCACACGCTTAAGTGATTTTGGGTATATTATAAGATATGGGCCAAAATACACTTAAGTGGGCTTTTTAGCTTGAAGCTCACACAAGTGCTTCTATAAATAGAACCCTTGGGTAGAAGCATTGTCACTCTTGAATTTCGTTTCTCTCTCTCTCTCTCTCTCACTCAAAGCCTTCATTCATAGCAGCTAGCACTGAGATTGAAGGAATCCGTTCGTGTGGACTGAGTAGAGGCGTTGTCATCGTTCAACGTTCGTGATCGCCACAAGAGGTAACGATTCTATCACTGATCATGCCCATTCGTAAGGATCATTAAAGGAGAATTTTTTAAATTTCCGCTGCGTTTTGGATCGCAATTCTCCTTCAGTGGTATCAGAGCCTGGTTACGAAACCATGAATCTGATAACTGTTTATTTTCTGTATTAATACGATTAAAGACAGAATGATTCAAAGATTAAATTGAGATCGATCAAGTTATATATATGATATATGTAATCCTGATGCAAAATACATTATATATGATATAGTGTTCTTGTTTCGTTCATTCAAACACTCAATGGTTGTTTTCCTTTGAGCGATCAATGGTTGTTTGCTTCTTGATCCGGCATTAGTATGGTGAAGCAATGACATGTTGATCAATCATACTGAATCAACAATCGAGATGTGTTTGACGGTCTGAAATTGGTGCATTAGGGTTAGTGACGGCACAAGGGTTGTGTTGTCAGAGAGTTATGCGATTGGGGTTGTGATTGCACAAGAGTTGTGCTTTCTAACAAATTTTTCGTACAGTGTTAACTGGTTAACGCATATGGTTAACCGGTTAACGCAAGACGGAATACAGTTTTCTAAAAGATTTTCAAACAGTGTTAACCGGTTAACGCATATGGTTAACCGGTTAACGCGAGACGGAATAAAGCTTCCTAACAGTTTTCAACAGTGTTAACCGGTTAACGTATTTGGTTAACCGGTTAACGCAAAACAGAATACAAATTATAAACAGATTTTCAAACAGTGTTAACCGGTTAACGTATATGGTTAACCGGTTAACGCAAGGCAAAATTCACCCGTTCGGCTAACTCTGCGTAATGTGATCGGTCGTCGAGATTTAACTTGGTTTTAATTGATTAAAAGAATTAAAATTGATAATAATAATAATGTGTTTATTATTGTCTTGTGGTGATCGGCTATGACCTTAGTTTTCCTTTATTTTGTTTTGGGTTTTAAAATACGACCTGCGTGTCATGCCTCTGTTTTAATCTCTCAATGTAACTTTTTTTCTCATCTCACTCCCTCGTATGTAAAACGAGTTTCTTTATGTAATGTAATGTTATGAAGAAAGCAAAGAAGTCAGTGCCGAAGGAGGACAACCTTGAAGATCTTGCTTGGAGAAGCTTAGATCGTTATTAGGTTAGCTTAGGTTCTCTCATTGGCTTGGGAGAACAATTGCGCTAGGGGCCATAACTGTTTCATTATATATATATGTTGATGCATGTGTATGTATGTTGTTGCATGTGAGAGATGATTTATATGATAAATAAGCCGGTGAGATCAGAATAATTGCAAATTCCCTCAAATTAAATATTAAGTTTATGCTTTCCAAGTTTTAACACTCATCAAGACTAGTATCGGATAATGTAGGTTTCGCCTACGCGAGGTGCATGTTCTATATTAGTAAGGTGCGATGGGATAATTGTAATATCCAATTGTTAAAACAATGGGTCAAACTTGACTAAACAAATTATAATAAGATTATATGTGTTTAGAAGCAAGAGTTGGAAATTATCCATGTGATGGATTGGAATAAGGAGTTATTCACCCAACTAAAATATTCAAGAGTTGTATTAGATACAATTGGAAGGAGTTCCTACCTAAATAACCTAGTTTTGTGTAATCCGCCTACGCGGACTTAGAATGAAGTGAAATATGGATCTCGACCCACTAGAAAATCTTCCAACGGGATTTTCCGAATCAAATGATGAGGGTCATTTGTTTTGAGTAAAATAGTGGGAGCATATTTAATTAAAGGCCTAATTAAATATGTCAATGATACTTATATTTTCATTAATTCTTATGTAGATTACCATGACAACAAACACCTCTAAAAACATCTTGCTATCAATCCTTGACAAAGAAAAATTGTCTGGGACAAATTTTCTGGATTGGCACCGAAACCTGAGGATTATCCTCAAACATGATAAAAAGATGTATGTCTTGGAGAAACCTGTTCCTGAAGAGGAACCTCCTAGTTCTGCACCTAAGGCAGAAAGATATGCTTATAAGAAGCATGTCGATGATGCAAATGAAACTGCTTGTCTCATGCTAGCTACCATGAACTCAGAATTGCAAAAGCAACATGAGAACATGGCAGCGTTCGATATGATCGAACACCTGAAGATGCTCTATCAAGAGCAAGCAAGGCATGAGAGGTTTGAAGTTTCAAAAGCCCTTTTTCAAGGCAAGTTAGCTGAGGGAGCCCCTGTAGGTCCCCATGTGCTCAAGATGATTGGGTATGTGGAAAACCTTGAGAGATTGGGTTTTCCCCTCGGAAAGGAACTTGCGACTGATTTGATCTTGCAATCGTTGCCAGATAAATTCAGTCAATTTGTCCTAAATTTCAATATGAATGATATGGACAAATCTCTTCCTAAACTGCTCGCCATGTTAAGAACTGTTGAGCAGAATCTGAAGTCAAAAGGGAAATCCATTCTGATGATCGGAAATGGAAAGAGACAGAACATAAGGCCCACCAAGCAGGGTGATAAAGGGAAAGGCAAGGAAGTTGCCAAACCCAAACCCACCGTTGCTGCTTTAAAGCCTAGTGGAGGCATAGCAAAAGAAGGCACCTGCTTCCATTGCGGTAAGACCGGACATTGGAAGAGAAACTACCCAAAGTACCTGGAAGATAAGAAGAATGGAGTAGAGACTTCAACTTCAGGTATTTTTGTTATTGAAATTAATTTATCTACTTCTGCATCATGGGTATTAGATACTGGATGCGGTTCTCACATTTGTACCAATGTGCAGGGACTAAAAAGGAGTAGAGATTTGGCAAAAGGTAAAGTCGACCTACGAGTTGGCAATGGAGCAAAGGTTGCTGCTTTAGCCGTAGGAACTTATGTATTGACTTTACCTAGTGGTTTAATAATTCAGTTAGAGAACTGCTATTATGTACCTGCAATTAGCAGGAATATTATTTCCATTTCTTGTTTGGACAAGTGTGGTTTTTCATTTATAATAAAGAACAATTGTTGCTCAATTTATTTGAATGATATATTCTATGCTACTGCACAAATGAACAATGGACTATATGTCCTTGATCTTGAAATGCCTATTTATAACATTAATACTAAAAGGATGAAACCTAATGAGTTAAATCCAACTTACCTTTGACATTGTCGATTAGGCCACATAAATGAGAAACACATTTCCAAACTCCATAAAGATGGACTCTTAGACTCTTTTGATTATGAATCATATGAGACATGCAGATCTTGTTTAATTGGAAAGATGACAAAGTCTCCATTCACAGGAAAAAGTGAAAGAGCTAATGATCTTTTGGCCCTCATACATACTGATGTATGTGGACCACTGAACATACCAGCCAGAGGAGGTTTTCAGTACTTCATCACATTCACTGATGATTTCAGTAGATATGGTTATGTGTATTTAATGAAACACAAATCAGAGTCCTTTGAAAAGTTCAAGGAATTCAAGAATGAAGTACAAAACCAACTAGGTAAGAATATTAAAACTCTTCGATCAGATCGAGGTGGTGAGTATTTAAGCCTAGAGTTTGATGACCATCTGAAAGAGTGTGGGATCCTATCCCAACTTACTCCTCCTGGAACACCCCAATGGAATGGTGTATCTGAGAGAAGAAATCGAACCCTGTTGGACATGGTCCGATCCATGATGAGTCACGCCGATCTTCCAAACTCCTTTTGGGGACATGCACTATTGACAGCAGCTTACACACTTAACCGTGTTCCATCCAAAAAGGTTGAGAAGACACCATATGAGATATGGAGTGGTAAGAAACCACATATGTCTTACATGAAGATTTGGGGTTGCAAAGTTTATGTGAAACGACAAATTTCAACTAAGCTTGAGCCCAAATCTGACAAATGCTTATTTGTGGGGTATCCTAAAGAAACAAGAGGGTATTACTTCTACAATCCTTCTGAGGGCAAAGTGTTTGTCGCTCGAACTGGAGTTTTCCTAGAAAAGGATTTTATTTCCAAAGGAATCAGTGGGAGGAAAGTAGAGCTTGAAGAAATTCAAGAATCAGAAAGCATCGATACACCTATGGAGGAATTAGAGCAGGAAACACAAGTAGTTGTGGAAGAGCAACCTGCTCAAGTAGAACAAGACCAGCGTAGGTCAAGCAGGATACGTCACCTACCTGAGAGATATGGATATCTCATAACAGATCAAGGTGATGTATTACTCATGGATCAAGATGAGCCTGTGACCTACCAAGAGGCCATAACTGGTCCCGAGTCTGAGAAGTGGCTAGAAGCCATGAAATCTGAAATGGATTCCATGTACACAAACCAAGTTTGGACCTTGGCAGAGCCTCCTGTAGGAGTTAACCCTATAGGATGCAAGTGGGTCTTCAAAAAGAAGACTGACCTGGATGGTAAGGTACATACCTATAAGGCAAGACTGGTTGCAAAAGGATATAAACAAATTCATGGGGTTGACTATGATGAAACCTTTTCACCAGTTGCAATGCTTAAATCTGTTCGGATTTTACTTGCTATCGCTGCATATCATGATTATGAAATATGGCAGATGGATGTCAAAACTGCTTTCCTTAATGGGAATCTTCTTGAGGATGTGTACATGACACAACCTGGAGGATTTGACATACCAGAAGAAGCCCAAAAGATATGTAAGTTACAAAGGTCAATCTATGGATTGAAGCAAGCTTCCAGAAGCTGGAATCTTCATTTTGATGAAACAGTAAAACAATATGGATTCATCAAGAACGAAGATGAGCCTTGTGTCTACAAGAAGGTTAGTGGGAGCATGATCGTGTTCCTGGTATTATATGTAGATGACATATTACTCATTGGAAACGATGTCTCTACCCTGCAAGAAGTAAAGTCTTGGTTGGGGAAATGCTTTTCTATGAAGGACCTAGGTAAAGCAGCCTATATATTAGGAATCAGAATCTATAGAGATAGATCACAAAAACTGCTTGGCCTAAGTCAGAGTACGTACATAGACAAAGTGCTGAGACGCTTTAACATGCATGATTCCAAGAAAGGATTCATACCTATGCAACATGGCCTGTGTCTATCAAAAACACAATCCCCTTCAACTAAGGAAGAAAGGGATCGCATGAATAAGATTCCATATGCATCTGCAATAGGATCTATCATGTATGCCATGTTATGTACTCGACCAGATGTCTCGTATGCTTTAAGTGCAACGAGTAGGTACCAATCTGATCCTGGTGATGCCCATTGGGTAGCTGTCAAGAATATCCTTAAGTACTTGAGAAGGACTAAGGACTCATTCTTGATATATGGAGGTCAGGAAGAGTTGGCTGTAATTGGATACAACGATGCTAGCTTCCAGACAGATAAGGATGACTTTAGATCGCAATCTGGTTGCGTGTTTTGCTTAAACGGTGGCGCTGTGAGCTGGAAAAGTTCAAAGCAAGATACAATTGCTGATTCTACAATCGAGGCCGAGTATATTGCTGCCTCAAGTGCAGCAAAGGAAGTTGTTTGGATCAAAAAGTTCATTAGTGAACTTGACATAGTTCCTAGCATTGTGGATCCCGTTGGTCTCTATTGTGATAACAATGGTGCTATCACACAAGCTAAGGAGCCTAGATCTCACCAACGATCCAAACACATACTTAGGCGTTATCACCTCATTCGAGAGATAATAGATAGAGGAGACGGAAAATATGTAGAGTACCTACACTTGACAATATTGCTGACCCACTGACAAAGCCTCTTGCGCAGCAGAAGCATGATGGCCATACTAGATCTATGGGCATTAGGGGTATGTCTGATTGGCTCTAGTGCTAGTGGGAGATTGTTGGTGTAAGCCCTAGAGGCCAATACTTTTGGTACTTGTATCGAATTATTTATTAATAATAAATGGCTTTTTCTTTATTACGTTTGTTTAATAAAGTCCCTAGAATAGCTAGTCCGTTTAATGTATCAAGTATGACTTAATCATGAGATCACATTAAACATAAGGACACTATTCTTAAAGTATCCGTAGTCAAGCTTTATTGTGAAGTGGGATAACATTAAAGCATGAAGACTATTATGTTTATAGACTGATGATCACATCTCATGGATCATGGATAAAGAGTTATCAAGTCTTAAACATAGGTATGAATATTAAGAGTAATTTTATACCGGATTGACCCACTATGAGAATACTATATAGAAAGTTATGCAAAGTGTCATAAGTTATTCTCATGGTGATAATGGTGTATACCACTCTTCGACCTGAAACCACTATGGACCCTAGATGTAGAGTCGAGTGCTTTATTGCTGATCAAACGTTGTCCGTAACTGGATAACCATAAAGACAGTTGATGGGTACTCCACGAAGCATGCTAAGGGACATGAGTGACCTAGATGGAATTTGCCCATCCTGCGTAACAGGATAAATGTCTATGGGCCCAATATTGAACTGGACAAGGATGACACGGTCTATGCCTTGTGTTCGATATAGACATAAGGGCAAAAGGGTAATTATACACATAATTATTATCACAGAAGGATTTGTCAGATCGCATGACATTTTCGTGACTTGGGTAGCAGTGATGTGTTGCTAGATATCGCTCACTGTTTATTATGTTAAATGTGTGATTTAATATAATTGCCAACGTCGCGAAAACCTACAGGGTCACACACAAAGGACGGATTGATGAGAGATAGAGTAACTAAGGAACACCGTAAGGTACGGTGCACTTAAATGGTAAGGTACCACACGCTTAAGTGATTTTGGGCATATTATAAGATATGGGCCAAAATACACTTAAGTGGGCTTTTTAGCTTGAAGCCCACACAAGTGGTTCTATAAATAGAACCCTTGGGTAGAAGCATTGTCACTCTTGAATTTCGTTTCTCTCTCTCTCTTTCTCTCACTCAAAGCCTTCATTCATAGCAGCTAGCACTGAGATTGAAGGAATCCGTTCGTGTGGACTGAGTAGAGGCGTTGTCATCGTTCAACGTTCATGATCGCCACAAGAGGTAACGATTCTATCACTGATCATGCCCATTCGTAAGGATCATTAAAGGAGAATTTTTTAAATTTCCGCTGTGTTTTGGATCGCAATTCTCCTTCAGGATATCTCTCACCCTTATACCAGTCTTAGATTTTCTTTCTCCCTGAGCATGTTGTTCTCTCACCCTTATACCAGTTTTTGATCACATGTCTCTCTTTGAGGTTATTACCCAGTAATCGGTAATATCTCGTTGCTTTCCTCCTCAGCGGAGTCATTTGTAGACATCCCCACCTGAGTCCGGATTTTTATCCAAAGTATCCTTTGTGGATAGTTTTTCTGTATTGGCATATTCCCCAATACATGCATCTTGGCGTCAGCTCAAGTCTTTCCATTGATTTATTTTCATGGAATCCCTTCATGTCTCCCAGCAAGTTTTCAAGTCGTGACCTGCTCACGCATTTTTACCCTATTTTTCCCAGAGTCTCTGTCTCCCTAGTGAGTGTATTCCTCTTATGGATTTTCAGTGTCTCCTGATTTCTCTTTCCTTTGTGGCCATATTTCCCCACAAAGCATTAACTTTTGCACGAATACATCTGCATCGTGAGGTCTCTGAGGGACCAAAATTCGTCTCTTTGTTATTATTTAAGCCCATTCTACCTCGTCAAGACGAAGATTTTAACCTTCATATCTTCAGCTAGAATGACCTTAAATAGGGGCATCTGTAAGACCCTAATTTTGACCCTAAGATCCCTCATGGCATCATATCATTTGCTC
Source organism: Lathyrus oleraceus (assembly GCF_024323335.1). Taxonomy (NCBI): domain Eukaryota; kingdom Viridiplantae; phylum Streptophyta; class Magnoliopsida; order Fabales; family Fabaceae; genus Lathyrus; species Lathyrus oleraceus. The sequence continues at coordinate 89,382,855 of NC_066581.1, forward strand.
ATTGCATTGCCTCAAGGATCATAGCATGTGTGGCTCCTTAACCCTAGGGTGGAACTTGTGTGAGTTGGTTTGAGACCACCAAACATGATTTAATTGTATATTATTACTTTTCTTATTTTGTTTACTAACCAAAAGCACAAAAATATGTCACTAACTTGTTTGTTTTGAAGCTTAAGCAATCATGTGTGCCCTTGCTCCTAGGAGGCCCCTATGCTCAATGAAGTGGCCAGATGAAGATGAAAGCAAGCATGAAAATGGTTCCCAAAGCTCTCAATCACCATATATGTCTCCCAAGTATCTCAATTTGTCAATTTGATCAAGATAAACCAAAGGGCTTAGGGATTGTTTCCCAAGGAAACCCTAATTCAACTGTGCATTGACTGTGCCTTGCTCATAAAACAACCTCAACCTATGATCAAATCCAATCAAGGGAAGTTATTTAATTCATAATTTTATGCATATATGAGCCTATGTGAGTATCCTCAATCATTCATTCATCAAGATTTGAAGTTTGGACTTGAGAAGTTGACCAGTCAAATCATCTGACCAAATTGAAATCCACTGCGACCTAACCTTTGATGTGTTTGTCAAATGAAGATGACCCCAAGAGAAAAAATGTTCTTAAGAACCATATGAACAACTTTCATGTTCACCAAAGATTCATTTTAAACTTGGAAGGTCATCATTCATTTCAAAACATTATAGGTCATTTTGACCGAAACCCTAATTTTGGGTCAACTTCCCAAGGACCTAACTCTTTCATTTTTTATGATTTTGAGGTGAGACCAATTGCATTGGAAAGTTTTAGATGTCTAGTTCAAATGTTATGTTGGACAAAATTTCATAATCCTAAAAGAAACACATGTGATAATACAAAATATTATAGGTCACTTTGGACCAAAGCCATTGAATCTTGAAAAAGTCCAACTTCAAGTGCCCATAACGTTCTCATCAAAAATCCAAATTATGCAAACTTTAAGTCCAAATTTATCATCTTAAAAATATCTACAACTTTTATGTTGGAGGTTTCGCCATTGGGGGCTTGAATCATTGAAACAGAAGGGCTTGAAGTTGGTCACTTTTGATAATTTTTTCAAAGGCATGTTGTGTACGTCAAACTTCATGGCCAGTTTTCACAATTTTCCAAACTCCAAATGGATTTTTGTTCAACATAGATTTTGTTCCTTTTGTCAAGGCCTTTCCAAACATTACTCATATGCCTATGTTTGGATTTCTTAAGAGTGACTTTTGAAGAGGGGAACATTTATGCCCAATTATGGAATTCATGATGAAACTTCATGCACAAGCATTTGCCACTAAAACCACACGTCCATCTCAACTCCACGTGACTTCAGCTTGCATTTCCAATTGGTTTTGGGCCTCACATGTGCCTGTACAGGCCCATGCATGGAGGACCCAATGATCATGCACACGAGTTTCTCCTCACCTTGCCTTGCATTTCAGCTATAAATAGGAACCTTGCTTCATTCAATTATCAACCTGAAGGCGCCTAAAGCTTTGCTGAAATCCATACCCAACCTCACTTAAAAGGAATTCTGAATTTTTTCTCTCAATTTAAAACTTGAATTTCAACTTCCTTGGTTGATCTTCAGTTTCCAATTCCTAAGCCTTGCATCATCATCATCTCAAGATCAAGTTGCAAGCAAGAGTTTGGTTGGATCATGCTCATTAAAGATGCACTTCAAAGGTTTACATCTCAACTCTTTTGATCTGAATCTCCTTATATGATGTGATTTACTTGTGTTTGTTTGGTTCTCTGAAGTCCTCGTGTGAGAGGCAAGCCAATGGTGGCTTTAATTTTGTGAATTGATGCATTTCAGATTGAACACCTAGATTTTCCATCTCAGATTTCTCCTTCCATAGGGATCTTGAGAGAAATCCAAGGTTACAGGGGTGATGTACATCACCCCAGCTTTAATTTGGTATAAGGCACGTGTGTTTTTGTTGAGGTTGCAAAACCTGCAACTGGTGGTCGGTTTCTGTTGGCTCACCGGAGAAGACGGTGGTTTCCACCACCGTCCCCACGTGGACGAGTTCTGGCCTTTGGAACTCACTTCCCCGTTCTAATCGTGGCCATGCATTATGTTTACTATTTTTAATCCAACGTGTGATGCGTTTGACTGAGGATCACCATGTGCGCGCGCTTCTGGACCACTTGATTGTCCACGTCAATTAATGAAGCTGAATCATGCGCTCCTGATTTTTTCTATTTTCCTAATTTCTGTTTTATTTTTCTTTTATTCCATTTATTTTCAAAAATTCATAACTCTTTTATTTGGAATCACAAAAATATGGGACCAATTGCAAAAATTTTCTTTTAAAACCTAATTTCATAATCTGATTTTTAATTGTTTTTGTGATTCCATTTAATATTTTTTTGTGAATTATTTTGTTTTTAATAGTTTTTAATTCATTTTAATTACTTTTTGATATCCAAAAATTCCAAAAAATATTTTCTTAACATCTTTGGATCATGATAAGTCTATGAAAATATTCTCATTAATTTCTTAATTGGTTTGAGATTTATTTGAGATTTTAATCAATTTGTGTTATATTTTAATGCTTTTAATTGGTTTTAAAATAGTTTCTGTTTTCAAAAAAAATGTTGGGAAAATTTGTCAAACCTTGTTTGACCATGTTAGACTTATGACGATTCAATTGGACTTATCCAAGTTGACTAGAATTGAATTTGAAGTTTGACCTTAATTTGTTCATTTTATTTTATGCATTATTTTAATTCCAAAAAAATACCAAAAATATGTTTGACCTTTCTTGACTTCTAATCTATATTTCACTTCTGTTTACCATTGATTGATGTTGATTTCATTCACATTTGACCATGGTGTTTTGATTATGTCATTTGGATTCTCATTTTGTCCCTTTCATTTTCTTCTTTCTATTTTGACCACTGAGTTAATGATTTGTGGTTAGCCTTGACATATGAGAGGCTTAACCTTCTTTGATCCAAATCAAATTCAACAAGATCAAATATCAAGTGAATTGCTTTGTCTCCAAGATAGGTTGCTTCTTGGTCAAGCAAAAAACCTAAAATCCATACAAGGTCATTCTTCTTTTCTTTTGGCATGGCAAGTTGTAGGAGCTTGGCTTACTAGTCATTATCTCTAACTTGTGTTTATTTGCCTATAGTTTTATTGACCGGCCTCAGATAGGTGTGACTACTACATTAGTCCACTTACGATTACTTAACATAGCGCTAAATTGCCTTATGGCACACTAACATTAACTACTAACACTAACTTTAATTCAAGCATTTAATTCTTGCAATTTACTTTAATGCAATTTAATTCCTTGCTCATTTATTCATATTATCTTTTCCTTTTGCTCATGTTTATGTTTATGCTATTTTCCCTTTGCTCACTTGAGCACATTATTGTGTAAATATATTATTGCCTTGTGCTTGTTTTGTCTTTGTTTGTGTGAACCCAATGCAAAAAGGAGAAAGGACTTAGAATTGGGACCTTACCTATGCTTAATGGAGTTCAAGAGCAACTAGGCCTCATGCCTTTAGAATGCTAAACTTGTTGAAGAGCAACTAGGCCTCATGCCTTTAGAATGCTAAATCTTGAAAGTTGACTTGAAAGGACCTCTAATCTAAACCCATTCTTTGTCCATTCCTCTTATTTTATTGTGAACTTTTTGATTGTTTGTTCTTGTGTGATAGGGATTCCAAACTTGAGATAGTAAGAAGGACCATTGTCATGAATAACCAAGTTCAGAGAAAGACAAGCCAATTGGAGATCCTAGGAGCTTAAATGTTGAATTGTTGTGATTGCTTGTTGCCTGCTAAGTCCAAAGGAAAGGAGCATCTTGAATCATCTTTATGATCTCAACAAAGGAACTCCAAGGGTTTTATCTCTTCTCTCATCTTTGCATGTTTAGGACTAGCCCTTCTCTTCTTCTCTCCACTCTAACCCAAGCCAAACTCATTTTGTGCAAACATTGACATTGTTTTCAAATTAGAAACCTAGGCCATATGCCTTTGATTTTTTAAACTCTTTTCATTAATTCTCATTGTAAATGAACCATAATTCATACTTTGACCTTATTTTGTGAATATTTCTAACTTGTAAATACAACTCACTTCAAGTGATTTTTGTGGTTCCAATGACCACCTTTGTTAAATCTTTTTTCATAAACATTAGCCATAGGTTTGAGTTATCATAGTGGTTGATGTAAACCTCACCTTATCCTTAGTGATTGGACTATAACTCTTGCATACTTATTATAGGGTGGATCCCTCACTAGTATGTTGAAGCTCTCCTTACATGGTGGATCGTTGGTTTAGGTTGAGTTTTCTCCCTTTGATAACAAAAGACCTTAAGGCTTTTGATCAAATCAATTCACCAATTTTTGAGATTTTTACCCCGAACTACGAGGTTTTGATCCTACCTTTTGTGATGGTACATAGGCAATGGGTTCATCCATTCAAACTAAAAATTGTAAATAATATGTATATTCTTTTCTCATCTCCCCAATCATGTTTGCACAAATATTTTCACAAATACCAACCTACCATACAACTTTGCAAAAAGGGCTCCCTTAGAGTACTAAGGATGTTTTGGGTGCTTAAAACCTTCCCATTGCATAACCAACCCCCTTACCCAGATCTCTGACATTTTTATTAGTTTTTGATTTGATAAAACTTCTTACTTGGTTTTTGTTCGCTGTCTAACCTTTCCCTTGGATAAATAGAAGTGTGATGGCGACTCGAATTGTATGATTTACTTTTGATTTAGTCAATAAATCTAAAGGTAATGAATACCCCGCTACAATTACCATGAGTGAACCCTCCACTGTGGAAACTCGGTTGCACATCTTCAGCTTTGACGTTGAACGACCCTGGTTGAAACCCCAATCCGGCCCTTTTCTTGTTTTCAGCAATTTCTATCATTCGACCCCACTGATCAGTGCTGCCAGTCTCGATAGCTTTATGAGCATCCTTCAAAGAAGACGTGGGTTCCCTAGTTTTCTTCACTTCAGCAATAGACAAGGCTTGGAATGGAGTTCCAACCTCCTCATCAACTTCAGCATAAGAAAATGATGACAAATGGCTCACTAAAAACACCTTCTCTCCACCCACAACGACAAGCTTGCCGTTCTTCATAAATTTAAGCTTCTGGTGTAGAGTAGATGTCACAGCTCTTGCTTCATGAATCCATGGCCTTCCCAATAAACTACTATAGGCTGGGTGAATATCCATCACTTGAAAAGTGATTTGAAAATCACTCAGACCTATCTTGACTGGAAGGTCCACTTCACCGATGACGGTTTTACGAGAACCATCAAACGCTTTGACAATCACGCCAATGTACCTCATTGGGGCGCCTTGATAAGAAAGTCTGGACACAATTGATTTCGGGAGCACATTCAGATATGACCCGGTATCCACCAACACATTGGACAAAGCGTCTTCCTTGTAGTTCATCGAAATATGGAGTGCAAGATTGTGATTTATGCCTTCCTTAGGAAGCTCTTCATCACAAAAACTCAAATTATTGCAGGAAGTAATGTTAGCAACAATGTGGTCAAACTGATCCATAGTTACATCATGTTCAACGTAGGCTTGCTCGAGCACTTTCTGCAACGCCTCTCTATGAGCCTCAGAATTCATCAACAGAGACATCACTGAAATCTTTGACGGGGTTTGGAGCAGTTTCTCCATCGTATTAAATTCACTCCTCTTAATCAAACGCAATACCTCATCATCATCGTTAGTCTTCAGTTTGCTGGATTCACCAGAATGACACACTGAAGCACTAACTAGATTCACCACTAGAATCTTTGCCTTCTTACTGGTTACATCATCCTTTACTTCTTTAAGAAAGATCAGATCGAACACACGACCACTACGGGTCACCTTCACAATATCAGCTATATTCACCATAGAATCTGCTACTGGTAAAGGAATCTCTTGACCATTTTCCACCATTGTGGCATTATACTGATAAGTCACAACTTTATCGGATGCATACGGGACATGACCCGCTAACCGTATTACTAACGGTGATACTGATCTATTAACATTGTTGTTGTTGCTGCTATCAAACTAGATTACTACCTACTCAGGGGTCTTGAACACAGGAACAATCACATTCACATCATTTATATCTCTCGACTGACAAATTTGGATAAGCCCTTCATCCATCAACCTCTGAATATCCCTCTTGATAATAACACATCCTCGAGGGTTCACCCTGCATATCATACAACCATCATGGTCATGCTCACAATCACTGACGAAACAGATATCTCTATGAATTGTAACCAAAAACTGTCTGATATGGAGGACATCATAAACCTTATACTCTCCAGGACAACCATCTACCATATTTGCAGAAGCATTACCATGAGCGGGCAACAGATTAGCTTTCACATTAGGCGCACGATCCTCAAAGGACACCGTCTCACTCTTCACAAGCTTTTGTACTTCATATTTCAACGGATAGCAGTTTTTTATGTCATGGCCAGGGGCTCCCTGGTGAAAGGCACAACGAAGTTCGGGTTTGAACCACCATTGAAGTGGCTCGGGAATTTACGGTGGATTCCTTGGTTGGATGAGGTTCTTAAGAACCAAAGATGGATATAGTTCTGCATAGGACATAGGAATAGGGTCAAAAGAGACCTTCTTCCTCTCAAAACTTTGTTGATTATTATTGTTGTTGTTGTAGTTAGTTCTTTGTTGTGATTGTTGTTCTTGAATCGGAACAGATTGATTGTTGTAATTGTTGGAAAATACAGGAATTACTGAAGAAACTTGATGTTGGTGTTGACGAGGTTGAGAACTCTTTCTAACATGAGGCCTCCTTTGCCTCCCCACAGTTACTGAATTAGTTTCCCCCTCCTTCCTCTTGGAGAAACTACCACCGTACTTTTTACTGTACGACACTTTTTCCTTGGACAGACGTCCTTCACGGACTCCCTCTTCTAGCCTCATCCCCATGTTTATCATTTCGGTAAAATCATTAGGGGCACTGGCAATCATGCGTTCATAGTAAAACGAACTCAAAGTCTTTAGGAAAATCTTCGTCATTTCTTTCTCTTCCAATGGCAGACTAATCTGGGCAGCGAGTTCCCTCCACCTTTGAGCATATTCTTTGAATGTCTCTTTATCCTTCTAAGATATAAACCTCAACTGGTCTCTATCGGGGGCCATATCAACATTGTACATGTACTTCTTAACCAAAAGCTTCACCCAAATCGTTGAAAGTATGGACACTTGCACCGTCTAACCCCATATACCATCTCAGAGCAGCACCAATCAAACTATCTTGGAAGTAGTGAATCAACAACTGATCATTATCAGTTTGAGTTGACATCTTTCTGGCGTACATAACGAGGTGGATTAATGGACAAGTATTTCCCTTATAATTTTCAAAGTCAGGGACTTTGAACTTCATCGGGATCTTCACATTTGGCACTAGGCAAAGTTCATCAGCACTTTTCCTAAACAAGTCTTTTCCTCTTAGAGTCTTCAACTCTTTTCGCAGCTCAAGGAACTGATCCTTCATCTCATCCATTTTCTCGTATACGCCTAGGCCCTCAGATGGCTCATAATGGTAGATAGTGTCCTTAACACGAGGCAAAGTATGAACAACCGGAGATGGCACTGACATGATCGGGCTAGATGCCGACATATAAACAAAAGTGGGTGCAAACCCTTCAAGCACAAAGTTTGGTGGCATTCCCCACGGGAATCCAGCAGGCATGGAAGGACTAGATTGGCTGGCAGCAACGGGAACATTCGAGGTAGTAACCTCATAAATGACAGTCCTCTAGGGAGGAGTTACAGGAGTTAGTGAAGACTGATTCTGCGCAACAAGAAGAGACTCCATCATAGCAGTCAATCGTGCAATTTCATCCTTCAGCTCTCTATTCTCTTGTTCCAAATGTTCCATGATCTTGGATTGATTAGCGCGAGTGTTGTATTGGTGAGTCAGCTTGGCTAAAGCACAGAAAAATAATCGATAAGGCATCTGGCGGAAGAAAACCTGCTATGCAAATGATGCATGAAATGAAATGTTGTTGTTTTTAATTTCAAGGAACATATGAAGTTCTATTTGAAAATATATATTTAAATAATAACAATTACAATTCAATTGGCCATAAAATATCCTTTTATTCATAAAATTTGGAAGGATTACACTGAGTATAATTTTAGAAATCAAAGTACAAATACAAGAGAAAAGGAAACTAATCATCCTAAGGATCCCTTAGCAACAATGTCAGATGATCTGGCTGCGGGTGCATACTTCCTTCGGATGCATCGAATCTCGGACTCAAAAGATGTCTTCATCTGAGCCTTCTCAAGGACAAGCTGGTCAACAATCTTCTTCCAAGCACCAGAAGGCTGAGGCATACCAGAGGAAGATGGACCCCCTGGCTCTCTTTGTCTCTTCACTGCTCGGTCTTCAAGAAGTTTAATAAGTGCATCCTTGTCTTTTGACTCAAGCTGCAACTCCTCATGCTACCGGCTCAAAGAATGGAACCGTTCTTCCCACATATCTCTTTCTTGCTTCATCTTGGCGAGTGCGTCTTCCAACTCCTCTACGTCTTGGTTAGGGAGAGTTGATGGCTCAACCACAACCAAAGACATAGGTCTTTCACAAGCATACAACATCTTTAACTCCAAAGCTCTCTTCTTCACCCAAGTAGTGTAAGCTTCCAAAGCTACACGGTTTCCCAGACCAAGCTCGAATCTTTCTTTCCTATGCACCTTATGCCAAGCATGTATCACCTTCTGCTTCAAATGTCGGGGATCTTTACCCTCTTGATAGAAAAGACCTTCTAACTGAATGTTATTAGGTTTGTCTCTCAAGGGGAACCCAAGTTGTTGACGAGCCAAAGCAGGATCGTAGTTAATTCCTCCTTGTGTACCAATGAGAGGCACATTAGAGAATTCACCACAACTGTCAATAATGTCCAAGCTACCCAATCTAGAATCATACCAAACAATATCATCATTAGTAAGAGACATAAGTCTCTGGGACCACCGTAGACATTGCTTGTTCTCCAGAAAAGCAGGCGTCTGAGGCAAGTGCAAAATAAACCACTTGTACAGAAGAGGAACACAATAAATAATAGTCCCACCACCTTTAGAATTCATCAAGTGCAAAGAGAAATACATGTCACCCAACAGAGTAGGTACATGATTCCCAATCAATAAGATTCTAATGGTGTTAACATCAACAAAATCGTCAATGTTAGGGAACAAAGCTAGACCATAGATGAGCAACACAAAGATGGCTTCAAAAGCATCCACAATACCGGCTTGAGCAAAGACAGTAGCTCTACCAATGAGGAACTCAGAAGTCAGTCCAAAAACACCTCCTTTCTTCACCCAATGAGTCTCAATCCCGGATTTCTTCAGATGAGGAGCTTCAGCTACAATATGAGATTCGGGAATCTCCTCCAATCCACTAAAAGGTACCTTGTCAAAAACGGGTATTCCCGAGAGATGGGCATACTCCTATAACGTAGGCACAAGCTGATAATCAGGAAAAGTGAAGCAACGATAAAGAGGGTCATAGAATTGAACCAAAACACTTAAGAGTCCTTCAACCACATCAGTAGACAATACAGACAAGAGCTTCCCATGACTTTGCTTGAAGTCCAAGGGATCTAGTACAAAGGATGACAACTTTCTTAGCTCTTTCAAATAAGGACATCTGAAACTGTACTTCTTAGTGTTCCTTCGTCCATAATCCATGGTCTGAAAATATTTGCAAATGAGACCTCAGTTCCTTGAAATTTATTTTTCTGTGATGAATATTATGATGTGCATGTATGCATGAATACAGCAACCACAAACAAGGGATCACACACATGGAAAACACAAAAAAAAGGTCAAGGAATGGATCAAGTCATCATCAAGATAAATCATCCATTTTGGTGGATTATGGTTTTCACCTTATCAACACCTAATTTCTATTGATATTGACAATACTTGATCGAATCAACCAAGAATCAAAGGGTTTGTTGTGAGTCACGAGCATGGAGTCAAGTTAAGAACCAATCCCAAAGGAGTGTACTAAGGATAAAAACCTGTAGATCATGTTCTAAAAAGTTCCCAGAGTCTTAATCCCATTTATCGGATATTATAGGTTAGGATGACTGACTCATCAACCCATAATATTCTCGAGAGAAATTCGTCTGAGTGTAGTATTGCGTAACAACTATTATCAGGTCTACACTTGAACAACCTCCACACTAAATCTTAAATAGGCTAAGTTGGGTTAAATGTTCTATGGTCCTCAGTTTCTCAGACTCCAAATCAGAGAGAGTAATGCCTAACCACAAATAACTTGTGTGACATTAGTAACTCCAAAAGGGTCTCCGCTGAGTAGATGGGTCTCAAGCCAACTTGTTAAGGACTACTCCACACAAGTTGATCATGACTATACCATCCTCCTATCTTAATTGCACTTAAGTTCAGGTTAGAACTTATCTCACCACTCAAAGATCACCAAGAAAAACAAGCAGATTATATCATACAAACAAATATGCAAACATCAAGTATCCAAATATATACACATAAAGAAGTATGCTAAACCCATTGAGGACTACTCCCCAACAGAGTCGCCAATTAATTTCTATAGCGGTAAATTCATGACCATCAAACTATGGATAAGCTTAACGTCAATAAAACTAGAGTCGCCACCACGCTTTTATTGTTTCTAAAGGAAAAGGGAAAAATACTAACAAAACCTAAAGATAAGAAGTTTTAAAATCAAAACTAATAAAATGCACGAGATTACAGGTAAGGGGGTTGGTTACACAGAGGGAAGGTGTTAGCACCCAAAGTGTCCTAGGTACTCTTAGGAAGCCTGTTTTTATGTGTGTATGTGTTTTGGTATAAAAGATGTTTGAGGAAAATAGAGTGTGGGGATGAGAAAAGAATTAATTGAGTATATTTTTGTGTTTGACAAGACCTTCGGACTTGTGCCTACGTACCAACATAAAAATGAGGGATCAAAACCTCGTAGTTCGTGGTATCAATATCAAAATGAGTGGATTACTTTTAATCAAAATTTAAGTTAAAAGAGACACAAAGGGCCCAAAAGTTGAAATGGGTGTTAATTCTTTTTGTCTTTTGAAATTTTAAGTCAATATGATTAGATTTATTTACAAGTTTGATTTAAGAAAAAGGTTTGAAACTTCATTGGCATAAGACCAAAGTTTCTAATCATTTAAATAGAGTCTAAGTTTGAAATCACAAGCAAAGAATATCTTTGAAAAGGGGGAGAGATTTTGAAATTTAAGAAGTGGGAGGAGATGAAGAGATTAATCCTAAGCATAAAATTAAAAGTTAAGAGTTGAAAAGATCTGACCAATGGGATGCAATCCAACAGACAAGAATGTCATATAGAAAACCCACTTTCCCTTTGGACTTTGAATCAAGAAATTATCCACAAGCAATTAGCAATATCAAGCATCATGAAGATCAATGCATCAAATAAAGATAGGCACATCCAAGCAAGAAACTCCATAACTAGCAGTCTTCTTTATCTTCTCATGCATCAGATGAAATACTCCTTGATTAACTCAGAAGAATGAATCAAACATAAGATCAAAATAACAGTTGCATCAAGGCCATGTAGCAGATAAGTTCAAATAGATCCCAATACTTGCATCAGATGAAGGCTCAAATCACAATAACTTAGTCTCAAAATGTTGGCATTGGTCAAGTCCTTTTGCATATGGAATGTTGCCTAATCCTAAGTCCAAAAGTTCAGATCAAGCTCAATAGTCCACCAAACATTTTTAGGGTTTTTGTTGTTTATTAGGTATTTTAAGGTCCTAAGACCAAACACACAAACAAATATATACAATCACAATATATGGCTCAAATGAGCAAAGTGAAAATGGCATAAACATAAACACGTTAAATGATATGTAAATGGCAATGAATGGTAAATGACTAGAAATTAAATTGCATAAAGTAAATAACTTGAAAGCAAAGCAAGATTAATAAGAGTTAGTCAAATGTTAGTCAAGGTTAATTGAATAGTAGTGTTTTTCTTTTTAATTGATTAAGTCATTCTATGGAGAATACTCAACCATCTATTCATAAGCATGGATCCTTGAACCAAGAAATCTCCCATAGGAAAGAAAAATGGCCAAGTTTCCATACAATACAACGAAGGATGGGAGACTTACAATCTCACTTACTAGAATGCTATGCCTTTAGGGTCAAATTTAGCTCTATGTTAAACAATCGTTGTCATACCCCGATTTTGGTCCTGAAATTTTTTCATTTTTTTTATTTGGCACTTGGCCTAAAGTTCATTTGCATCTAAGATCCATGGAACCTTAGTCCATTATTGCATTCAAGTGTATCAATACATGAAAAAACTACAATTTCATTTTCAAGTCCTAACTCATGTTCCAAGTCCTAACTCATGTTCATGTTCACTTTTAACCATGCTCATTATAAGGTCCATTTCTTTATTTTAGACCCTATTCTTCTTTCACCTTCTAAACCATTTTTATCCTATACCATACATAAACCCAATCCAATTTCAATATGTGTAATCGACCACTCAAGTTCTCTTCAAACCATACAATGTTGTATTAAACCATTAGTTCAAATTACAACATAAGTCATTCATTCACTTTTCCATTTTATTAACCTGTAACCATCAAATTTCCAATTCAACCATACATACATTCATTCTCAATTTCATAAACAAATATATCCAACAATTATGAGCATAATCATGAGCATTTCAATTCCATAAACCATACAAATACATACATCTTCATTCAAAGTTACAAATTTAACTATAAACCAATATACAATTTCCAATTCCAAAGTTACAAAACTATAAACAAAGCTACATAAGCCAATTTTCCAAATCCCATGTATTCAATTTTAATTTAAACAATACATTGATGCCATACATTAGTAATTCAATTACCTACATTACACATTCAATGCATAAAAATTACAACAAAATTCCAACCATCCAATTTCAATCAAGCCTATTCAAAGCCTTTCATTATCCATTGAATTCAAGCCATGCGCCTTGACTTTCAACCATATTTTCTCTCGCTTTCAGCCCATGAAGTTGTTGCTTGCAGTGCTCAACCTGTTGCAGTTGCCTCTCTATTAACAATGCTAAACTTATATGCTTCAGGCAATCAATAACCTTCCAAAACTCCTACTAACACTCCAATTTCATTTAGATTGGAATTCCTAACCAACCTAGGTAATTAGCAGGTAACAAAATTAATACTATAATAAAGTTTCCATCTCACTTTTAACTTTCGATTATGCAAACAGATGGTGGAAATCAAGATGGGCGATTGAAACCATCATCAAAACAAGCCAATAGCAAACTTGGCAGCCCGTTTTACCTGCTTCTGCTGGTGTTAATACTTCACCAGGAACCTTAGCACGAACCAAATAGCAATCAGTCCAGCATAACCTGCACAAAAGGAAACACTCAAAAACTTCAACCAATTTTCAAAACCTTAAAACCATTTTAGAAACACATATTCACCACGCCACCTTCATTCAAAGCCCACTGCATTGATACCATACAATTTTTCAAATCCGACTATAATATTCAATTAAACCATTCAAATTCCATTTAACCCAATTACATCCATATACAAGGTTTTCAATCAAAAAATACATAAAACCCACAATCTACAATTCCTAGCCAACTCCAAAGAAAGCTTTATAGTACATCATTAAGCCTTTCAAACTTCTTTGATGGCAAACCAACACCCTGCCAAGAAAAAACCTACAGAAAACATTCCTCTCAACACATAACAAAAAACAGAGCAAGAAGCCACAAATAACCGGCATTCACTTTTTTCTTTCGAAGTTGAACCCTCAAAAACTGACAACAGGATGCCAACCACAATTAACTTCTAGCTTCCAAATTCACTCATAACAAAATTCCAACGACACGTAACCATTTCCCATAACAATTTCAACAAAAACCTATAACAAACCTATAACAGACTCCAAATCCACAGCAAAAATAACAAACTCTCATAACAGCTTCTAACCACATTCCAAAAACACCGACACTTTCAGTTGATACCCAAGAAACCTGCACTACCATAACAGCAACATAGCAAATTCATCAGCAACAGATCATTGCATTTAAACCAATGCATCATCATCATCAATATCATACCTGGTGCAAATTAACTTCAGCAGGAAATGAAAAATGAAGAGTTAATTCTAACTATTACAAATATCGCCCTTGGTTTCGCAAACACAATATTGGAAAGGAATATGGTTACCAAAATATCCTCTAACACTCATGTAGCAGAGGCTGGGAAACCTGAACACGGAGATACCTGAGATAGCCATGTATTCAGTATAAATCCTGAAAATAATAAAGAAAACTTATCAATCATGCAAGTGGATAACAATCAACAGAATCTTCAAAGGGGCAGAGATAAATGTTTCAATCAACAATGAGAAAGAAAAAACTTTTAAGTTATCACCTTCTTCCACAGAACTGCTGCTCGTGACGAAACTAGAATATGGACAAACAAGCTATTGAAGTTAAAATCGTGGATAACAGTATTGACACAAAGTTCACTGCATTATTGTCAAGAATGCTGAGTCCTGAAATCTTTTAATGGTTGGTCCTGACTTCCCAACAACCTACAGCATAGAGTGAGAAATTTCAATTTCAATAATCAAATACCCAATGTCATTGGATCTTTCATTGATCTTTCATAGGAGAGAAATGTGTATCAGAATTTACCTTCTGGCGAATAGAGCAGAATCCGCTAAATTGTAAGGTTGCACCCAATAGAGAGTCAATGATACTCCCACCTAGTCCTGTCGTGGTAGCGATGGGTATTACCAGTAGTTGCTTGAGAACTCTATCAGACCCGCACTTGATTGTCGAAAATTCTAAAAGAACATATGATAGTCCAATGACACTTCCACCGGCTGCAGCAGCTAGAAGTCCTGCTTTTGTCACACCACCATTTGTACCCTTCCTCACAGGCTGATGAAATATCAAAAATACAAGAATTTTAACTGTTTTCAACATTCATAACAGAATTTCACAATAAACATAACCTGTAGGAAGCCTGATTCCGCAAAAATCTTCAACAAGACATTAAACCACTCATGAATTTTCACCAAGTTTTCACTGCAGTAAAACACAAGTAATTAGCAAGGCTGTAAAAATTCAAAAAGTAACCCAAAAGAGAATTAAGACAAAATAGAGCGAGAAAGTGTAGATTTACATTACCGTTCCAGACCAAACATCAAATAGGGCAATCAAAATCTGAGCACCCTAAAGGGATTTTGCAGAGATACTCTTCTGGATCTCCATAAGCCACCTGAAACCCTAGCAAGCTGGGTATAAAAGGAGCAAGGCGGAAAGGTGAGAGAGGGATTGAAAACCCTAATTTCTTCAAACGGAGAAAAAAACCCTAGAGCTAGAAGAATTGAGCGGCGGAAGAGAAGAACCTTAAAAAGAAAAACTTTGAGGCGAAGAAGGAAGATCCAAGCTCGCCGTCGTCGCCAAGCCACCGCCAAAGGTGAACTTTTATTTTGTTGTTAATTTCTTTGAAGTAACGGGTTCGTTGACATTTTGAGAGAGAGAGATGGAATGAGAGACGGAGAGATGGAATGAGCGATTGAGAGATGGAATGAGTGATTGAGAGATTGGAATGAGCGATTGAGAGTTTGAACGAGTTTGAGGGAGTGAGATCGAGGGAGTGAGGACGATGAATGTTTCTGTTACCGTTTCTCTCACAATCCTTTTTTTTTATAAAAAAAACAAGCATTTAATAATATTTGTTTAGTCTTCCCTTGCACCTTTGTATTTAATTAGTGTCTATTAATCTCTTTTGGAAACCCAACAGCCCGGCGGCTAGGGTTACCCTTTGGGATTCCTCCATTGTTTTAATTAGTCATCCATTAACAGACCACCTCATTTTAGTTTTTTTATTTTAATTATTATTTTAATCTATTCTGGTTTATATATTCCAGTTGTTATTAAAGAAATAAATAACCATAAGTGGCCTAGTGGAGAGAGAGCAGTTTCATTTTCTTTAGAGGGATGGGTTTGATACTTAGGAGTAGCATATCTTTCATATTTTTATGCTTGCTATTTCATCTAATTTTTTTTATAACTTCTACTATTTATTTTACTTTTAATATTTTTATGGGATTAATTTAATTTAATTGTTAATTAGTTGTTAGATTTTAAATGTTTAGTTTTTTTTTTTAGATTTTCTTAATTATTGATTTTTTTTATATGGGATTTGGTACGGTTAATTGATTTCCATGTGTTAATTAATTTAATTAGGTTATTAATATCTAGGTTCATACCTTTACACATGTAAATAACCATATTCAAATTCACTAATATTTTCGATTTAAATTTCACTAACTTTCCATAGTTTCGACATTTAACTTCATTTCCTCCCATTAGAGAATTTAGCATTCTGGTGGGAACTCGATTATATATATAAAATTAATTTGATATATATATATAAAATAGTAAAATTAATTTTATCCCTATAATTTTGTTTTATTTTTAAACTATCTTTACAACCCGATTAAATTCCTTTTTAAAAAAAACACGAAAGAAGAGGACCATTCGAATCTTGCATTCCGGTGGGACCCCTTGAATAATCCGTCCTGAGCCTCACGTTTTGGATTAACCGTCCATTCTTTTCCTTCATTCTTAAAACACTTAATAATTAACTTGGACAAAATAAAGGCCGTTGGGATCAAGCATTCTGGCGTATTCTTTTGAATATTTGATTCTCATCAAGTGTTTGTTGTCCATTAAACAATTTTCTTAAATAATTCGAATGAAAAAGGACCATTGGAATCTGGCATTCCGGTGAAACCCTGAATTATCAATCTCGTGGCTTATGTCTCGTTCTCATCAAATATTCGTCTTTCTGAACTCAAAAATTACTTAATTCCTACCTTAACACTTTTTCAATAAGATGGAAATGGAACATGGTGTATACTGTGCACTCCTGAGATTAAGATTCAAGGTGGATGCCTTACCTATCTTAGCTCTCACCATCGTCTAAAATTGTCAATGCGGTTTCTTCAAACCCCTTTCTCAATCAAACCTAAAAAATACTTAATCTTTACTAAACACTTTTGCCAATAAGATGGAAATGAAACATGGTGTATACCGTGCACTCCTGAGACTAGGATTCGAGATGGATATCTCGCTCATCCAAGTTCTCGCCATCACTCAAAATACATTCAACCAATCAAACTCTTTCTCGCCGCCGTGCGATTAATCAAAAACCCTTTTTCATAAACAAAAGACATATTGTCTTAAGATGATGCAAAACAATGTTTCGGCCACGATTGTTGAGCCGAGATAAGTGACGTTTTTCCGAATGATGATTTGTAAATCCACTCGATGTGTGGTATACGTCCACTCCTCATCTGTTTTGGGTAAAACAATGTTTTCGTCGATTAATACAATATAGCTTTCGCTAAAATCGACCAACAAACAAACATTTTTCTACCCAGAACTACGTAAGACTTGACTTCTCTATTGAGATACGTAGGAGCAGGATTTGTAAATCTTGTCAGGCCCATTAATAAAAAAACTTAGGTTTAGTCCTTCGACAAAAATCCAAAAACATTTCTTCTCTCTTCTATTCTTTCTTTCCCTCATAATAACTTGAGAAGACTAACATAAGCTAACATTCAAAACACGAAACTAACTAAACGGTTCCCGTTGAATACAACGGACGTGAGGGGTGCTAATACCTTCCCCTTGCGTAACCGACTCCCGAACCCTGATAGTGGTTGCGACGACCAATAATCATTGTCGTTCTTTCTTGGGTTTTATCGATATTTCCCCTTTCCTTTTTAGGAATAAATAAAGTTCGGTGGCGACTCTGTTCAGTCCATCATTGCGAGCGTGCGATTACGCTTCGCATTAAAGTCGTATCCCCATTTTTCGAGGGCGACAATCGTAATCAAACTTATGTAGAAGTCACAACTATCTGAGGCCGGGCAATAAAAATTTAGGTGCTAATGCATGTTAGAGATTTGGTATAATGAGCCAAACTCCTAAAACATACCACACACTAAAAGAAAATATCAGAAGGGATGAACCTATCTCATCCATACTTGTATTGGTTCATCTGACACAAGGTCATTGATGAACCAATTAGCCTTAGGATATTGAGACTTCATTGGTCAATGAAAAGGATGGGAAAGAATAGGGATGAAGATGAAGAGGGAGGGGAGATGAGAGAAACACAAATTGGTCATGGGAGAAATTTTATCAAATTAAAATCATTCATTCATTTTGGGAGATGAAATATACATTTCATCAATCCCCTAAATCCAATGATTTTAATCCAATAAAAGTCAAATGAACCTTGACCAAGGCCCAAGCAAATATTCAAACATCACAAGACCATAAAAATGGCTCAACATAATTTTTACACAATTAATCAATTAAAAATCAAATTAAAAGTGCATTAAAATACAATTTAATTTGGTCAAAACCTAAAATCTCTTCAAAACACCAAATAAATGGCCAAGATATTTATCCTAAGTTAAACAAGGTCAAAGGACCTTAGACAAAAAATTTCATGATTTTTGAAAAGTCAGAAGTATTTTTAAACAATTAAAAATATGCAAAAAACATTTAATTCATGAAAAATATCAAAATTGATCCAAAAAATGATTTTAATGCAGAAAATAAAAGAGGAAAATATTTAATTTTTTGGATTAAAAATGAAATTATTATGAATTAAACAATATAAAGCATTTAAATGAAAAATTAGAAAATACAAAAAAAGGGCCATTAGATCTCCCTAATTAATTAATTGAGGTGACAGATCTGATGGCCACGCGTGCACTATCCATGGTGGACTTGAGTCAAAGCGCCACACGCGTGGTAATCAAAACCAATGGCCAAGATTAGAACGCTGGACCAAGATCAGATGGTTGGAACCTTGCCAACACACCACTAGAGCCCTAGCTCCGGTCATCTTATCCGTGAGGACCACCAGACTGGTCCAACCAAAACTTCATGAAAAATTAAAAGTGAGTACACTAATTTAAAGAGAAAATGCTCAGGAGCACGAATCTGACCTCCATTTCTTCCAATTCCAAGTATATTGAAATATACATGGATTTGAAATTTGAGGTTCATGATCTGAGTTTCTTCGATTTGACCTCAAAGCAACTCAATCTTGTTGCCTACATTGGTAGGACTTCAACAAACCAAAAATCACAAAGAATAGTGAAGAATTGAGAGAGAATCGAAGAGATGAAGTTTCTGATTTTTCACCTTCGAGTTGCTTCAAATTTGCTTGATCTTAATTTGGATTTGCTTGATTCCTCTTCCTCTTGCTTGCAGTGATCAATTGAGATGAGAAGGGAAATGAGTTCTTGGAGTTTGAATTTCAAAACAGAAGGTGAAGTTCAAACTCGATTTCAAAGAAATCTTCAAGAAATTCTATGAAGTGAGGGGTTTGAGTTGTCTTGGCAAAGCTTGGGCAAGGTATTCATGAAGATCTGAGCTCATAGCACTTGTATTTATAGCCAATTCAAATGCTTTCCACACACTTTCTTTTGAAATCCAAAAATAGCAATTGCATCATGCAAGCTGGCATGGGCGTGTAGAAAGCCCAAAGAATGCTTGGAATAGGTCCAAAATCGTGCACATGTGATGCTGAAAGCACTTCATTAAGCCATGCAATGTTGAATGGAAATTGGTCATGAGAATCTTCCAAATGGTACCATGCATTACACCCAGGTGCAAGTCCTTCAATATTAATCCAAATGAGATGATTTTGAACTTTTTGGAAAGGTGAGATCAAGGGGAACAACTTTCATGTTGTACATGTTTCCATTTGAAATTTGGATCATGATGAATTTTAAGGTGGAAGTTTGAAAAATCAAACATAAATGAAAATTTTCTAAGTACCAAGTCAAATGTTCACTTCTTCCACCTTGAATAACTTTTGTTATGGACTTCAAATGGAAAATGTTCCTTCATAAAAGTTGTATCTCTTTTGTACCTCTTAAATTTGGTCATAAATTTGACCTCATTTGGATTTGGCATGAAGGAGTTATGCATTTTAGAAGTTGAGGAAAATCACTTGTTCAATGGTAATGACCCAAAATGACCTATAATTTTTCCTCTTGGTACATGCATTTTCATTTTGAATTTGAACTTCCTCCAAACATCAAAGCCGAAGAGGTCATCTTGATTTTGATCATGGAATTTGAATGGATTTTATCTCATACAAATTCATCAAGTTATAGGTTTGGGAAGTTGACCTCCTAACTAGGGTTTAAACAAAAATGACCTATAATATTTCACCATAAAAAATGACTTTTCAAGCAAAACTAGCTATAGACTCCAACACGGAAGTTGTTTGGAATGCCATTATGAGTAACCTTTATCTTGGAATCATTTTCATATGACAAAAATTGTAGGATATAGGGTCTAGGGAACCCCAGTTTTGACTAGTTGGCTTTCTCAGGTCAACCACCATGAACCAACTTGATATCTTGACATTATCTTGATTTTTGGGACTCATGGAGGATCATATATATGTAAGATGATATAATATGAAGTATCCTTTGGAATATTTGATCAAATGTTGAAGAAACGTATTAAGGAAGTCACACAAGATACCCAGATAAATTAGGGCTTCCTAGGCAAACAAGCTTCAAATTTTTGATGAATTCTTTATCAAAATGATATGTGAAGACCATGAGGATCCATATATGATGTATAGAGAAAATGTGAATCATCTCTTGATTAATCTCCTTGCATTAAGGGTCTTAAGCCCTAGGTATGAGCTTGATGAGGCATTGGTGGATGCACACACCACCTACAAAAGTAACAAACTATATTTTGACATATTTTTTGGTATTTTTGGTTAGTAAATAATGAAGAACAAAGTATGATACAATGAAATGTGCTTGGTGATCTCTCCCAATGCAAACCCAATGATTGAGGGGTAAGGAGGATGCCAAGGTGTGATCCCAAAGTCAATGCATATGATGAGATAGCATGAGGGATGTTAAGGTCAAAATTGGGGTCTTACAACACTAACAAATGGTCTTTTCTTCAGAAAACGACATGTTCCTACTTGCATGTGTTTCACCTTTCACAAACCTCAATGCCTTATTTGAATGATTTAGATAAGGCCAAAATATGGTTATCAACCTTACCTTGGATTTTGAATTTATCTTCGTCGAACTCATCTTCGAACCGTTTCAGGAATTTCCAAACCCTTCAACATTATTTAGACAATATAACAATTTCTTTTCCAAATTCTAGTAAAAAAAGCCTTGTCTGACTCTTGTCGAAGTCAGCTTGGATTTCTTCCAAATATTTCCTTAAGTTTTATGCTTGACTTCTCATACCTTTTTTTTAACGTCGAAGTTACAGCTAATAAATTGTCCCCCAAAAATGTTTTTTTCGACCAAGTGGAGAAAGGGACCTTTTTTGAAAGCTTTTGACACGACAACACTTACTACTGTGACGTCATAGTCATCATGACCACTTTTCCAAAATGTCTTATCGGATACGTGCAAACTGAAAACACCACCATTATCCCTATATTTGTGGGAGCATTATAGCAACTATAAAGACAACCGCTTGCTTGACCAATGAAAAACACACACACACATCCCACTATTTGTTCCATTTATCATCATAAAGAAATGCGAATGGATTTTCCCCCCTCTATAAATTTTCTCCATCTTCCTTCTTTGTAAATTTTCCATCTCTTGAGCTCATTCCCTCTATTTTTCCCGCGATTGTGCATTTGTTCAGTCTGATCGATATTATGAGTTGGACAAGCTACTAAGACCCTTTTGAAACTTTTGTAGGTATCTCCCAATGATTTACCATCCTTCTGTTTGAAGCTCGGAATTTCATACCTTTTTCTCAAGAATATTGATGCTGGGAAATATTTATTTAAGAATGCAGTTTCCATCTCCTCCCATGATGTGATACTACCGGCTGAGAGAGAGTAGAACCATTCTTGCGCATCTTCAGCTAAAGTGAACGGGAACATTCTCAAGTTTTTTGCTTCATCACTATGACCATCAATTTTCAAAGTAGTACTCATGGTCAGAAATCTTTGGAGGTGCTTGTTGGCATCTTCATTAACCTTTCCGGTGAAAGGTTTTCTCTCAAGTTGATTGATTATGCTAGGATGTAGCTGAAAATTCGTCACATTTACCAGCAGGTTGACAATGGTAAGTCTACCATCTGGCGCGTTTGCACCTCCATAGTCACATATGAGTTTTTCTGGAGGTGGAGGAGGTGGAATCGGAGGATTATCAGCCATTGGTTCTTCTTAGGAATCAGAGTGATTAGAGGAAACTTCTTCTTTGGAATCCACTCTTATGTTCCTGCGTCTCCGGTGAAGGGTTCTCTCAGTTTATGCGTCAAAAAGAAATTCAGCTGAGGGCTTTCCTCGCATATACAAATTAGTAAATTAAATTATATAAATGACAGAAAAATAATTTTATTGCAGAGTGTAGGTGTTTAATTGGCTGAATTATATGGTAAAACACTAATGTCTTGACGGATGTCATGACATGTATGTGTGACTGCATTGTAGTTACTGCAGGACTAGCTAACACAGGATTATTGAATGCTGTGACATTCATACCTGTCGACAGATACTAAGGAACAGAAGTTCTGTTAGAACTTAGTATTCATTTGCAGTCTGGTTATCAAGGAAGAACCAGACCTGGCATAAGGCCTACTGACTGAATGTCAAACTGGATGTTGTGACATTCATATTTAACAGCAGCTGGTGAAGATTAGGCAGAGTGGTGTTCTGCTATACTTCAGCATATTACTTAGTTTGTTCTTCAAGAGAATAACAGAACTAACTTAAGGCCAATTGTGTAAATGTTAAGTTGGACACTTTGACATTTATTAATGTAAGCTGTTACTGTAGTATGGTCATTTTGATCATGTACAGGTCAGCAAATTTGTACAGTCTGTTTTCTGGAAAAACAGACTCAGCATATGGACCTTGATGTCAAGCTGAATGTCGTGACATTCGTGCCTGACAGCATATGCTAATTTGTAGGTTGTTCAGTTTTCTGTTTCAGCTTTTTCTCAGGCTATTCTTTAGGGATTCAACAGCTGAGAGAAAATCCAGGAAATCAACAACCAAGCTACATTCAATGAACCTAACAAATAGCCTATTTGTTAGCAACCTAAATGTTGAATTTGAGGGAACTTGTGTGACCTAAAATTCAGGAAAATACAGGTGCAAAAGCCCAGGTGCTGCAATATAAAAAGGAAGGCATTCCTTCATTCAGTTTCGGGGATTTTGAAGCGTGAAGAGTTAGTGTGTCCATCATACTTCACTGCTGTATTTTGTGAGTCGTGTATTAGACGTATCTTGTAAGCCAGACCATTATCAAGTAGATGATTGCTTTGGCATAGGGTGTTCATTGAGTTGTAAGTGTTGTGTCACTCAAAGCTTTTAAGCGTGAGTGCTGTGTATCTTGATTTAAGCTATGAAGCATAATCAAGAGTTGTTTTTGAAGTGTGACTTCAAAGTGTCTTTAATATCACTGAGGTGATTGAGGGGGAGTGAGTAGGAACTCTGATCTTAGGTTAAGATTGAAATTGCATTGGGTAGGGATTAAGTGATAAGTTGTAAACGGGTGAGTTTAGCTTTGAATTGATACTACTAATAGTGGATTTCCTCCCTGGCTTGGTAGCCCCCAGATGTAGGTCATGTTGGACTGAACTGGGTGAACAATTACTTGTGTTATTTACTGCACTTACTATTAAGTTCTGCATAATCCCTGTCTGTGCAGAATTGGATGTCATAACAACCAGTGTGACATCCAAAGTCTGATAACTAGAATTTCAATTGGCATCAGAGCAGGCACCCTGCCTGTGAAGTTCTGGGTGAGATCTAGGGAAGTTACTTTCTAGTACCATGGACAAGGATTTAGGACACTCAAACAGACCACCCATGTTGGATGGATCTAATTATGATGACTGGAAGCCTCGCATGATAGCCTTCTTAAGGTCTCTAGACAGCAAAGTCTGGAGAGCTGTCAACAAGGGATGGGAACATCCAACGAGGACTGATGAAGATGGAGTCAGTGTGCAGATTCCCGAAGAAGATTGGGACAAGGAACAAGAGGCATTAGCTCTTGGAAACTCCAAAGCCTTGAATGCACTGTTCAATGGAATCACTAAGAACATCTTCAGGCTGGTGCACCATTGTGAACTA
The DNA here is from genome assembly GCF_024323335.1 of Lathyrus oleraceus. Lineage (NCBI taxonomy): Eukaryota > Viridiplantae > Streptophyta > Magnoliopsida > Fabales > Fabaceae > Lathyrus > Lathyrus oleraceus. The sequence goes on from NC_066581.1 coordinate 89,407,122, forward strand.
GCTAAGGAAGTTTGGGATACCCTCAAGGTAACTCATGAAGGTACTTCCAAGGTGAAGATGTCCAAACTTCAGATGTTGACAACCAAGTTTGAAAATCTGAGGATGAAAGAGGATGAGACTATTCATGACTTTCACATGAATATTCTTGAAATTGCAAACACCTCTGGTGGACTAGGTGAGAAAATGACTGAAGAGAAACTTGTAAGAAAGATTCTCAGGTCCTTGCCTAAGAGGTTTGCTATGAAGGTCACTGCCATAGAGGAGGCTCAGGACATCACCAATATGAAGGTAGATGAGCTCATTGGTTCTCTCCAAACCTTTGAAATGGGCTTAGGTGAGTATGCTGAGAAGAAGAAAAGCATAGCCTTTATATCAAATGCTGAAGAGGAGTCAGAAGAAGGATATACAGGAGGTGATGAAAGTATATCAGAAGCCTTAGCCATGCTTGGGAGGCAATTCAACAAGTTCATGAAGAAGATTGATCAAAGAGGTAGACCTAATGTCAAGAATATCCCGTCTGACATTAAGAAAAGATCAACTTCTGAGGAGAAGTTCAACCATGGGAAGGGAATCCAGTGTCATGGCTGTGAAGGGTATGGACACGTCAGAGCTGAATGCCCTACTTACCTCAAATTGCAAAATAAGGGGCTAGCTATCACATGGTCTGAAGGAGATTCTGAAAGTGAATCTGAAGGAGAATCTGCCAAACATGTCACTGCACTAACCAGTGTGTGTGTCTCTGAAGATGACACAAGTGCAGATGAGCTGACATTTGATGAACTTGCTGCAGCATATAAGAAGCTGTGTATCACCAGTGCAGAAGTGCGTGCACAAGGAGAAAAGCAGAAGAAACTCATCAAGGAACTGGAAGATGAGAGACAGAAGCAACTGTCTGCCATAGAGGGGCTAAATGATGAGATAGCCCTGCTGACCTCCAAGCTGAACCAGATGACCAAATCCATCAGAATGATGAATAAGGGAACTGACACCTTGGAAGAAATTCTAAAGGTGGGACAGCAGTCTGGAACCAAATCTGGGCTAGGATTTGGAAAAAGAGCTGAACACAAACGCCCAAAGGCTAGAGTTCAGAAGTTCAAGCAGATGTCAAAGCCAATGTCTCAACATCGAGGAGCTAGGATGAATGATCATCAGAAGAGGAAATACCAGAATTGGAGGTGTCACCACTGTGGCAGGCTTGGACATATAAAAGCCTTCTGCTACTGGATTCATGGCTTCCCTAACAGAGCCTCACATGTCAGACCTAAGCATAAAACACGTAAGCGATGTGTTCCCATTAAGAAGCAACAATGGTATGCTAGGATAGCACACACTGCCCTGAGGGCTTCTTCCAGAGAAGACTGGTACTTTGACAGTGGATGCTCAAGACATATGACTGGTATGGAAAATCTACTGGTAGATATTCAACCTCACACTACCAGCTATGTGACTTTTGGTGATGGTGCCAAAGGAAAAATAAGAGGTGTGGGCAAACTGGACTGTTCTGGAGTGCCAAAACTGAACAATGTGCTGTTAGTAAGAGGACTAACAGCAAACCTCATCAGCATAAGTCAGCTGTGTGATCAAGGTTTTCATGTTCAGTTTACTAAGGAGCTGTGCATTGTGACAAATGGTGACAATCAGGAAGTTATGAGAGGAACCAGGTCCAAAGACAACTGCTACCTGTGGGAACCTGATCTCTCTAACTTTTCCACAACATGCTCCTCAGCCAAGGAAGAACAGGAGGTGAAGCTGTGGCATAGAAGACTTGGACATCTCCACTTACGGGGAATGAAGAAGATCATATCCAAGGAAGCAGTCAGAGGAATACCAAAGCTTCTGATTGATGAAGGAAGAGTCTGTGGAGAATGCCAAGTGGGCAAGCAAACCAAGATGTCACACCCGAAGCTGGGACATTCCACAACCTCCAGAGTTCTGGAACTGTTGCACATGGACCTAATGGGACCTATGCAGGTTGAAAGTCTTGGTGGGAAGAAGTATGCTTACGTGGTGGTTGATGACCATTCTAGATACACGTGGATAAGCTTCATCAGAGAGAAGTCAGATACATTTGATGTCTTCAAAGATCTGTGCATAACACTTCAAAGGGAAAAGGACAGTTGTGTGGTCCGGATTAGAAGTGATCATGGTACTGAATTCAAGAATTCCAAGTTTGATGAGTTTTGCTCATCTGAAGGAATAAGCCATGAGTTCTCCTCCCCCATAACTCCTCAGCAGAATGGAATAGTTGAAAGAAAAAATAGAACTATTCAAGAATCTGCCAGAGCAATGATTCATGCAAAGAAGCTCCCTATGCACTTTTGGGCTGAAGCAATGAATACCGCGTGCTATGTTCACAACAGAGTCACCTTGAGAAAAGGAACCTCCTCCACTCTGTATGAAATATGGAAGGGCAGAAAACCCACTGTGAAGTACTTTCATATTTTTGGAAGTAAATGCTACATTCTCACAGATCGTGAACAGAGAAGGAAGCTAGATCCCAAAAGTGATGAAGGCGTATTTCTGGGATACTCCACTAACAGCAGAGCCTATAGAGTGTTCAACTCCAGGACCAATGTCCTGATGGAGTCCATAAATGTCATTGTGGATGATAAAGAGGAAGGAACCGATGTCATGGAGGATGTTGAAACATTCCTTGACAGTCCAACTGACAGTCCAGTCAAGCCTGAAGAAGTGCAGGAACCTTCTCCTGAATGTGAAGTAGAAGCACCCACCAAAGTGCCATCTATCAAAATTCAGAAAGACCACCCTAAGGATCTTATCATAGGGGATCCCACCAGTGGTGTAACTACCAGGTCAAGAGGAATAAACTCAAATTCCTGCTTTGTTTCCAAGGTTGAACCAAAGAATGTGAAAGAAGCCCTGACTGATGAATACTGGATCATTGCCATGCAAGAGGAACTCGAGCAGTTCACAAGGCATGAAGTATGGGAGCTGGTTCCAAGACCTGAAGGGTCCAACATCATTGGTACCAAGTGGATCTACAAAAACAAATCTGATGAGAAAGGAGTAATTACTAGAAATAAAGCAAGACTAGTAGCTCAAGGATACACTCAAGTTGAAGGAGTAGACTTTGATGAGACATTTGCTCCTGTGGCTAGACTTGAGTCCATCAGATTACTGTTGGGGGTAGCATGCATCCTGAAGTTTAAGCTATTCCAAATGGATGTGAAGAGTGCATTCTTGAATGGCTACCTGAATGAAGAAGTCTATGTGGAACAACCCAAAGGGTTCTGTGATCCTAACCAACCTGAGCATGTATACAAGTTGAAGAAAGCCTTGTACGGGTTGAAGCAAGCACCCAGAGCTTGGTATGAAAGGTTAACCGAATTTCTGACCACAAATGGATACAGAAAGGGTGGCATAGACAAAACCTTGTTTGTGAAGGATGAAGAAGGCAAAATCATGATAGCTCAAATCTATGTTGATGATATAGTCTTTGGTGGAATGTCAGAACAAATGGTTAACAAATTTGTTCACCAGATGCAGTCTGAGTTTGAAATGAGTCTAGTGGGAGAACTGACCTATTTCCTTGGAATGCAAGTAAACCAAATGGAGGACTCTATGTTTCTCTCCCAAAGCAAGTATGCCAAGAACATAGTTAAGAAGTTTGGTATGGATAATGCCAGGCACAAGAGGACTCCTGCTCCTACTCATCTAAAGTTAACCAAAGATGATGGAGGACCTAGTGTCGATCAATGCCTGTACAGAAGCATGATAGGTAGTCTGCTGTATCTAACTGCAAGTAGACCTGACATTTCTTATGCAGTTGGAGTGTGTGCCAGATACCAAGCAGAGCCCAAGGTGAGCCACTTGAATCAAGTCAAAAGGATTCTCAAGTACATCAATGGGACGTGTGACTATGGGATGCTGTATTCACATGGGTCTGAGCCTGTCCTATCTAGGTACTGTGATGCTGATTGGGCTGGAAGTGCTGATGACAGAAAAAGCACATCAGGTGGATGTTTCTTCTTAGGAGAAAACCTCATATCGTGGTTCAGCAAGAAGCAGAACTGTGTCTCTCTGTCCACTGCAGAGGCTGAATACATAGCTGCTGGAAGCAGTTGCTCCCAACTGGTTTGGATGAAACAAATGCTCACTGAGTACAATGTCACTCAAAATGTCATGACATTGTTCTGTGATAATCTCAGTGCCATCAACATCTCCAAGAATCCCATCCAACACAGCAGGACCAAACATATTGACATTAGGCACCACTTCATCAGAGATCTGGTGGAAGACAAGGTGATCACTTTGGAACATGTAGCCACGGATCTTCAACTGGCTGACATATTTACAAAGGCTCTGGATGCTACTCAGTTTGAAAACTTAAGGAGCAAACTGGGAATATGTCTCTCTGAGACCTTATAGCAACCACTGATGTTTGGGATAAATTGTTTAATATCTCTGCCTATTAAACAATTTGTACTAGGCTATGATTGGTCAATAGATCATAACTATGCTGCTTGCAACAAGGGTGGATACAAGAGGGTAAGGAGACACCCTACAGAGAGAAGGCCATTGTACCTGCAGGAGTTCAAGGATGCTGTTCATGCAGGAGTAGTTCTGGATGTCAGAAACAAAATCATGGCATCTGATATGGTGGTACCTACTGTAAAGCAAAAGTGGGTGATCACTTGATCGAAGCTGTGAAGCAAGATCAAGTGGATGATAACTTGGTTGAAACTGTGAAGTAAAACCAAGTCTGGAACTCTGTCATTGCGCTCTGACTATGTTGTTGGCTTTGGCAACATTTGTGACAAAAAGGGGGAGTAATAACCACCAATCCCTGACAAACAGAGTAGGTCTCTACAACAGACTCTCATGACAGATCTGAAGATTCCCCCCCTGCAGCTGATGTTGAAGTTTAGGTGCAACTTCTAATATGTGTGTGCTGCTATGTGAAGTTTTTATTTAACTTCCAAGTGTGTGAGTGTGCTGCCACTCTGAGTGTATTAGCTAGTATTATTCCGCTGCTATGAACTCTGTTATGGGGATCAAAGTGTTTTAGCCAAAAATTTGCCAAAGGGGGAGTTTGTAGGTGTTTAATTGGCTGAATTATATGGTAAAACACTAATGTCTTGACGGATGTCATGACATGTATGTGTGACTGCATTGTAGTTACTGCAGGACTAGCTAACACAGGATTATTGAATGCTGTGACATTCATACCTGTCAACAGATACTAAGGAACAGAAGTTCTGTTAGAACTTAGTATTCATTTGCAGTCTTGTTATCAAGGAAGAACCAGACCTGGCATAAGGCCTACTGACTGAATGTCAAACTGGATGTTGTGACATTCATATTTAACAGTAGCTGGTGAAGATTAGGCAGAGTGGTGTTCTGCTATACTTCAGCATATTACTTAGTTTGTTCTTCAAGAGAATAACAGAACTAACTTAAGGCCAATTGTGTAAATGTTAAGTTGGACACTTTGACATTTATTAATGTAAGCTGTTACTGTAGTATGGTCATTTTGATCATGTACAGGTCAGCAAATTTGTACAGTCTGTTTTCTGGAAAAACAGACTCAGCATATGGACCTTGATGTCAAGCTGAATGTCGTGACATTCGTGCCTGACAGCATATGCTAATTTGTAGGTTGTTCAGTTTTCTGTTTCAGCTTTTTCTCAGGCTATTCTTTAGGGATTCAACAGCTGAGAGAAAATCCAGGAAATCAACAACCAAGCTACATTCAATGAACCTAACAAATAGCCTATTTGTTAGCAACCTAAATGTTGAATTTGAGGGAACTTGTGTGACCTAAAATTCAGGAAAATACAGGTGCAAAAGCCCAGGTGCTGCAATATAAAAAGGAAGGCATTCCTTCATTCAGTTTCGGGGATTTTGAAGCGTGAAGAGTTAGTGTGTCCATCATACTTCACTGCTGTATTTTGTGAGTCGTGTATTAGACGTATCTTGTAAGCCAGGCCATTATCAAGTAGATGATTGCTTTGGCATAGGGTGTTCATTGAGTTGTAAGTGTTGTGTCACTCAAAGCTTTTAAGCGTGAGTGCTGTGTATCTTGATTTAAGCTGTGAAGCATAATCAAGAGTTGTTTTTGAAGTGTGACTTCAAAGTGTCTTTAATATCACTGAGGTGATTGAGGGGGAGTGAGTAGGAACTCTGATCTTAGGTTAAGATTGAAATTGCATTGGGTAGGGATTAAGTGATAAGTTGTAAACGGGTGAGTTTAGCTTTGAATTGATACTACTAATAGGGGATTTCCTCCCTGGCTTGGTAGCCCCCAGATGTAGGTCATGTTGGACTGAACTGGGTGAACAATTACTTGTGTTATTTACTGCACTTACTATTAAGTTCTGCATAATCCCTGTCTGTGCAGAATTGGATGTCATAACAACCAGTGTGACATCCAAAGTCTGATAACTAGAATTTCACAGAGCAACAAAATTTTAATTAAACTATAAAATTAAACTCTATATTTTGGCAGTCCCCGACAACAACGCCAAAAACTTGATCGGAAAAATTGCAAGTGTACTATTTTGCCTCTTATAGTAATAAAGGGGAAATTCCCCAAATGTCGATCTCAAGGACTACAAGTCAATATCTAGTTCAAATTATCGTTCAATTAAACAAAAACTATGGTTGGAGGTTTTTAGATTCAGATATAAAAATAAAGGCAAAAGAAATTAATACTGTAAAAATAAGGGTTTGCAAGGTAAGAGGAACAATGTCAGGGAAGGTGTATGATTTATCCCTGTAACAACTCTGAGTCACTATTGCATCAACAAATATCAATTACTACCAGTTCTCAAGGGTTTTTTATCCCAAGTCCTCAGTGAGAAAACCTTTAATCATTCTATCCTAATTTCTATGTCCATAGGCAATTAGGGTGAGGTTAAGCTTTATTATATCAAGAATGCTCTGATTCATACAGGTTATCCCTAGTCCTAGGTGATATCTACTGCAGAGTAATCTTATGAAAACCTTACCAATGGAGGTCCAACCTAATTGATAACTATACAACAATCTCGATTGGTCCAAAAGAGAAAGCATTAAACACATCAAAAGATTACCATAAAAATAATATTATAAATGCAATCGTAAACTCATAGTCATTACAATTCTAAATCAGGGACACCCCCTAGTATTGGGGGGTTTAGCTACTCATATTCTTCAAAACAAATTCATGATAAAAAATACACATTACAAGTAATTGGATGACTTAGATCTTCAATCGCTTCCGCTCATGAAAACTTTCTGCTCTTCGAATTCCTTGATCTCTATAATCCTTGCTTGTCTGAGAATGTTGTGTTCGCCTCGTTCCAAGATGATCTTTTCTCATGTAGAAACTCTTCTAATATAGTGAAAAATCCCTAAGAAAAAGGTGGAAATCTCCAAAATGTCCCTGCAGCTCAAGCCCACTGAAAGGCCCAAAAACGGGAAAAATATGCGCCTGGGCTGACACGGCCCATGTCAGTTGACACGGGTGGCCGTGTCAGCTTACTGTCTATCCTGACATGCCCAAGGTGCTTCAACACGACCTCCAGCTGACCTGACACGGGCCATGTCAGCTGACACGAGCGTCCGTGTCAGGCTTCTGTTTTTGGTTCCTTCTGACTTGTTATGCCTTCTTCCTGACATGGCCTGTGTCAGGTGACATGGGTGGCCGTGTCATGCCTCCTGTACTGAGTCTTTTTCTTTCATTGCTTTCCGGAACTTCTCATTGTCTCGCATTGAATCCCTCGGCTCTTCTACCTGAACCTGGAGGACAAAAACACAGACAACCCATGCGTAAAATCGCGAAAACATAAAATAAAAATGATAATTGATAAAAATTCTAAAATAACTTACGACAATGAAAATTGACTTTAAAGGTTCCATAATGCATGCACAGTGTCTCAAAATCCTTGGTTTCTTGTCGGCTAAGCAACGAAAACATAATGAAAATGGTGACCGATCAATGGGCTTGAATGAGGTTTGCCTATTCGTATGGAGATTTGGGCCTGCCTATTGTTGTCTTCGAGGGATTTCCCATTTGTCGAAGACATACTCGTTCTGAGCGTCCTTCTAGTTTCCCCGGTGACGGGCAATTCGAACTCTCTCTATATTCTCAGTATCCCTTTTGTGGAAGACAAAACTACACCTTGGGCACAACATCACTTCAGACTTCTTCCCTTAGCAACGATGGAGAAATCCGATTAAACTTTCTTCCTCTTTAGGATAAGCAACCTTCATCTGATCTTTACTTAGCTAGGTGCTTTCCTCATGTTCCCCCATGTCAACATTTTCACCCAGTTCGACCATGTTGACTTGCATATTAGGACCATCAATAATCCCAATCTTCTGCAATCTGACCCTGAGACCTTCAGTAGCCTCAGTTATTTCGACTCCTAATTTGAAACCCTCAATAGTTTCAATCATAGCGCCCTTGTTATGAAGGCCTTGAGCAGCCTCAATCATGTTTACATCGGTAGGTTCGGCGTGATGGGCATCTACCAAGTGCAAGGGATTTGAGTCAATCTTCATCTGGGACTTTCCCTTGTCACCAAACTTCAACCTTCCATCTTTAATAGCATTCTACACGAGATCCCTGAAAAGAAAATATTATGAGGTTTTGTGGCCCAAAAAGTTATGATACTGGCAAAAACCTAGTTTTTTATGTTGTTCTAACGACAGTGTTTTAGCGCCAGGTGGCACTATCATTTGGACATCTTTGCCTAGCAAATCAAAGATATCATCACACTTCGTCATGTCGAAGATGTATGTTCTCTTAGGGAACTTGTCATTTTTTTTCTGTTTCGACAAGGTTTTTTCCATTCGCATGTGCAAGAACCTTGCAAGAGTAAGGTGGCCCCTGTTTCAATTCGGACAAATCAATTTCTTTCTCGTCGAAACCTATAAAATCACTACATATTTCCTGACTATCCTCATCCATTTCGATGTACGCTACCTTTTCCTTTTTGTTGTTCTTACTTTCCCTAGCTTTTTCGACTTTTAGACGATATACCTGTCGAACTCGGTCTGCTAATTGGGCCATATCTCTTAAATATTGGGTGTCTAGATTCTTCCTAATGGAATAATCTAAACCACCGACAACCATTTCGACTAGTTCGTATTCGGGAACTTATGTGAAACGCCTTACTTTCAACAAACAAAACCTATTTAGATAATCATCTATTGGCTCACTAAACTTGCGTTTAATACTCGCCAATTCCTTCAAACTAATCTTAGATTGCCCATATAAAACTGTTCATGGAACAATCTTTCTAAACGAGTCTAATCATGGATGAGTTTGTTGGGAGTGTGGTGAACCACGTGAAAGCATTTTTCATGAGGGAACTAGGGAAATATCTTATCCTCAAGTTCTCGTTGTTGGCAATGTCTCAAGCCTCAGTCAAATACCCGACTATGTATTCGGTAGTAGATTCGCTGGTATCACCAGAGAATTTTGTGAATTTGGGGACTTTCCGTCCCTTGTGGAGTTCAGTTTGCAGAACATATCCAAACAAAAGAGATGTGTAGTTTGGCATGTGCAGACCTATGTTTACCCCACTTCACGCCATAATCCTTTGGACCATGGCTGTCAAATTGTTACCCTCTGCGACGTCGTCCTGTCAAAACTGAGGAATGATTTCGTCACCGTATTAGTCTCGATTGACCATCACTATTCTTTGGGATTCCCTTTCCCCGGGTATTTGTTGTTCGACCCTACGGGGTTCGCCCTGGTCGACTTCGACACCATTGGGTGCAAACTGTTGTGCCTGATTTATTGTTGGGTCCTCTCCTACGATCAAACCTTGGTTCTCTACCATCCATTCTCGACGAGGTTTTCGAACTGGCGCCTGAGGGGCACCAAAGAAATCTTCAATTCACGTCATCTATGCTGCCAATTGCTGGCTGTAGCGGGGTATTCGTTACCTTTAGATTTCTTGACTAAATCAAAAGTAAATCATACAATTCGAGTCGCCACCACACTTCTATTTATCCAAAAGAAAGGTTAGAAAGCGAACAAAAACCGAGAAGTTTTATCAAATCAAAAACTAATAAAAATGTCAGAGATCTGGGTAAGGGGGTTGGTTATGCAATGGGAAGGGTTTAATCACCCAAAACATCCCAGGTACTCCTAGGGAGCCCTTTTCACAATGTTGTAAGGTAGGTTGGTATTTGTGAAAATTATTTGTGCAAACATGATTGGGGGGATGAGAGAAGAATGTACAAATTATTTACAATTTTGTGTTTGAATGGATAAACCCATTGCCTACGTACCATCTTAAAAGGTAGGATCAAAACCTCATAGTTCGGGGTAAAAATCTCAAAACAAATTGGTGAATTGATTGGTCCAAAAGCCTTAAGGTCTTTTGTTATCAAAGGGAGAAAACTCAACCTAAAACCACAAATCTACCATGTGAGGAGAGCTTCAACATGCTAGTGAGGGGGTAACCCTATAATAAGCATGGAAGACTTATTGTCCATCACTAAGGATACAGGTGAGTATTATATCATCCACTAAGATAACTCAAACCTAATAGCTAATGTTTATGAAAAGCTTTGTCAAGAAGTGGCCATTGAAACCACAAAAACAATTGAGTGAGTTGTATTTACCAATGAAAAGTATTTACAAAGTAAGGTCAATGTTGACTTAGAATTCAATTCAAAATAAGTGTTATGAAAAGATGTTTGGAAAATCAAAAGCATAGTGCTTAGGTTTCTAATTTTGAAAACAATATTAATGTTTACACAAAAGTTTGGCTTGGGTTAGAGTGGAGGGAAGAAGAAGAATGGCTAAGTCCTAAACATACAAAGATGAAGGAAGAGAAATAAAACCACAATGGAGTTCCCTTCTTGAGATCATAGTGATGATCCAAGTTGTTCCCTTTCCTTTGGAATTAGTAAGCAATAAGCAAATAACTCAAGCAATCAATCAATCAAGCAAGCTCCTAGGAATCTTCCAATGGCTTTTGTATCTCTCAATTTGGATGCTCATGACAATGGTTCTTCTATTTGGCTCAAGTTAGGATCCCTAGCACAAGAACACACAAATCAAAAAGTTCCACAATGCAATAGAAAGAATGGACAAAAGTGAGTTTAGAAATTAGGTCCTTTCAATTCATCTTCAACATTAAGCATTCTAAAGGCATGAGGCCTAGTTGCTCTTTGACATTTTTTTAGCACTCTAAAGGAATGAGGCCTAGTTGCTCTTCAAACTCCATTAGCATAGGGAATGTCCTAAAGTCTAATTCCTTTGTCCATTTGCACTGGGTTCACACAAACAAAAACAACACAAGCATAATAGTATATACACAATAATGTGCTCAAGTGAGTAAAAGGCAAATTGCATTAACATAAACATGAGCTCAAGTGAGCAAAGGGGGAAAAGCAAATGAAATAATGTACAAGAATATTAAATTGCATTAAAGTAAATTGCAAGAATTAAATGACTTGAATTAAAAGTTAATGGTCATTGGTTAGTGTTAGTGTGCCATAAGGCAATTTAGTGTTATGTTAAGCAATTGTAAGTGGACTAATGTAGTAGTCACACCTATCTGAGGCCGGTCAATAAAAATATAGGCAACAAACACAAGTTAGAGACCTTGACTAGTAAGCCAAGCTCCTACAACTTGCCATGCCAAAAGAAAAGAAGAATGATCTTGTATTGATTTAGATTTTTTACTTGACCAAGAAGCAACCTATCCTTAATGCAAAGCCATTCACTTGATCTTTGATCAAGATGAATTAGATTTGAATCAAGGAAGGTTAAGCCCCTCATATGTCAAGGTTAACCACCAATCTTTAACTCATTGATCAAAAAGAAAAAAAGATGAAGAAGAAGATGAATAAGAATGTACATGAATTGAAATTCAAATGAAACAACCAACACACATTGATCAAACATGAATAGAATCAAAGTCAATCAATGGAAAACAGAAGCACCATGAAGCTTAGAAGTCAAGAAACAAATAAAATATTTTTGGTATTTTTGAGAATTAAAATAATACTTGAATTAAAATAAACAAATAAAGGTCAAACTTCAAATCCATCTCAAATCAACTTTGAAAAGTCCAAATAGATCATCCTAAGTTCAACAAAGTCAAACAAAGTTTGACAAAAAGTTTCAGCATTTTTGGAAACCAGAAACTATTTTTAAACAATTAAAAATGAATAAAAAATAACATAATTGAACTAAAATCTCAAATAAATCTCAAATCAATTAAGAAATTGATGAGAATATTTTTTATAGATTCATCATCATTCAAAGATATTAAGAAAATATTTTTGCATTTTTTGAATATTGGAAACTATTTAAAATGAATTAAAAATAACCAGAAAAGAGAAAATTCATAAAAAATATCAAATGAAAAAATAAAAAATATTAAAAATCATTTTCAGAAACTAGAATTAAAAAGGAAAATAATGCAATTGGTCCCATATTCTTTGGATTTAAAATGAAAGAGATATGAATTTTTGAAATAAAATGAAATTAAGAAAATAAAATGAATTAAATCAGAAAATAGGAAAAGCCTGGCGCGTAGGATCTATTTCATTAAATGACGTGGAAGATCCAGAGGTCCTCATGCGCGCGCTCACCATAGTCCAAAGTCAAATGAGAAACACAAACAATTAAAAAAGGTCATAACATTGGAAGACCATGATTCAATCTGGAAATCATCATCAACGGCTCAAATTAAATCTGGCAACGGGGACGGTGGTGTACACCACCGTCTTCTCCGGCGAGTAGATGAACTCCGGTGACATTTGCAGGTTTTGAAAAGTTGATGAAAACATGCGATCCTCATATCATTGGAAAGCTGGGGTGATGTACATCACCCATGTGCCATTTATTTTCACTCTAGACTCTCATAGAAAGAGAAATTAGAGATGGAAAATTATGGAGTTCAAACTGAACTTGATGGATTTATGAAATTAAGTACACCAATCAATTGCCTCTTATGAGAGGACTTCAGAGGATCCAACAAACACAAGAAATGAGCAAGAATCAGTGAGTTTCGAATTGAAAAAGTTTGAACAACAACCTTTGAAGTGCAGATCTATGAGGCGTGATCCTTCCCAATTCTTGATAGCAGTGTGTTCTTGAGATGGAAACAGAGCTAGGCTAAGGAATTATAGTCCAATAATCAACCAAGGAAGTTGAAAATTGGAACTCAAAAATTGAAATGAAATCCGAAATTCCTTTGGTGAGGTGTAGGGATTCACTTCTGCAGCATGTAAGGCGCCTTAAGGTTGGGAAATGGTGAAGCTGAGCACCTCTATTTATAGTACAAGGCAATGCAAGCAAGGTGAAATTCATGTGTGCATGAAGTGAGGGCCTCCATGCATGGGCCTGTACAGGCGCATGGGAGGCCCAAATGCAATTGGAAATGCAAGCTTAACATCAACAAAATGATTTTGGATGTGCAAATATGATGGAATTGGATTGTGTATGAAGTTTCACCATTGTTTCCATAAATGCACATAAATCTTCTCCTCTTCGAAAATGCACCTTACCAAAATGAAACATGGTCATGTGGGTAATGGTTGGAAAGGTCTTGACATGAGGAACAATTGTTATGTTGAACACAAATCCATTTGGAATTGGGAAATTAATGAAAACAGGTCTTGAAGTTCAATGTACAAAACATGTGTATGTGAATTTTGCCAAAATGGACCAACTTCAAGCCCTTCTGTTTCAATGATGCAAGCCTCAAATGACAAAACCTTCAAAATCAAAGTTGTAGATATTTTCAACAAAATAAACTTGGACTTAAATTTTGCATCATTTGGATTTTTGATGAGAAATTTATGGGCACTTGAATTTGGACTTTTTCACATTTCAATGACTTTGGTCCAAAGTGACCTATAATGTTTTGCATTATCACATGTACTTCTTTTAGGATTATGAAATTGTGTTCAACATAAAAAATGAAGTATACATCTTAAAATTTCCAATGCATTTGATCCCACCTCAAAATCATGAAAAATGAGTGAGTTAGGTCCTTGGGAAGTTGACCCAAAGTTAGGGTTTCAGTCAAAATGACCTATAATGTTTTGAAATGGATGATGACCTTCCAAGCTTCAAATTAATTTTTGACGAACATGAAAGTTGTTCATATGGTTCTTAATAACATATTTTCTCTTGGGGAAATCATCATTTGACAAACACATCAAAAGTTAGGTCTCAGTGGATTTCAAAATAGTCAGATGAATTGACTGATCAACTTCTCAAGTCCAAACTTCAAATCTTGATGAATTGATGATTGATGAAACTCAAATAAGCTCAAATATGCATGAAATTATGAATGAAAGGACTTCCCTTGATTATATTTGATCATGGGTTGAGGTTGCTTCATGAGCAAGGCACAGTTGATGCACAAATGAATTAGGGTTTCCTTGGGAAACAATCCTCAAGCCCTTTGGTTTATCTTGATCAAATTGACAAATTGAGATACTTGGGAGGAATATATGATGATTGATAGCTTTGTGAACCATTGTCATGCTTGCTTTCAACTTCATCTGGCCATTCTTTGAGCATAGGGCCTCCTAGGAGCCTTAGATCTGATGATTGCTCAAGCTACAAAACAAAAGATGTTAGTGACATATTTTTGTGCTTTTGGTTAGTAAACAAAATAAAAAAAGCAATAATATACAATTCAAACATACTTGGTGGTCTCAAACCAACTCACACAAGTCCCACCCTAGGGTTAAGGAGCCAAGATGATATGATCCTTGAGGCAAATGCAAAGTGCAATGATATGATGCCATGAGGGATCATAGGGTCAAAATTAGGGTCTTACACTGACTAGTCTGAGCATTTTGCTGATTAGTTTGGGTAGTATTTTGGACCAGAGGATTGAACATCGCCCCCATATGGTGGGAAAACACATGAACAATCTCATGGTTGCTTTCATCCATTTGCTACCTTAAAACCTCCGCATAATTGGTGGTAAAAATGGGTAATTGGGTAGAAAATCACATCCCTGAGGGTTGGGCGCTTCAACCAAAATTGTTAACGACCGATCCCGCCCCTTGTAACGACGAATTTTAGTCACCATTGGATCAATAAATGTTGACGCACTATTATGCAAGTTTGCCATCATATAAGTTGGTATGCCATATGGTTGTTCACGACCATTCATTGGGATTGTAAGCCCAATCACATTAGGCCTAAAAATACTAACCCTTACTAGTCTTGGGGTTACTGGTTGCCCCTGTGTTCGCACGGGGATGATAATACTGGTTCAATTTACACGCTTGATGGTATTTCCGTCGTGCTTGTTGTAGAAGGCATTACTCTAGTCACATTCGCCCTGGCCGGATTCTCTCCTATTGAATGAGGAGGTTGCCCTCCATTTTATTTGGTGGATTAACCATCTTTCTAACGTATTTCCTTTTTGGTCTTGATGCGTTATTTCTGGCTACCGTACCACTTCTCAATCTCATGCAACAAAGTTTGAGCAAAATTTGTATGAAGAACTAATGCAAGATTTGTTTCACATATAATAAAAACTAGACACAAGGGTCCCACTGCGCGTGCCAATTTGTTTACCTTGGATTTTGGTAAACAAGCGCTAGTCTTTCAAAATTGATATTTTGGTTACTTACAGGATCGACTAGATTGGTCATAGGACATATGTGTATAGTTTTTTTTTATTTTGTTCAAGGTTTGTTCTACTATATTATATTATTCGATGATAATGTTACAATTAAAAGTAATGCAAAGAAGATTTATGGAAAATATGAAGAAAGAACATAGTTTCGACAGCAAGGTAAATGGCATAGAAAATGATTTTAATGTAAATAGATTGACATTGAATGAAAATATGGTGTTTCATACGTACATATTCTCAGAAAACTCTTTTCTCAATAACACTTAGATACTTCGAGTGGTTTTGAGTTTGATACAATATTGAACACACCGAATCCTAATGCTAAGACTCATATTTCTACTACTTTGAGAGTAATGGTAACTAACGGTATTTTCTTCAGAAATAGACACGTTCCTACTTGCATGTGTTTCACCTTTCACATACCTCTACACGTCCTTTGAATGATTTAGATAAGGCCAAAATGTGGTTATCAACCTTACCTTGGATTTTTAATTTATCTTTGTCGAACTCATCCTCGAACCGTTTCAGGAATTTCCAAACCCTATAACGTTATTTCAACAATATAGCAATTTATTTGCCAAATTCCAGTCGAAAAAGCCTTGTTTGACTCTCGTCGAAGTCAGCTTGGATTTCTTCCAAATATTTCCTTAAGTTTTATACTTGACTTCTCATTCCTTTTTTTTAGTGTTGAAGTTACAACTAACAATATCATATGATTCACAATTATGCGATAACTATATAACGAATTAATAAGACCACTACACCCAATTCCTTGATGTGCACCTCACTAATTGAAACGATAATCCTATAATTCCTTAGGCTAATTCAAAGTTAAACTAGATGTTTCTAAGTTTGTTAAACCTAAAACCACAACTTATACTTACCTACTTCTAGTTAATTACTATGTTGAATAATTGCCCTAATTCAGACCAGTAGACTTAAAGTCAATAATACCTACTATTCTAAAATCACCTTGCACACCCGTAACACACAAATAGCAATAAACACAAGAGAAATTAAATAATAATTGTCGCACCACGAAAAACGAGAACACGAACTAGCGAAGCGCAAACACACGCTCGCATGGTGGACTAAACAGAGTTACCATCGAACTTTATTTATTCCTAAAATGGAAAGGGGAAATATCAATAAAACCCAAGAAAGAACGACAATGATTATGGTTGTCGCAACCAAATCAGGGTTTGGGAGTCGATTATGCAAGGGGAAGGTATTAGCACCCCTCACGTTCGTTGTACTCAATGGGAACAATTAGGTTAGTTGTGCGCGTTAGTGTTAGCTTGAAATGTTAGGCTTCTCAAGTTATTAAGTGGGAAAGAAAGAATAGGAGAGAGAAGAATTTCTTTTTGGATTTTGCAACAAAGGGGACTAAACCTATGTTTTTTTTAATGGGCCTGACAAGATTTCGCAATCCTGCTCCTACGTATCTCAATAGAGAACTCAAGGCACACATAGTTCTGGGTAGAAAAAAAGTTTGTGTATTGGTCGATTTTAGCGAAAGCTATATTGTATTAATCGACGAAGAACATTGTTTTATCCAAAACAGGTGAGGAGCGGACGTTTGCATCACTTTGAATGGATTTATAAATCAACATTCAGGAAAACATCACTTATCTCAACTCAACAATTATCGATGAATCATTGCTTTGCATCATCTTAAGAAAAAATGTCTTTCATTTTTTAAAAGGGTTTAAAAGATTGCACGTCGGCGATAAAAATAGTTTGACTGGTTGAATGTATTTTTAGGCTTGAAAGACGAGTGTTTATGACTTTCAAGCTCTTAGAACTTGGGTCTAATACTCGGGACTATGTCTGGACCTTTCACCGAGGTACTCTTTTTCTTTCAATTTTATTGAGAAAAAAAGTTTGAATATTTACAAGTGTTTTTTAGAGGGATGACGAACACTTATGGCTTGCAAGATCTTACAACTTGGGCCTAGCATTTGGGATTATAAGTGGACCTTTCACCCAGGTAATCTTTTTCTTCCAATTTTATCAAGAAAAGAAGTTTCAATATTTACAAGTGTTTTAGAGAAAAATGGTTTGAAATGATTTAAAGGTTGATATTTCAAAGTTTGATTTTATGAAAAAAAAGCCTTCTTAATCAAGTGTCCAACGCCTTATTAATAGCTCAAAATCTAGGTAAGATAAAATTGATGTCTAACACGGCATGCAAATCAATCACACAAGCACACAATAATCAAACAAAATAAATATCCAATCAAGACCAAATTAAAATCGAAGTGACACTCTTGAACTTGAACTTTATAGAATAAAAAAAACTTACCTAAGAACCCTACTAAAACAAACCTAATAATTTCTCCAATAATTTCTCTTTTTTTGAAATATATTCATAAAAGAAAAATAAATAAGTGAATAATAAAAGGTACAGAATAAATAAATTTTCTTTTTTTCATGTTACTAATATTACTAAATTTTTTGTAAGAAATAAACTTATTATCTTTTATAACCAAAATGTTTCTTAAACAAATAAAAAAACATCATGCTAAACGAATAAAAAAACAGAAAAATGGGCCAAGGGGTTTAGATAGGAGAAAGGGTGGTAAATCACAACACAAAGGGTTGAACCCGGGTCAGGAGGTCCAGATTGGGCCTCAACCGACCCGGTTCGGTTTAATGACTAAATCAGGGAACCCTAATATCAAAACACACGTCCATTCACTCTTCCAAGTTCAGAAAAGAAAACGAAAATCCAAGCTCATGAAAAGCAAGGCTCGTGAAATCCAGACAAAACTGATTGAGCAAACCGAAATCATTTACGAGAATCATTCAAAACTATTGTTAGAAACACTCTGTAATGGAAATCACACATAAACAACAATACACATTAAAACTCAAAGGCACAACCTCCATCATATTCAACTATTGAAGTCTAAATCTCAAATCAAAATGCAGGCAAAACAAAGGAAAGAAGAATCTACCTGAAAAGAAGAGGTGCAAAGTCCTAGTAGAGGTAATTTTTGTTTTCGATCCAACTTGGACCTTGCTGCGTTTTTGTTGTCTTTTTGTTTTAGATACTGCTGGGATTTTGCGTTGCTAGCTTTTTGTGTTCATGTTCATGTTAGCTTAGGGTTCTTCTCTATGTGGATTTTGATGGCTGTTGGTTTTAGAATTTTCTCTTGGTTTTTTCGAGTTCTGACCTTTGGTGGTTTGAAGGATGGTTATTTTTCTTCAATTTTTTCCAGATGGTTATCGTAATGAATTTTTTCTTTTTGTTCTTGAATCCCCTTTTTACTGCTTATTGATCTTCCTCTTATATTGAGTGCATTAGGTTTATGTGTTGAAAACAAAACTGAAAGGATAAACTTTGCTATATCTTGCTGTAGAAAGTAATGTCCAAATTGGTGTAATTTCTACTACTACACTGCTGTTTTTTAACTTTTCCCTAATTTATAAATTGAATATAATAGTAAAATACTGTTAACGTAAAGTTTGTAACAACAACAACAACTTATCTTTCCCTCTCTTTTTTTGAATTTGATTTTTAAGCCATGGCGTGGATTGGTCAATCTCTCTTTTTCTTGATGCATTTGTTCTTTCCTTTGCCTATGTCTCAAGGTATTAAGAGAAAACTTCAAGTGGAAGGTGCACTAACCATTTTAGGATTGTAGAGACATGGAGTAAGGATCATGAAAGATTGAAGAAAGTGCCCCAATTTATTTATGTTATTAAGTTTGTCATTAGAACTTGTAGCGTATTCAAACATTCATGAATGTACCAAATCCATTCTCAATGCAACAAGAAATTAATTTGTAATTTTCTATTCAAGAGTTCTTCTTATGATGTAACAAGAATTTTAAACATTTCACTCCTGAAATGAATTTCCTTTGAAATCAACTTGAATCAATTGGGTATGAGTGAGAAGAAAATATGATAACACAAAGATGTTCTTAAATTCAAAGTTAAAGTAAAATGACAATCTTGTTGGTGTAAGCCCTAGAGGCCAATACTTTTGGTACTTGTATCGAATTATTTATTAATAATAAAAGGCTTTTTCTTTATTACGTTTGTTTAATAAAGTCCCTAGAATAGTTAGTCTGTTTAATGTATCAAGTATGACTTAATCATGAGGTCACATTAAACATAAGGACACTATTCTTAAAGTATCCGTAGTCGAGCTTTAGTGTGAAGTGGGATAACATTAAAGCATTAAGACTATTATGTTTGTAGACTGATGATCACATCTCATGGATCATGGATAAAGAGTTATCAAGTCTTAAACATAGGTATGAATATTATGAGTAATATTTATACCGGATTGACCCGCTATGAGAATACTATATATAAAGTTATGCAAAGTGTCATAAGTTATTCTCATGGTGATAATGGTGTATACCACTCTTCGACCTGAAACCACCATGGACCCTAGATGTAGAGTCGAGTGCTTTATTGCTGATCAAACGTTGTCCGTAACTGGATAACCATAAAGACAGTTGATGGGTACTCCACGAAGCATGCTGAGGGACATGAGTAACCTAGATGGAATTTGCCCATCCTGCATAACAGGATAAATGTCTATGAGCCCAATATTGAACTGGACAAGGATGACACGGTCTATGCCTTGTGTTCAATATAGACATAAGGGCAAAAGGGTAATTATACACATAAGTATTATCACAGAAGGTTTTGTCAGATCACATGACATTTTCGTGTCTTGGGTAGCAGTGATGTGTTGCTAGATACCGCTCACTGTTTATTATGTTAAATACATGATTTAATATAATTGCCAACGCTGCGAAAACCTACAGGGTCACACACAAAGGACGGATTGATGAGAGATAGAGTAACTAAGGAATACCGTAAGGTACGGTGCCCTTAAGTGAATTATAGAACATCGTAAGGTACGGTGTACTTGAGTAGAATACAAAATATGGTAAGGTACAATGGGCTTAAGTGATTTTGGGCATATTATAAGATATGGGCCAAAATACACTTAAGTGGGCTTTTAGATTGAAGCCCACACAAGTGGTTCTATAAATAGAACCCTTGTGCAGAAGCATTGGTTGCGGTTGCATTAATTTCGTTTTCTCTCTCTCTCTCTCTCTCTCTCTCACTCAAAGCCTTCATTCGTACCAGCTAGCACTGAGATTGAAGGAATCCGTTCGTGTGGACTGAGTAGAGACGTTGTCATCGTTCAACGTTCGTGATCGTTTCGTGGATCTGCATCAAAGGGTTTTGATCGTTACAAGAGATCTGCACCAAAGGTTTCAACCGTCACAAGAGGTAAATATTCTATCACTGATCATGACCATTCGTAAGGATCTCTAAAGGAGAAATTTTAATTTCCGCTGCGTTTTGGACCGCAATTCTCCTTCAAATCTTACAATCTTTTTTTATGAATTTTCTTTCAAAAACAACAATATGATTCAAACTAAAAAATTATGCTCATCATTTAAATCCAAATTCCAAACCAAATTCAAACATTATTCAAGAAATAAGATTTATTTTTTAAAATGGAATTGTGACGACAGTGATCATGGATGGTAAATTCAAATGGCATGAAATTTACAACTATTCTAAATTATGTGAATGAAAGATGTATGCATAATAAGAATGTATACACTGGTCTTAACAAAACAACACAATCAAAGTTAACTGACCCTTGATTAATGAATTTTGACATGTGCATGGAAATAAGATCTTATGAAATGATCATGAGGCATGATATATATATGAGATGCTAGTGAATCATACAGATAAATTTATGCAAATGAATGGATGCAATCAAATGAATGCAGATAACTGAATTACATATGGATGATCTTAGGTGGGGAAAAATTTAGGGTATAACAGTTTCCCCTATTTAAATATCTTTTCCAGATGGCATGAGTGATGATAATCCTCATGGTATTCAGGGTGAAAGGTATTTAAATACAAAAGACCCGAATTTCGCCCCTAGATGCAATGATATGCCATGAGCTGGAGGACCCTTTTTGTTTGTTTGTTGGGGATATGATACGAGATGAAATGAACCTTAGCATGATTGTTTTTATGATGGACGAATAGAAGACATGCGGGGAATGATGGAAATATGGTAGTGGGGATTCATAGGAAATGTCAAAGGAAATGGGTGAAGACTCACTAGGGATGACAATTTGCTGGGGAAAAGACATTGGGGAACATTCAAATTATGATTTATCAATAGGTTCAGACATGACCTAGAACTTTAGAATGTATCAGACAGTTCTGGAGGCTTATCATAAGAAATTTATGCAATCAAAGATTATGGAGATTCCTAATAGGGTAGATTGGAATCTTCTCACTAGAAGATCGTCCACATAAAACAAGACATTGGATTTTTCTTACTAGAAAATCATCCATACAAAACATGACATTAGACGATTCCTTATGAAGAAATCAATTGAGACAAACTTCATTGATGTTTTCTAATTCGAATAACATCCAAGATTTTGGGAATTCCTAAAAATGATGAGTCAAACATGACTTTATAGGAACCATCAGGAAAAACAGGGTAAGTAAACTCTCTGTATATGCCAACAATAATTGGACTTGGACCGTAAGCAATGGATTACAACCAACTTATAACGGATTGGTGACAATTTCAACTGGACTTTAAATGATGTGGGCAACATCCAAACTTTAGGTACCAATTACGATTGGATTTTCAAAAGGAGTGCTAGTTGTAACTGGACTTTTAGAGATAGCCAACAACAATTGGATTTTAAGAACAAAGCGCCAGTTACTACTGGACTTTAGATAGATACCGATGACAATGGGATTTTGAAAAGATACTAGTAACAACTGGATTTTTGATGACAATTCCAGTAACAATTGAATTTTGGAGACCCCAATGACAATTTAACTCTTGAAATAATACCAGTGACAACCGTATTTTAAGGGTACCAAATAACAATTAGATTTTCAACAAGATATAAGTGACAAATTAACTTTGGACATACCAATAATAATTGGGTTTGAGATAACACTAGTGACAACTAAACTTTACCATATGCCAATGATGATTGGTCTCTAGATGGAGTTCCAGCGACAACTGGACTTTGGGTCCAGGGATAACAATTAACGCCGAGATGTGGGTTAATGCAAATGAGCATGAAGTAAACTTTAGGCTATGCATGATTGGAATTTGCTTTTATGCATAATGTATGAATGATCATGATATGCAAATACTGACTTTATGCAGATTGAAAGTTTGTAGGGACTATTTATGGAGGTTCTGATTCCTCAACACCAATAACTAAACCAAGTGCATATAATTGGAACATTTAGAGGAGAATCTATCAAGATTGACATTTATAACTAGCCAAAGGGTCTTACAAAAGGATTAATAGGTTGTGCTCCATGGAGACTCTTGTTGGTGATCTAGGAGTGCTTTTGCAACCTTGAGACTTTCGGGAAAACAAATGATTTCCTCTTGGTTTTTAACATATGTCAAAGCAATTTTATGCTTTTTTAATATGTTTTTTTTTAATTTTTTTCAATTTTAAAATTTCATTATTAACAAATAAATGACATTTTTCATAACAAAAGAAACATAGAAGAAACACAATTGACAATGATTGATAGGCAAAATTTGTATTTATTCAAGAATGGTAGCACACAAATGGCGTAGCTCCATGGAATGTTACAATTTTGAAAATGGCAATGAGGAAAGGTCTATATAGAATCTAATGACCACTATTATCCCTAATAAACATGATTCCCCAAAACCTCGCTTCTGAAGGAAGCAGTTGTATTGATCTTCCACCTTTGGCTCTTTTGTGTTGATCAACTTTATCTGATACAATCTTGCCTTTTGTCCCTAATTTCTGCTTGGACCTCCCTTTCGGGTTTTCAGTCCACCGGGACGCTCTCTTTTTCCTAAGCCGCCTTTTCAGGTTTTTAACTTAGTGAGCTATCATCATTTTTTATTTTATCCCTAACTTTTGCCTAGATCGCCCTTTCGGGTTTTCAATCCGCCAGGATACCTATTTTTTCCTAAGCCACCTTTCCAGGTTTTCAACTTTGCAGGTTTTTATTAGGCATAGTATTTTATAACTACATCAGAGTTCACAGGTTGTGAAAGCTCTTCATCATCCATAGTTGTAAGAATTAAGGAACCTTCGGAGAAGGATTTCTTTATAACATATGGGCCTTCATAATTAGGAGTCTATTTCCCATGTGAGTCCTTGTGTACAGGCAATATCTTCTTGAGTATGAGGTATCCTTCTCTGAATTCCCGAACACGGACTTTCTTGTCAAAAGCCTTCTTGGGACGCTATGGTACAACTGTCCATGGCACAAAGAGATCATTTGCTTCTCATTTACGAGGTTTATCTGGTCAAATTTGTTTTGGATCCATTCGGCCTCTTCTAGCTTGGTCTCCATCAAGATTCTCATTGAAGGTATCTCTACTTCGATTGGGAGAACAACTTTCATCCCATACACCAAAGAGAAATGGGGTTACCCTTGTTGAAGTGCATACTGAGGTCCGGTATCCATGTAGTGGAAAGGGTAGCATTTTCTGCCAATCCTTATAGGTTTTCACCATTTTCTGCAGGATCTTCTTGATGTTTTTATTAGAGGCTTCAACATCTCCATTCATCTTTGGAAGATATGGTAAAGAGTTGTGGTGCTCAATCTTGAAGCTTTCGTATAATTTTTTCATTGTTTTATTGTTCAGGTTCGTCCCATTGTCCATGATGATCCGACTTAGAACTCCATAGCGGCAACTTCCACCCATTTGGTAAAGTAATCAATGACAACCAGGATGGAACAATGACCATTGGAAGCTTTAGGCTCGATGGCGTCAATCATGTCAATGCCCCACATTGCGAACGACCAAGGAGATGTCAAAATGTTTAGCAGCGTTGGTGGGAAATGCACCTTATCAGAATAAATTTAGCATTTATGACACTTTCTGGCATTACTGAAGAAGTCAGATTCCATGATCAACCAGTAATGACCAACTCTCAAAATCTTCTTGGCCATGGTATGCCCATTGGCATGGGTTCCAAAGGATCCCTCATGAATCTCTTTGATCAATAGGCCTTCCTTGTATCTATCCATGCATTTGAGCAGAATCATGTCGTGTTTTCTCTTGTATAGTACATCATTGCTCAAGAAGAACTTGGATGCTAATTTCCTCAGAGTTTTTGTCTAGGGTTATTGCATCTGTTAGGTACTCTTGATTTTGCAAATAGAACTTGATGTCGTGAAACCAAGCTTTTCCATCGGCCTCTTCTTCAACCAACTGATAGTAGGCCAGCTCAATTTTCCTCTCTATCTAGATGAAAGGCGCTTTATTATAGAATCTGACTTGGTACACTGAAGCCAACATAGCTAGGGCGTTAACTACTTGATTTTCATTCCTAAGGATATGACGGAAAGTGATTTCGTCAAAGTATTTTATCAACTCCATGACATAGGAATGATACAGGACCAACTTGGTATCATAGGTTTCCCATTCGCCTTTGACTTGGTAGATCACCAAGGCTGAGTCTCAACATACTTCAAGGATTTTGATTCAGAGGTCAATTACTGCTTCAATGCCTATGATGCATGCCTCATATTCTGCTATATTATTTGTGCAACCAAAACACAACCTCACTGTGAAATAAGTATATCCACCATTTGGACTCAACATAACAGCTCCTACACCATGTTCCATGTAATTGGAGGAACCATCGAACATGAGCTTCCACTGAGATCCGGGTTTAGGCACTTCATCAGGTCCTGGGATTTCACAATCTTTTACTACCATAATGTCTTCGTCAGGGAAGTCAAATTTCAACGGATGATAGTCTTGAATTGGCTGGTGTTCCAGGTAATCAGACAACACACTTCCTTTAATAGCTTTGTGGGATACATACTGTATGTCATACTCAGACAATAACATCTGCCAACGGGAAAGTCTTCCAGTCAAAGCGGGCTTTTTGAATATATACTTTATTGGATCCATTTTTGAGATCAATAAAGTAGTGTGACAAATCATGTATTGCCTTAGACGGCGAGCGCCATATGCTAAAGCACAACAAGTTTTCTCCAAGAGTGAATATTGAGTTTCACAATCGATAAACTTCTTGCTCAGATAGTAAATGGCATGTTCTTTCTGGACGGTTTCATC
Source organism: Lathyrus oleraceus (assembly GCF_024323335.1). Classification (NCBI taxonomy): domain Eukaryota; kingdom Viridiplantae; phylum Streptophyta; class Magnoliopsida; order Fabales; family Fabaceae; genus Lathyrus; species Lathyrus oleraceus. Next base: position 89,432,829 of record NC_066581.1, read on the forward strand.
ATGTTTCCCCAACACGCATCCCATTGACTCTTCAAACATAGTCAGATACATATAGAGTCGCTTCCCTTGAACAGGTGGAATTCGAATAGGAGGCTCTTGAAGGTATTATTCGATATCCTCAAAAGCTTTTTGGCAGTCAGAGTTCCATTCAATTGCTTGATCATTTTGAAGCAACTTGAATATAGGCTCACACGTAGCAGTCATATGAGATATAAACCTGGAGATGTAATTCAATGATCCAAGGAATCCTCTTAAAGGGAAATTGCGATCCAAAGTGGAAATTAAAATTTTATCTTTAGTGATCCTTACAAATGGGCATGATCAGTGATAGAAATTGTTACCTCTTGTGGCGATTGAAACCTTTGATGCAGATCTAAGGAGTGATCACGAGCGCTGAATGGTGACAATGCCTCTACTCAGTACATACAAACAGATTCCTTCAGTCTCAGTACTAGCTATTATGAATGGAGGCTTTGAGTGAGTGAGATATATATATATATATATATATATATATATATATATATATATATATATATATATATATATATATATATATATATATATATATATATATATATATATATATATATATATATAGAGAGAGAGAGAGAGAGAGAGAGAGAGAGAGATAGATAGATAGAGATAGATAGATAGATAGATAGATAGATAGATAGATAGATAGATAGATAGAGAGAGAGAGAGAGAGAGAGAGAGAGAGAGAGAGAGAGAGAGAGAGAGAGAGAGAGAGAGAGAGAGAGAGAGAGAGAGAGAGAGAGAGAGAGAGAGAGAGAGAGAGAGAGAGAGAGAGAGAGAGAGAGAGAGAGAGAGAGAGAGACGAAATTTCATCAAGTGAAATGCTGTTGCACAAGGGTTCTATTTATAAAACCACTTGTGTGGGCTGCAAGGTAAAAACCCCACTTAAGTGTATGTGGCCCATATCTTATGGTATACCGAAAATCACTTAAGCGCGTGGTACCTTACCATATTTCCTATTCTACTTAAGCGCATTGTACCTTACGATGTTCTACAATTCACTTAAGTGCACCGTACTGTTGCGGTAAATTCATGACCATCAAGCTATGGATAAGCTTAACGTCAATAAAACCAGAGTCGCCACCGCGCTTTTATTGTTTCCAAAGGAAAAGGGAAAAGTATGAACAAAACCCAAAGATAAGAAGTTTTCAAATTAAAACTAATAAAATGCCAAAGATTATAGGTAAGGGGGTTGGTTACACAGAGGGAAGGTGTTAACACCCAAAGTGTCCTAGGTACTCCTAGGGAGCCCTTTTTTATGTGTGTATGTGTTTTTTGTATAAAAGATGTTTGAGAAAAATAGAGTGTGGGGGTGAGAAAATAATTCATTGATTATATTTTTGTGTTTTGACAAGACCTTCGGACTTGTGCCTACGTACCAACATAAGAATGAGGGATCAAAACCTCGTAGTTCGTGGTAACAATTTCAAAATGAGTGAATTACTTTTAACAAAAGTTGGGTGAAAAGAGGCAAAAACGGGCCAAAAATTTGAATGAGTGTTATTTCTTTTTGTCTTTTGAAATTTAAGTCAATATGATTAGATTTATTTACAAGTTTGGGTTAAGAAAAGGAAGTTCAAAAAGTCAATGGCATAAGGCCAAAGTTTCTATTTAAAATAAGGTCTAAGTTTGAAATCACAAGCGAATATTTTTTTTGAAAAGGGGAAGAGATTTTGAAATTTAAGAAGTGGGAGGAGATGAAGAGGTTATCCTAAGCATAAAATTAAAAGTTAAGAGTTGAAAAGATCTGACCAATGGGATGCAATCCAACAGACAAGAATGTCATATAGAAAACCCACTTTCCCTTTGGACTTTGAATCAAACAATAATTAGCAAGCAATTAGCAATATAAGACATCATGAAGACCAAGGCATCAAATAAAGATGGCCACATCCAAGCAAGCAAATCCCATAGCTAGCAGTCTTTTTTGTCTTCTCATGTATCAGATGAAATACTCTTTGATCAACTCAGAATAAAGCATTAGACACAAGATCAAAATAATAGTTTGCATCAGATGAAGGCTCAGTTCACAATAACTTGATTTCAAAATGTTGACAATGGCCAAGTCCTTTTTTACACAAGGAATGTTGCCTAATCCTAAGTCCAAAAGTTCAGATCAAGATCAACAGGCCACCAAATGTTTTTTAGGGTTTTTGTTGTTTATTCAGTATTTTAAGGTCCTAAGACCACAAACAAAATCAAAAGGGCGCAACTAAAAGTATAATCACAAGATATGGCTCAAATGAGCAAAGTAAAAATGACATAAACATAAACAAGTTAAATGAAATGTAAATGGCAATGAATTATAAATGACTAGAAATTAAATTGCATAAAATAAATGACTTGAGAGTAAAGCAATATTAATAAGAGTTAGTCAAATGTTAGTCAAAGTTAATTGAATGTTAGTAGTGTTTTTCCTTTTTATTGATTAAGTCATTCTTTGGAGAACACTCAACCATCTATTCATAAACATGGATCCTTGAGCCAAGACATCTTCCATAGGAAGGAAAAAAAGCCAAGTTTCCACATAATACCATGAAAGATAAGAGACTTACAATCTCACTTACTAGAATGCTATGCCTTTAGGGTCAAATTTAGCTCTATATTAAACAATCGTAATCAGACTTATGTAGAAGTCACAACTATCTGAGGCCGGGCAATAAAAATTTAGGTGCTAATGCATGTTAGAGATTTGGTATAATGAGCCAAACTCCTAAAACATACCACACACTAAAAGAAAAAGATCAAAAGGGATGGACCTATCTCATCCATACTTGTATTGGTTCATCTGACACAAAGTCATTGATGGACCAATTAGCCTTAGGATATTTAGACTTCATTGGTCAATGAAAGGAGTGGGGAAGAATAGGGATGAAGATGAAGAGGGAGGGGAAATGAGAGAAACATAAATTGGTCATGGAAGGAATTTTGTCAAATTAAAATCATTCATTCATTTTGGGAGATGAAATGTACATTTCATCAATCCCCTAAATCTAATGATTTTAATCCAACAAAAGTCAAATCAACCTTGACCAAGGCCCAAACAAATAGTGAAACATCACAAAACCATAAAAATGGCTCAACATAATTTTTACACAATTAATCAATTAAAAATCAATTAAAAAATGCATTAAAATTCAATTTAATTTTGGTCAAAACCTAAAATCTCTTCAACACACCAAATAAATGGCCAAGAGATTTAACCTAGGCCAAACTAAGTCAAAGAACCTTAGGCAAAAAATTTCATGATTTTTGAAAAGTCAAGTATACTTTTAAACAATTAAAAATATGCATAAAAACATTTAATTCATAAAAAATATCAAAATTAATCCAAAAAATAATCTTAATTCATAAAATGAAAGAGAAAAATATTTAAAGATTTTTGGTGAAAGACCCATATTTTTTGGATTAAAAATGAAATTACTATGAATTAAACAAAATAAAGCAATTAAATGAAAAATTAGAAACTACAAAAAACTAAAGGCCATTAGATCTCCCTCATTAATTGAGGTGGAAGATCTAATGGCCACGCGTGCGCTATCCATGGTCGACTTGAGTCAAAGCTCCACATGCGTGGTAATTAAAACCAAGGGCCAATATTAGAACGCTGGACCAAGATCAGATGGTTGGAACCTTGCCAACACACCACCGGAGCCCTAACTCTGGTTATCTTCTCCGGTGATGACTACCGGGCTGGTCGAACCTAAGCTTCATGAAAAATGAAAACAAGGACACTATTTTAAAGAGAAAATGCCCAGGATCCCGAATCTGGTCTCAATATTCTCCAATTCTAAGTATATAAAAAGATACAGGGATTTGAATTTTGAGAATCATGAACTGAGTTGCTTCGATTTGGCCTCAAAGCAACTCAGTCTTATTGCCTGCATTGGTAGGACTTCAGCCAACCAAAAATCACAAAGAATAGTGAAGAATTGAGAGAGAATTGAAGAGATGAAGTTTCTGAAAAATTAATCTTCGAGTAGCTTCAATTCAACTTGATCTTGATCTGGATTTGCTTGATTCTTCCTCCTCTTGCTTGCAATGATCAATTGAGATGAAAAGGGCAATGAATTCTTGGAGTTTGAACTTCAAAACAGAAGGTGAAATTCAAACTGGATTTCAATGAAATCCTCAAGAAATTATATGGAGTGAACGGTCCGAGTTCTCTTGGAAAAGCTTGGGCAAGGTGTTGATTCATTTTTGAGCTCAGGGCACTTGTATTTATAGGCTTACTCAATGCTTTTTGCACACTTCAATTCAAAATCCAAAAATAGAAATGATCTCATGCATGATTGCATGGGCATGTACAAAGCCCAATAAATGATTTCAAAGGGTCCAAACTTAATTCCAAATGATGCTGAAACGAAATAAAGGAATCATGCAATGTTGAAACGAAAATTGGTCACAAATCTTTCCAAATGGGGCCATGCATTACACCTATGTGCAAGTCACTCAATTTTGATCCAAATAAGATGATCTTGGACTTTTTAGAAAGGTGAGATCAAGGGGAACAACTTTCATGTTGAACACTTTTCAATTTGGAGCTTGGATCATGATGAATTTTGAGGTGGAATTTTGGAAAATCAAACATATTTGAAAATTTTCTAAGTACCAAGCTAAATGTTCACTTCTTCCACCTTGAACAACTTTTTCTATGGACTTCAAATGGAAAAAGTTTCTTTATCAAAGTTATATATATTTAAAATCTCTTCAATTTGGTCACCAATTTGACCTCATTTAGATTTGGCATGAAGGAGGTATGCATTTTAGAAGTTGAGGAAATCACTTGTTCAATGGTAATGGCCCAAAATGACCTATAATGTTTCCTCTTAGCACATGCATTTTCAAGTTGAATATGAACTTATTACAAAAATAAAAGTTGAAAAGGACATCTTCAATGTTATCATGGAATTTTAATGGCTTTCATCTCATAAAAATTGAGCAAGTTATGGTCCTTGGACGCTGACCTCTTAACTAGGGTTCAGACAAAATTACCTATAATCTTTCACCATAAAAATGACTTTCCAAGAAAAACTAGATCTTGACTTCAACGTGAAAGTTGTTTGGAATGTCATTATGAGTAACTTTTCTCTTGGAATAATTTTCATATGACAAAAGTTATAGGATATAGGGTCTAGGGAACCCTAGTTTTGACTAGTTGACTTTCTCTAGTCAACCACTGTAAGACCCCAATTTTGACCCTAAGATCCCTCATGCAATTTCATCATATGCATTAGCATTGGGATCATACCTTGGCATCCTCCTTACCCCTATTTCATTGGGTTTGTATTTGCCTAACTCTTTTGTAGGTAGGGCATGATCATGAAAATTCATCAAGTTCACCCCTAGGGTTTGAGGCCCTCATGGCTAAAAGCACAACCAAGGATTGATCCACAAGGTTTCAAAGCATCATATATGAGTCGTAATAATCTCTACATGTTATATTGATCAAGTTTTCTTCAAGAGTTTGGAGGTGATTTGCCTTGTAACCCTAGTTTGACTGGGTATCTTGAATAACTTCTCCAACAACCTATCCCACCAATTGATCAAATTTCTCAAGGTACAATTCAAAATTCATCATCTTATTCATATATGATCTACCATAAGCCTAAAAGGCCAAGATAATTGAAGGTTATCAAGTTGGTTGATGGTGGTTGGCTAGATGAATTCATCTGATCCAAATTGGGTCTCCCCATACCCTATCTCCTACAATTTTCACCATATGAAAATTATTACAAGAGAAAAGTTACTCTAAATGACATTCCAAACAACTTTCATGTTGAGACCTAGAGCTAGTTTTGCTTGGAAAATCATTTTCTATGTTGAAACATTATAGGTCATTTTGTCTAAACCCTAATTTGAAAGTCAACTTCCCAACGCCATAACTTGCTCAATTTTTATGAGCTGAAAGATTTACAAGTTGCACAATAAAAGTAAAGATGTCTAATTCAACTTTGATGTTTGTAGTAAGAGCTAATTCAACTTTTATGAGCATGTGATATGAGGATACATTATAGGTCATTTTTGACATATACCATTGAACAAGTGATTTTTCCAAACTTCAAAAATGCATAATTCTATCATTATAAATCCAAATTACATGAAATTGGTGACCATTTTGAAGGTCTTTGAAATATCTAAAATGTTGATGAAGACATGTTTCTCATTTGAAGCTCACATAAAAATTTAAGAAAGGTGGAATATTGAGATATATGGCTTGACACTTAGAAATTTTTTCAACATGTTGAAATTTCCAAACTTCTACCTCAAAATTCACCATGATCCAAGTTCCAAATGAAAAAGTGTCCAACATCAAAGTTGTTCCCCTTGATCTAAGCTTTCCAAAGAACCCAAGTTCATGCATTTTGGATGAGATTTGATAGTGTTGCGTATGGCTTTAACAGGTCTGCATGATTGGAAGAAATCAAATGCCAAAAATCACATTTCACATTGCCTTGACATCCAAGCCTCATTTGAACTTCAGAATGATTGTACATGGATCAAATTGGATTGCTTCATGGGCCTGTATACGCCCTTGCAAGCTTGTGCATGAAATGTCCAAATTAAGCAATTTTTCAAGTGTGCAAATATTAGTCCCAATTGCTATAAACAGGCCCTTGGAGCTCAATTCAAACACACCTTGCACGCCAGCTTTTCCCCCCAACTAAAACCCTCACCATTCAAAGGAAAACTTGAGAATTTTCAACTTGAAAATTGAGTTTGAATCTCACTGCTTGGAGATTCAAAAACTCCATGATCCAAAGCTTTGTACCATTGCCAAACCTCTCCTGCAAGCTTCTCAAGTGTGATCAGATCCAGGTTGAAGTAAGCAAGACCCATTTCTGCACAACATTGAAGGTAAATTTCAGAAAACTTCATCTCTTCGATTCTCACTCAATTCTCATCAATTCTCTTGGAACTTTGGTTGTCTGGAGTCCTACCAATGTAGGCAAGAAGATTGAGTTGCTTTGAGGTCAAATCGAAGCAACTCAGTTGTCACACCTCAAAATTCAACTCCTCATATCTTTTTATATATTAGGCGCTAGTTGAAATTGAGGTCAGATTCGTGCTCTACGCCATTTTTTCTTTTAGATCATGTCCTCCTTTTTTATTTTGGTGATGGTTAAGGGTGGACCAGTCCGGTGAGGTCCACCGAAGAAGAAGACCGGAGCTCTGGCTCCGGCGGTGTGTTGGCACGTCTCCAGACCACAGGATCCCTTTGAAATGTTTTAATCTTAGGCGTTGGTTTTAATTACCACGCGTGTGACGCGGTGACTAGGTTCCACCATGAAACGCGCACACTTATCCACTTGATCTGCCACCTCAATTAATGAGGGAGATCAAGTGGCTCACGTTTTTTTGTTTTTTTGATTTTTGTTTTAATTCATTTGATTTCCATTAATTCATATTAATTTTAATATTGATCCAAAAAATATGAGAGTTTCACCAAATTTTTTTAAACAAATTCCTCTTTCATATTCTGAATTAAAATTATTTTTTGGATCATTATTAATATTTTTCATGATTTAATTGATTTTATGATTATTTTTAATTATTTAAAAATACTTTCAAGTCTTTAAAAATTCTGAATTTTTTTCTCCAAGGTCCTTTGACCTTGTTTGACCTATGATAAATCTCATGGCCATTTCTTTGGTGTTTTGATGAGGTTTTAGGAATTTGACAAACCATATTTAATTTAAATGCATTATTTTAGTTTTTTTAAATTGAATAAATGCCAAATAATTGTGTTGACCTCTTGTGATGGTTTATGTAAGTTTGACTTGTGTTGTTAGGCCTTGGTCAAGGTTGATTTGACTTTGTTAGGTTAATATCATTGGATTTAGGGGATTGATGGAATGTACATTCCATCTCCCAAAATGAATGAATGATATTAACTTGGTAAAAGTCCTCCTTTGATCAATTTGAGTTATGATCCGTTCCCCTCCCTCTTCATCTAATTCCCCTTCTTTATGCATACATTTCATTTGGCTTATGATGTCTCTAAATCCTAAGGCTAGTTGATTGCAAAATCAACCTAAGTATGGATGAGATTAGGCCACCTCTTTTGCATATTTTTTATGTGTGTGGTATGTTTCTTGAGCATAGTCCATTATACTATGTCTCTAACATGCATTAATACCAAAATTCTATTGCCCGGTCTCAAATAGTTGTGACTTCTACATAGGTCCAATTACGATTGCTTAACATAGCGCTAAATTTTTGACACAAAAGACATATCATTCTAGTTAGTGAGATTGTAAGTCTCCCATCTTTCATGGTATTGTGCAGAAACTTGGCCTTTTTTCCTTCCTTTGGAGGATGTCTTGGCTCAAGGATCCATGCTTGTGATAAGTGGGTTGAGTGTTCTCCAAAGAATGACTTAAAATGAAAAGAAAAAGCAAAACAATACTAACTTCTAACTCATTAACAACTAACATTTATTTCAAGCCATTTACTTTTAATGCACTTTAATTTTTAAGCTCTATTCATTTGCCATTATTCATACCATTCTAATTGTTTATATTAATGCCTTTTCACTTTGTCCACTTGGACCATATTGTGTGATATATTTTGTTTGTGTATATTTTGTTTGTTTGTGTGGTCTTTGACCATTAATGTACATAATAAGAAACAAAAAACCTTAAAAAACTATTGTGTGGACTGTTGGTTTGATCTTAGACAATTGGGCTTAGAATTTAGGCAACATTCCTATGCTAAAGGACTTGGCCAATGCCAACTTTTGTGAAAACCAAGTGCTTGAAATTTGAAACTCCATCAGATACATCTTTGAAGATCCCTTTTATTTTATCTGTAACATGATCATTATGAAGTTGTTATTTTGAACCTGTGACTTGTGGAATTCATCTGCTACATAGGAAAATTTGAAGAAGATCATGGAGTGGCTAAGGCTTGGATGGGGCTATCTTTATTTGATGCCTTGCTCTTCAAGATAATATTGTATGCATTACGTGTTGCTTGATTCTAATATCCAAGGGAATTTGGGGTTTCTATAAGACATTCTTGTCTATTGGATTGCTACCCATCAGTCAGATCTTTTCAACTCTTAACGTTTAACTTTGTGATTAGGATTAATCTCTTCATCTCCTCCCCACTTCTTTAATTTCAAAATCTCTTCCTCCTTTTTAAAAAAAAATTCTTCTTTGCTTGAACTAGTTTTGTTCTAAACTTTGACCTCTTTGCAAACTAGAAACTTTGGCCTTATGCCATTGCATTTTCAAACTTCTTTTCTTAATCAAACTTGTAAATAGACTTAATTATACTTGACTTAAACTTTCAAAAAGCCAAAAAGAACTAACTCATTCAAACCATTTTTAGGCCTTTGTGCCTTTCAAACTTAATTTTTGTTAAAAGCAATGCATCCACTTTGAAATTTGTATCACGAACTACGAGGTTTTGATCCCTTATTTTTATGTTGGTACATAGGCACAAGTCCGAAGGTCTTGTCAAACACAAAAATATAATTAATGAATTCTTTTCTCATCCCCCCATTCTATTTGTTTGTAAACATCACTTTGTACAAAATACATATGTACATAAAAAAGGGCTCCCTAGGAGTACCTAGGACACTTTAGGTGCTAACACATTCCCTCTGTGTAACCAACCCCCTTACCTGTAATCTCTGACATTTTATTAGTTTTGATTTGAAAAATTCTTACTTTTGGGTTTTATTCATACTTTTCCCTTTTCCCTTGGAAAAAATAAAAGCGCGGTGGCGACTCTTGTTATTTGATGTCTTGCTTATCCATAGCTTGATGATCATGAATTTACCGCTACAACCACCATGAACCAATTGGCAAACTTGAAATTATCTTTATCTTTGGGACTCATGGAGAATCATATATGTGTAAGATGATGAAATATGAAGTATCCCTTGAAATATTTGATAAAATGTTGAAGAAACATGTTAAGGAAGTCACACAAGATACTCAGATGAATTAGGGCTTCCAAGGCAAACAAGCTTCAAACTCTTTGAGGAATTCTTGATCAAAATGATAAGTTAAGATCATGGGGATCCATACATGATGTCTAGAGTCAATGTAAACCATCTCTTGATTGATCTCCTTGCATTAAGGCTCTTAAACCCTAGATATGAGCTTGATGGAGCATGGGTGAACACACACACACACACACACACACACACTACCTACAAAAGCAACAAACTATACCTAAATATATTTTTGGTATTTTGGTTAGTAAATAATGAAAAACAAAGTATGATACAATCAAATGTGATTGGTGAGATCTCCCAATGAAAACCCAATGAATGAGGGGTAAGGACCAAAACCAATGGATATGATGAGATAGCATGAGGGATCTTAGGGTCAAAATTGGGGTATTACAGCTGCCCCTATTTAAGTACATTCTAACTGAGGTTGTGAAGGTTAAAATCTTCGTATCAACTCACTAGAATGGACTTAAATAACAACATATAGAAACAAATTTTGGTCCCTAAGAGACCTCATGATGCATATGATATGAATGTTAACATAACCTCCATGGGGAATATATTGCCACAGAGAAAAATAATCAAGAGAGACTGAAAGTCCATAGAAGCATATTGCATGCCATAAGGAAAACTCACTGGGGAGACAGAGACTCTGAGGGATAAAAGTTGTGTATAGGCCAGGCTACGACTTGAAAACTACTGGAGGCACGAGGGGAATTCCATGAAAAATAAATTAATGGAAAGACTCGGTCGAGGATAAGGGAAAATCTGCAGGGGAAATGGGTTGATCAGAACAAAACTGAAATACCTGAACCAAACAGGGGATTGGAGACTTTATCGAGGAAATACGCGCCCAAACTCAATTGGGGAAGAATGAACTTCAACACAGGAGTGCCAAAAGTGTATAATCTATTACCGGCTACTGGGTAGGAAGATAATATACTCTGACAGAGGGACATCCATTACCGATTAGGGTAAACATATCAAGGATGACTCGCTGAAAAGAAGGAGGTGTATTCATTATCGGTTACTGGGTAAGAACAAAATGTTGGGGAAAATATCAAATAGGATTTACAACTACCGGTTACTAGGCAGAAGACCAAAGAGAGAATATCCATGACCAGTTAAAGTGAACATATCAAGGATAAACTCAAAAGGAAGAATATCTGTCACCGGTTAGGATGAACATATCAAGGATAGACCACCCTGGGAAATGGGAAGAATATACGTTATCGGTTAGGGTAAACATATCAAGGATAGACTGCTGGAGAAAAGTAGGAATTATATCTATCAGTTACTGGATAGAATACCAAAAAGAGAACATCTGTCATCGATGAAGATGAACATATCAAGGATAAACTCAGTAGGGGGAAGCAAGATTTATAACTGCCTGTTACTGGGCAGAAGACCAAAGGGGATAAAATCCGTCATCGGTTAAGATGAACATATCAAGGATTAACTCTGAGGGGAGAAATAGGATTTATATCTACCAGTTACTAGATAGAATACCAAAGGAAGGAGAATCCGTCACTGGTTAGGATGAAGATATCAAGGATTAACTCTCTGGGGAATGAAATAGGGATTAAAACTACCTTTTAATTGGGTAGAAAACCACAAAGGGAGAATATCCGCCATCGGTTAGGATGAACATATCAAGGATAAAATGCATAGGGAAACGTGAAAATGAATCCGCTGGGAAAGCAAAGGAAGTAGGTTACATTTTACAATTGAAGGGGATGACACTCTACAGTAGAAGGAGGACAGACACACCTAATCTGCATGGGGAAATAACATCACCGTAGCAGAGGATCAAAATAAAGGAATCAAATGCAATAAAGTCCATAATAAAATAACTGATGTATGAATATGCATGTACATGTTTGATGATTATGCTGACAAAACCATCACAAAGGATACAAATATCACAGATTTGAATCACCACTGCAACACTCGGCTAATCTCAACAGGATGGAAACATCAACTGGAGAAAAAAATGCCATGGATGAACATAAATCATCTGGCTCTGAATAACTTAATCTTGGTTGGGGAAGGAGAAAATATCTGCTGAGGATCTAAATTGTCAACTCTGCAGGGAATTTTAGGTCAACACCATATCAAACGGGGGGACAACCTCACAGGGGACCAAATCAAAAATTGCCCAAAAACATCCGGAAATCAGAGATCTTCGATATCTGAAGATGGACTCTGTCGGGGAATACAAGAGATAAAACTCTGCACGGGGTCTGAGCCAACTTGCTAAGGATGTGAGCATACAACTCAACTGGAGAATGGTTTGCAAAAGGTACCAATCACCTGCTCAACTCTATTGGGATAAACAATGAACTGTTTGGGAGTTATCGCCCAACCAACTTCTTGGGGGAGACCAACAAGGCTCCACATTTCAAGACTTACCTATTCTTAGACTACTGTTGATATTCCTTACTGAAATCAATTGCTTTTAAAGTAATTTCTTTTATTTATTTATTGATTTATTTCAAAATTATCATCATGAAAATTCAATTTTATTTATCTGAAATAAATAAGAGTAGAAACAATTGGATAAAAGCTCAACTTTATTTAATAGGATGGTAGTCTGTAAATGACAAGACCCCATAGATCTTTACAAAAGTGGAAAATGGTAATTTACAAGGAAAATGGCTACATTGAATACAATGATCATTACTCTTCCTACCAACTTCAATATCCGCTATGCTCTTGGCTTTGGTTGAGAATGGTGACTCAAAACCAAATGACTTGCTCAGAACTGCTCCAATAACTAGGACCAACCGAATGCAGTTACTTGCCATATTCCCTAATTTTTGCCTAGATTTCCCCAAGGCGGGTACTCAATCTACCAGGATGAATTTTCTGTTTTATGTCTCTAACTTTTGTCTGGATCGCCCTTGCGGGTTTTCAATCCATCGAGACGCTCATTTTTTACCTAAGTCGCCCTTTCGGGTTTTCGACTTAGTGAGCTGCTCTTTTCTTTTTAGGCGAAGTATTTCTTGACTGCATCGGCGTTCATAGGACGAGTGAACTCTTCACCATCCATAGTTGTAAGAATCAAAGTATCGTCTGAAAAGGCTCTCTTCACAACATATGAGCCTTCATAATTAGGAGTCGATTTACCCCTAGCATCGGGTTTGAAATATAGAATCTTCTTGAGCACAAGGTCACCTTCTCTGAACACACGAGGCCTGACCTTCTTATCAAATTCCTTCTTCATTCTCTATTGATATAACTGACCATGACACATGGCAGTCCATCTCTTTTCTTCGATCAAATTCAACTGGTCATATCGAGTCTGACACCATTCAGCTTCAGTCAACTTGGCTTCCATCAAGACACGCAATGATTAGATCTCAACCTCTACGGGGAGCATAACTTCCATACCATAAAAAAGGGAGAAAGGGGTTACCCCTGTTGAAGTGCGGAAGGATGTACGGTACCCATGCAAAGAAAATGGGAGCATCTCATGCCAATCTTTATATGTTACAACCATTTTCTGAATGATCTTCTTGATGTTCTTATTTGCAGCTTCAACAACCCCATTCATCTTGGGTCTATAGGGAGAAGAATTATGGTGTGCAATCTTGAAGTCTTTACAAAGAGCTTCCACCATATTAATGTTCAAGTTAGATTCATTTTCAGTAATGATCTTACTTGGCACACCATAACGGCATATAATTTGATTCTTGATAAACCTTAAAACGACTTGCTTGGTTACATTTGAATGCAATGCCACTTCAACCCACTTGGTGAAGTAATCAATGGCCACCAGAATGAAACGATGTCTGTTCGAAGCTTTAGGCTCAATCATACCAATCATATCAATTCCCCACATGGAGAAGGGCCATGAAAAGGATATGACATTTAACAATGTTGGAGGAACATGAATGTTATCTACATAAATTTGACACTTGTGGAATTTCTTCACAAACTTGTAACAGTCAGATTCCATTGTCATCCAATAGTAATCTGCTCTCAACATCTTCTTTGCCATAACATTCCCATTGAAATGAGCACCAAAGGAACCTTCATGGACTTCAGTCATCAATAAGTATGCTTAGTGTCTATCCATGCATCTGAGCAAAACCATATAGAAATTTATCTTGTAAAGCACATCACCATTCAGGTAGAAGTTGCCAAATAATATTCTCAAAGTCTTCTTATCTTTCAAAGATGCCCCAAGCGGGTAGATCTGACTTTGGAGGAAACACTTGATATCAAAATACCATGGCTTTTCATCTTTGACTTCTTCAACATCAAACACATGAACTGGTCTATCAAGACGCATTATAGTCAAATTGGGAACTTCATTCCAAAATTTCACCATAATTATTGAAGCCAACGTTGCAAGAGCATCTGCCATGCGATTTTCATCTCGAGGGATATGATGAAACTCAACATTTGTAAAGAAATTTAAAATCCTCCTCGCATAATCTCTATATGGTATAAAATCGGGTTGATTCGTCTCCCATTCACCTTTGATTTGATTCACAACCAAAGCTGAATCTCCATAGACGTCAAGATATTTGATTCTGAGATCAATGGCATCTTCAAGCCCCATAATGCAAGCTTCATACTCAGCCATATTATTTGTACACTTGAAAGTTAATCTAGCTATAAACGGAAAATGAGTGCCTTGATGAGTAATAATCACTGCCCCAATGCCATTACCAAACTGATTAACAACTCCATCAAATACCATGCCCCAACGGGAACCAGGTTCTGGCCCTTCTTCAAGAAATGGTTCATCACATTCCTTCATTTTCAAGTACAAGATCTCTTCGTCAGGAAAATCACACTGTACTGATTGATAATCTTCAATCAGTTGGTGAGCCAAGTGGTCGGCCAAGATACTACCTTTAATTTCTTTTTAAGATCGGTATTCAATATCATACTCATATAACAACATCTGCCAATGGGCAATTCTCCCAGTTAAAGCAGGCTTCTCGAAAATATACTTGATTGGTTCCATTTTGGATATCAACCAAGTAGTATGATTCAATGTATACTGACACAGCCGCTTAGCAGCCCAAGCCAATGCGCGACAAGTCTTTTCAAGCATAGAATACCGAGTCTCACATTCGGTGAATTTCTTACTGAGATAGTAAATTGCATATTCTTTCTTTCCAGATTCGTCTTGCTGACCAAGAACACATCCCATACTCTCTTCAAGCACAACCAAGTACATGATCAAGGGTCTTCCTTCAACAAGTGGAGACAAAATCGGAGGCTCAAGTAAATACTCTTTGATACCATCAAAAGCTTTCTTGAAATCTTCGGTCCAATAACAAGATTGATCTTTCCGAAGACGCTTGAAAATAGGCGCACACGTGGTAGTCATATACAATATAAACATCGAGATATAATTCAAGCGGTCGAGAAAACCTTTGACTTGCTTCTCAGTTTTGGATGCAGGCATTTCTTATATTGCTTTGACCTTGGCAGGATCAACCTCAATACCCTTCACACTGACAATAAAGCCCAACAACTTACCAAAACGAACACCAAAAGTACACTTATTGGGATTCAAGTGGAGTTTGTATTTCCTCAAACCCTGGAATAATTTCAAAAAATGCTCAACATGTTCTTCCTCATCACTTGATTTGGCAATCATATCATCAACATAGACTTCAATCTCTTTATGCATCATATCATGAAAAAGAGTGGTCATAGCTCTCTAGTATGTTGCGCTCGCATTCTTTAAACCGAAAGGCATCACTCTATAACAGAATGTTCCCCAGGGTGTAATGAATGTGGTCTTCTCCATATCTTCAGGTGCCATCCTGATTTGATTATAACCGGAAAATTCGTCCATAAACGAAAATACTTTGAATTTAGTTATATTATTTACTAACATATCAATGTGTGGCAGAGGAAAATCATCTTTCGGACTAGCTTTGTTCAAATCTCTATAATCGACACACATGTGGACTTTTCCATCCTTCTTAGGAACTTGCACAATATTGGCCACCCACTGCGGATACTCGAAGGTTACAATAAAACCAACATCAATCCACTTCTGCACTTCCTCTTTGATCTTTACTGCCATATCAGGATGAGTTCCCCTCAACTTCTACTTGACCGGCGGGAATTCTGGCTTCAACGATAATCTATGCTCCACAATCTCAAAATCCAAACCAGGCATGTCTTGATAGGACCAAGAAAACACATCAGAATACTCTCGAAGAAGATCAATCAACCCCTTCTTATCCTCTGGACACAGTTGAGACCCAATCTTGACTTCCTTCACGTCATCTTTGCAACCCAAGTTGACTAATTCAATCTGCTCTTCAAATGGCTGAATGGCTTTTTCCTCATGCTCAAGTGAACGAGATAACTCATCGGATACTTCTTCATCATTAGTCTCTTCCTTAGCTTCAAACATAGGGAATTGAAAGTTTGAAGAGGGAGTAAGATCATTGTATTCAATGGGTTTGAGAACCAACCTGCATAATGATTTGATATTTTGATTTTAGAGAAGTGACTTGTGACCAAATATTATGCAAATTGAGAATTATTATTTATTTATGTTTTTTTGTGATTACCATTTTTAGAAAAGTGAAAAGTGAAAAAAAAACATCATAGATGTGGATGAATAAAGTTGTATTTTATTGATGATAATTGAAATGCCCATCAATGTTCACTTCTCCCTTAGGAATATGAGAAGGATTTTTCTTAAAAAATGAAA
Organism: Lathyrus oleraceus; assembly: GCF_024323335.1. Taxonomy (NCBI): domain Eukaryota; kingdom Viridiplantae; phylum Streptophyta; class Magnoliopsida; order Fabales; family Fabaceae; genus Lathyrus; species Lathyrus oleraceus. The sequence goes on from NC_066581.1 coordinate 89,449,526, forward strand.
ACAAATTACTTAGATTGGTGGACAACAGTAGGAACATCAACAGCAACCCAATTGTTGCAAATCTGGCCATGCGTCACAAACTGGGCACAAGCTTCGTCTTCATCGTCATTATCTTCGATCACAGCAACTGAGTGTCGATCATTACCATGAATGAACCCTCCACTATGGAAACTCGATTGCACATCTTCGGCTTTGACGTTGAACGACCCTGGTTAAAATCCCAATCCAACCTATTCTTATTCTTAGCAATCCCTATCATACGGCCACATTGATCATTATTGCCAGCCTCAATAGCCTTTTGCGCATCCTTTAAAGAGGACAAGGGTGCCTCAGTTTTCTTTACTTCATCAGCAATAGACAAGGCTTGGAATAGCGTTTCAACCTCCTCCTCAGCTTCAACATATGAAAAGGATGACAAATGGCTCACCAAAAGTGCCTTCTCTCCACCAACAACGACAAGCTTGTCGTTCTTCACAAATTTCAGTTTCTGGTGTAGAGTAGGCGTTACTGCTCCTACTTCATGAATCCATGGCCTTCCCAATAGACAACTGTAGGCTGGGTGGATATCCATTACCTGGAAAGTAATTTGGAAATCACTCGGACGTATCTTCACTGGAAGGTCCACTTCACCAATGACAGTTTTACGAGAACCGTCGAACGCTTTAACAATCACGCCACTGTATCTCATTGGGGCACCTTGGTAAGAAAGTCTTGATAGAGTTGATTTTGGAAGCACATTCAATGATGACCCAGTGTCAACCATCACATTGGACAAAGCGTTCTCCTTGCAGTTCATCGAAATATGCAGTGCCAAATTGTGGTTTCTTCCTTCCTCAGGAAGCTCTTCACCATAAAAACTCAAATTATTGCAAGAAGTGATGTTAGCAACAATATGGTCAAACTGATCCACAGTAACATCGTGCTCAACATAGGCTTTCTCTAGCACTCTCTGCAATGCCTCCATATGCGCCTCAGATTTCATCAATAATGAAAGTACAGAGATCTTTGATGGGGTCTGAAGCAGCTACTCCACCAAATTAAAGTCACTTATTTTTATTAACTTCAGAAATTCATCATCATCATTAGCCTTTAGTTTGCTGGATTCACCAGATTGGCACACTGGAGCACTAACTGGATTCACCATTGGAATCTCCGCCTTTTTACTTATTGAAACATCTTCTGCCTCCTTCGGGAAAACTGGACCAAATACACGACCACTACGGGTCACCTTTGCAATATCAGTTATACTCACCATGAAATCTGCAGCTGGTAAAGGAACCTCTTGGCCATTATCAATCATCGTGGCGTTGTATTGATAAGACACAGCTTTATCGGATGCATACGGAATAGGGCTCGCTAACCGTATTACCAACAACAATACCAATCTATTAACATTGTTATTGTTGTTGCTATCGAATTGAATGACTACCCGCTCAGGGGTCTTGAATACTGACACTATTATATTCACATAATCTATATCCCTTGACTATTGAATCTGGATTACATTCTCATCCATAAACTTCTGGATATCTCTCTTGATAATCATACACCCACGGGGGTTACACTACAGATTGCACAACCATCATGGTCGTGCTCACAATCACTAATCAAACACAAGGTTCTATGTATTTCCACCAACGACCTACGGATACGTCGTACGTCGAATACTCTAAAATTCCCTAGACAACCATCCACCATGTTGATAGTAGCATTACCATGAGCATGCAATGGATTAGTTTTCACATTAGGTGCTCTGTCCTCAAAGGACACCATCCCACTCTTCACAAGCTTTTGCACTTCATACTTCAACGGATAACAGTTCTCAATGTCATGGCCAGGGGCTCCCTGGTGAAAGGCACAACGAAGTTTAGGTTTGAACCACCATGGAAGTGGCTCAGGAATTTGTAGAGGATTTCTGGGTTGGATGAGGTTCTTGAGAACCAAAGATGGATACAATTATGCATAGGTCATAGTAAAAGGGTCATAGGAGACCTTTTTCCTCTCAAAATTTTGCTGGTTATTATTGTTATTGTTGTTGTTGTTGGTTCTTTGTTGCGGTTGTTGTTGGCGTTGTTGTTGTTGAATCAATATTGATTGATTGTTGGAGTTGTTGGAAAAAACCGGAATCACTGAAGAAACTTGATGCTGATGTTGAAGAGGTTGAGGACTCTTTCTAACATGAGGCCTCCTCTGCCTTCCCATAGTTACTGAATTAGTTTCCCCCTCCTTCCTCTTGGAGAAACTACCCCCATACTTGCTAGACGATGCTTCTTCTTTAGACAGGCGTCCTTCACAAACTCCTTCTTCTAGCCTCATCCCCATATTTACCATTTCGGTAAAGTCATTGGGGGCACTGGCAATCATACGTTCATAATAAAATGAACTCAACGTCTTCAAGAAAATCTTCGTCATCTCTTTCTCTTCCAATGGTGGACTAATCTGGGCAGCAAACTCTCTCCACCTCTAGGCATACTCTTTGAATGTCTCTTTATCTTTCTAAAATATAGACCTTAGCTGGTCTCTATCAGGCGCCATATCCAAGTTATACTTGTACTGCTTGACAAAAGCTTCACCCAAGTTGTTGAAAGTGTAGCGGGGTATTCGTTACCTTTAGATTTATTGACTAAATCAAAAGTAAGCATACAATTCGAGTCGCCACCCCACTTCTATTTATCCAAAGGAAAGGTTAGAAAGCGAACAAAAACCAAGTAAGAAGTTTTATCAAATCAAAAACTAATAAAAATGTCAGAGATCTGGGTAAGGGGGTTGGTTATGCAATGGGAAGGTTTTAAGCACCCAAAACATCCTTAGTACTCTATGGGAGCCCTTTTTGAAAATGTGTATTGTAGGTTGGTATTTGTGAAAAGATTTGTGCAAACATGATTGGGGAGATGATAAGAGAATGTACATATTTACAATTTTGTTGTTTGAATGGATAAACCCATTGCCTACGTACCATCACAAAGGTAGGATCAAAACCTCGTAGTTCGGGGTAAAAATCTCAAAATATTGGTGAATTGATTTGATCAAAAGCCTTAAGGTCTTTTGTTATCAAAGGGAGAAAACTCAACCTAAACCAACAATCCACCATGTGAGGAGAGCTTCAACATACTAGTGAGGGATCCACCCTATAATAAGTATGGAAGACTTATAGTCCAATCACTAAGGATAAGGTGAGGTTTACATCAACCACTATGATAACTCAAACCTATGGCTAATGTTTATGAGAAAAGGTTTTAACAAGGGTGGCCATTGGAACCACAAAATTAACTTGAAGTGAGTTGTATTTACAAGTTAGAAGTATCCACAAAATGAAGTCAAAGTTGACTTAAGATTCATTCAAAATAAGTATTAATGAAAAGAGTTTGAAAAATCAAAGGCCTAAGGCCTAGGTTTCTAGTTTTGAAAACAATGTCAATGTTTGCACAAAAATGAGTTTGGCTTGGGTTAGAATGGAGAGAAGAAGAGAAGGGCTAGTCCTAAACATGCAAAGGTGAGAGAAGAGATAAAACCCTTGGAGTTCCTTTTCTTGAGATCATAAAGATGATTCAAGATGCTCCTTTCCTTTGGACTTAGCAATTAACTCAAACAATCAAACAAATATTCAATCAAGCTCCTAGGATCCCCATTTGGCTTGTGTCTCATAACTTGGCTATTTATGACAATGGTCCTTCTTACTATCTCAAGATTGGAATCCCTATCAAACAAGAACAAACAATCAAAAGGTTCACAATGCAATAAGAGGAATGGATAAAGAATGAGTTAGATTAGGGGTCCTTTGAAGTCAACTTTAAGATTTAGCATTCTAAAGACATGAGGCCTAGTTGTTCTTCAACAAGTTTAGCATTCTAAAGGCATGAGGCCTAGTTGCTCTTGAACTCCTTTAAGCATAAGTAAGGTCCTAATTCTAAGTCCTTTCTCCTTTTTGCATTGGGTTCACAATGTATTTATTCACAATAATGTGCTCAAATGAGCAAAAGGAAAATATCATAAACATAAAATACGTGCTCAAGTGAGCAAAGGGAAAAAGCAATATGAATAAATGAGCAAGAAATAAAGTGCATTAAAGTAAATTTCAAGAAATTAAATGCTTGAATTAAAAGTTAGTAATTAGTAGTTAGTGTTAGTGTGTCATAAGACAATTTAGTGCTATGTTAAGCAATCGTAACTGGACTGATATAGTAGTCACACCTATCTGAGGCCGGTCAATAAAACTATAGGCAAATAAACACAAGTTAGAGATCATGACTAGTAAGCCAAGCTCCTACAACTTGCCATGCCAAAAGAAAAGAAGAGAGGCCTTGTATGGATTTCAGGTTCTTTGCTTGACCAAGAAGCAACCTATCTTGGACACAAAGCAACTCACTTGGTCTTTGATCAAGTTGTGTTTGATTTGGATCAAAGAAGGTTAAGCCTCTCATATGTCAAGACTAACCACAAATCCTTAACTCATTGGCCAAAATAAAAAAGAAGAAGATGAAGAAGAAATGAAATGGATGAAAGGAGAAATCAAATGACATAATCAAAACACAATGGTCAAATGTGAATTAAGATCAACATCAACCAATGTAAAACAGAAGAGAACTCAAGATTAGAGGTCAACAAAGTCAAACATATTTTTGGTATTTTTTGGAATTAAAATAAAGCATAAAATAAAATGAACAAAGTATGGTCAAACTTCAAATTCAATTCAAATCAACTTGGATAAGTCCAATTGAATCATCATAAGTCTAATATGGTCAAACAAGGTTTGACAAATTTTCTCAACCTTTTTTGAAAACAAAAACTATTTTAAAACAATTAAAAATCAAGAAAAATAACACAAATGAACTAAAATCTCAAATAAATCTCAAACCAATTAAGAAATTGATGAGAATAATTTTCATAGACTTATCATGATTCATATGTGTTAGGAAAATATTTTTCGAATTTTTAGATATCAAAAAGTATTTAAAATAAATTAAAAATATTAAAAACAAAATAATTCACAAAAAATATTAAATGGAATCACAAAAATAATTAAAAATCAGATTATGAAACTAGATTTTAAAAGAAACTTTTTGCAATTGGTCTCATATTTTTGTGATTCCAAATAAAATAGTTATGAATTTTTGAAATAAAATGGAATAAAAGAAAATAAAACAGAAATTAGAAAAAAGAGAAAAATCAGGAAGCGTCTGATCCATTTCACTAAATGACAATGACACCATCAAAGGTTCAGAGGCGCGCTTCCATGGTAGGCACTAGTCAAACGCGAAAACATTGAATTAAAAAAAGGCAATAGAAACAAAGGCCAGGACTAGATCATTTAATCACCATCCAATGGTCCAGGCGCATCCACGTGGGGACGGTGGTGGAAACCACCGTCTTCTCCGGTGGACTAACTGATTCCGGCCACCAGTTGCAGGTTTTCAAACCTCAACCAAAATGCACGAGCCTTATACCAAAATGAAGCTAAGGGTGATGTACATCACCCCTGTAACCTTGGATTATGCTCAAAGTTTCTATGGAAGGAGAAATCTGAGCTTGAAAATCCAGGTGTGAAAACTGAAATGCTTCAATTCACAAAATCAAAGCCACCATTGGCTTGCCTCTCACACGAGGACTTCAGAAAACCAAATGAACACAAGCAAATCATATCATATGAGGAGATTTAGATCAAAATAGTTTGTGCATCTACCTTTGAAGAGCAGCTTTGTGCGGCACGATCCACTCAATCTTTTGCTTCCAAGTTGATCTTGAGGTGTGATATGAATGCAAGGCTAAGGAATAAGTCTTGAAGATCAACTGATTTTGTTGAAATTCAAGCTTGAATTGAGAAAAGAAAAATCATAATTCCTTTAGTATGGTTGGGATTTGAATTCAACAGAGCTTCAGGTAGCCTTAAGGTTGGATTTGAATGAGGCATGACAATGTATTTATAGCTGAACTGTAGGCAAGCAAGTGTAGAATCCGTGTGCATGAAGCTTTGGGTCCTCCATGCATAGGCCTGTACAGGCGCATGTGAGGCCCAAAAGCTGATGGAAGTGAACGCTGAGCTGATACCAAGTTGAATTGGACGTGCAATTTGAATTGCAATTGCTTGTGCATGAAGATTCCATGTGAATTTCATATTTGGTCACAAATGTTCCCCTCTTCAAAAGTCCCATATAGAAAATCAAAACATAGGCATGTGAGTAATGGTTGGAAAGGTCTTGACATAAGGAACAAAATCTATGTTGGACAAAAATACATTTGGAGTTTAGAAAATTGTGAAAACTGATTATGATGTTTGAGGTACAAAACATGCCTTTAAAAAAATGCCAAAAATGGCCAACTTCAAGCCCTTATGTTTCAATAATGCAAGCCTCAAATGGAAAAACCTCCAACATAAAAGTTGTAGATCTTTTCAAGATGATCAATTTATACTTAAATATTGCATCATTTGGATTTTTATGAAAAAGTTATGGGCACTTGAAGTTGGACTTTTTCAAGATTCAATGGTTTTGGTCCAAAGTGACCTATAATGTTTTGTATTATCACATGTGTTTATTTTAGGATTATGAAATTTTGTCCAACATAACATTTGAAGTAGACATATTAAGATTTCCAATGCAATTGGTCTCACATCAAAATCATAAAAACTGAAGGATTTAGGTCCTTGGGAAGTTGACCCAAAATTAGGGTTTCAGTCAAAATGACCTATAATGTTTCGAAATGCATGATGACTTTCCAAGTTTCAAATGGATTTTTGATGAACATGAAAGTTGTTCAAATGGTTCTTAAGAACATATTTTATATTGGGGTCATCTTCATTGGACAAACACATCAAAAGTTAGGTCTTAGTGGATCTCAAAATAGTCAAATGACTTGACTGGTCAACCTCTCAAGTCCAAACTTCAAATCTTGATGAATGAATGTTTGAGGACAATCACATAAGCTCATATATGCATAAAATAAATAATTAAAGAACTTATCTTGATTAAATTTGATCATTGGTTGAGGTTGCTTCATGAGCAAGGCACAGTCAATGCACAGTTGAATTAAGGTTTCCTTGGGAAACAATCCTCAAGCCCTTTGGTTTATCTTGATCAAATTGGCAAATTGAGATACTTGGGAGAAATATATGAATATTGAGAGCTTTGTGAACCATTGTCATGCTTGCTTTCATCTTCATCTGGCCATTTCAATGAGCATAGGAGCCTCCTAGGAGCAAGGGATCTCATGATTGCTTGAGCTTCAAAACAAAAAGAGTTAGTGACATATTTTTGTGTTTTTGGTTAGTAAAAAAAATAAGAAAAGCAATAATATACAATTCAAGCATGCTTGGTGGTCTCAAAACACTCACACAAGTCCCACTCCTAGGGTAAAGGAGCCACACATGCTATGATCCTTGAGGCAATGCAATGAGCAATGATATGATGCCATGAGGGATCTTAGGGTCAAAATTAGGGTCTTACAGATGCCCCTATTTAAGGTCATTCTAGCCGAAGATATGAAGGTTAAAATCTTCGTCTCGACGTGTTAGAATGGGCTTAAATAATAACAAAGAGATGAATTTGGTCCCTAAGAGACCTCATGATGCAGATGTATGCATGCAAAAATTAATACTCTGTGGGGATATATGGCCACAAAGAAAAAGAAATCAGGAGAAACTGAAAATCCATAGGAGTAATATGCTCACTAGGGAGATAGAGAATCTGGGGAGAAATAAGGGTAAAATGCGTGAGTAGGTCACAACTTAAACTTGCTGGGAGACACAAAGGAATTCCATGAAAATAAATCAATGGAAAGACTCGAGCTGACGCAAAGATGCATGTATTGGGGAATATGCCAATACAACAAACTATCCACAAGGGATACTTCGGATAAAAATCCGGACTCGGATGGGGAATATCCAATAAGGGATTCAAGCGGAGGAAGAAACAACGAGATACTACCGGTTACTGGGTAATAAACTCAAAAAGAGACATGTGATCGCACACCGGTATAAGGGTGAGAGAACAACACGCTCAGGGAGAAAGAATATCTAAGACCGGTATAAGGGTGAAAAATATCGATCATCCAAAACATCTGAGGAGGACCTAAAAGGTATATCTCAACTCAGGAAAATCTGACTCCACAGGAGACAAAAAGTCATAATAGGGAGCAGAAGGAAGGAACACCAGGGATACCGGTTACTGGGCATATAATAGGTGACCAACCAAGCGCGAATTGGGAACATATCCAAGACACTCATCATCCGAAGAGAGGGCTTAAAAAGCAAACTCGACTTACAGGATGGGCATTCGATCCCATAAGGAAATACGAATCTTACTCGACTGGGGAAGAAAAGGACTTCGACTGAAGAGCGCATGAGATATATTATCTATTACCGTCAGAACGTAGATAACATACTCGCATGGAAGATTATCCACAACCGGTTACTGGGTTAATAAAGGATAAATCGACCGAAAAGAAAGGACATTGGGATACCGGTTACTGGGTATAAAATGATGACCAATCCAAAGGAGAAACAATCATTACCAAATAAGGGTAAATGAAAGATGACTCGCGGGGGATAAATTGCTAAAAAGCAATCATCCAAGAGATATATCATCGATTACTGGGTGGTATACTCAAAAATGAAGGAATATCAATACCGAATATTGGATAATGATAACCAACAAAGAAGGGATTACATCTACCGGTTACTGGGTAGAAAACCACAGAAATAGGACTTACAACTACCGGTTACTGGATAGAAGGCCATAAAAATAGGACTTACAACTACCGGTTAATGGGTAGAAGGCCACAAAGATCCACTGGGGAAAGGTGGACAATTACTGGTTACTGAGTATTGAACAACTAAACCACAGGGAAATGTAGGGGAAAAACAAGAAAGGAGTTAATCTAGGAACAAACTAGAGAGACACAATGAAAGAAGACTCAACCCAATGAGGATATAACTCAGGGGAGTAATTCCATGCCAATGCATATCTAGGGAGGAAAGTGAAATAATAATCATCCACGAGGACATAACTCAGTGGGGAATGATGAAGGAAAGATAGACACTTTCTGTCTATAGGGCTGACTCTATATGGAGAGATCAGTCACGAACATCTGCTTGGGTAAGAACATTTCACCACTGGCAAGAGATAACAAGCAAAGATATATGGAAAAAAATGTAACATGAATATCTGAATGCTATAATTATGCATGTATATGCATGGTTTATGTATGATTAATGCTGACAGACATACATATCTAACACAAACAGGTCCAAGAATCAATGGACAGACATCCGATATAACATCTCAAAAGAGAAGGCCAGGCCCACAGGAGAAAATACATATTGGTGGGGAGAATCAAATACCAGGAAACACCAATCACCGCTAGGGACAAAGACCACTGCTGAGGATTAGAGACCACTGTTGGGGATCTTCCAACGATTCTTGGGAACACGCAGAGATATCAATAAGATCTGACATAGAAGAATTCTACTGGGGGATCTTACCAGGCAATAATATGAAATTCTGTGGGGAACAACCACCAAACAGAAACACATCAATTAAGTATTCTCCTCTAAATGTTGAAGAGATATCTCTGCTAACAGGAGAAGGAACAAATTGCTTCGCTGGAGAAGGAAACAACACATCTTCCTCAAAGTCCCTCAATACTGGACCATGCCTTCCATTCGGAGGGGACACCAATGTCAAACTGGGATCAGGTAGAGATAGCCGGGGAACATACAGAGTCACCGCCGGGGATTTGCTGCTGAACAGACAAAAGATCCATCGTAAAGGAAACTCTATGGGGAAACCAACACGGATAAGATCCATCGTAGAAGAAACTTTATTGGAGAACTTATCAAGGGATGATATGAAGCTCTGTGGGGAACAACCACCAAACAAAAATTCTAATAATCAACACACTTCTTCCTATCTGCTAGAGAGATATCCCTTCTAGGAGGAGAGAGAACCACTGCTCCGCTGGGGAAGGACACAACATCTTCACCACCAGCTCTGCTAGGAGGAAACTTTCCAATAAGGAGGGGAAAACAAATTATCAGGCTCTGATCAGGCAACTCCACTGGGGATAGACTGTAGGCGATCCAACCCGGGACAGACTACTGTGAGCAACCCTACTGAGGATGAGTTTTAAGCAAATTCGCTGAGGAGAGACTGAAAGCCAACCTGCTGGGGATAACTATAAGTATCTCCAGAGGAACTGTCTTGGCTGAATTCTCCATCAACACGCGTCATACTAGGGATGAAAAGGGAAATAAACCTTTCACCAACTGTTTTAGGCAAATACTGCTGAGGAGATATCTGAAAGATAGCCATGCAGGGAGCACATGCTCACTCTGCTGAGGACTTCTACTCATGCTGGTAATTCCTGCTTACTCTGTTGGAGATTTCCATTTATGCCAGGGGGAAGACCAACTTCCTCATGAATAGATAGCATATCAACTTTTATCAATTTATAAGGGATTTTAGGTCAGCCCACACAAGGGATGACAACCATATAATTGATAAAACACAAATGCTAGACTCACACTCTCTGGGGAGTTGAGGATGTTTGAGATAGAGGTATACACATCTCTAAAAAGATCAAGGCCAAAACTCCCGACCCTCTGGGGATTTGATGGTGTATCACCCTTCTCTGCGCTCGCTGAGGAGATAACCTGAAAGATGATGAAAGAGTATACAAACATGCCAGAAATATGAACCAATGTCTTACCCTTTTGGAGATCGTACTATCCTTGGGAGAGCACTGAAGACATTCCATTTATCCTTTTAGTCATTATGAATGTTCACTTTGTTTGAAAACAGTTTATAAAACTTTATTTGTTTAAAACAATGATATTTATCAATTAAAACATGCAAACATTTGTTAAACAGAAACAAATAAGAGTGCAAAGAATTGGATAAAGGCTCAAATTTATTTGATAGAATGGTAGTCCGCAAATGACGAGACTCCATGGATCTTTACAAAATTTGAAATTGGTGATATATATTGGAAAAAGGCTACATTGAACATAATGACCATTTCTCCACCAACTCTGAATCCCATGTATTTGAAGCTTCAGTTGATGATGACTGAGCGAGAATCTTTGACAGATGGCAGCTTGTAGAACAAAGTCTTGTCAAGATGTAGTTACTTTCCAAATCCCTAATTTTTGCCTAGATTGCCCAAGGGTGAGGTACTCAATCTAGCGGGATATATATTCATTTTTTTTCATGTCTCTAACTTTTGCCTGGACCACCCTTTTGGGTTTTCAATCCACCGAGACGCTCATTTTTGCCTATGTCGCCCTTTCAGGTTTTCAACTTAGCGAGCTATTCTATTTTTATTTTAGGCGAAGTATTTCTTGACTGCATCTGAATTCACAGGACGAGTGAAATCCTCCCCATCCATAGTTGTAAGTATCAAAGCACCGCCTGAAAAGGCTCTCTTGACAACATATGGACTTTCATAGTTTGGAGTCCACTTGCCCCTGGAATCGGGCGCGAAAGACAAAACTTTCTTGAGCACGAGGTCACCTTCTCGGAACACACGAGGCTTGACCTTCTTATCAAAGGCTTTCTTTATCCTTTGCTGATACAACTGACCATGGCACATGGCGGTCAATCTCTTCTATTCAATCAAATTCAACTGGTCATAACGACTCTGAACCCATTCACCTTCAGTCAACTTGGCTTCTATCAAGACTCTCATCGATGGGATCTCAACCTCCACGGGGAGCACAACCTCCATGCCATATACAAGGGAGAAATGGGTTACCCCTGTTGAAGTGCGGACAAATGTACGATAGCCATGCAGAGCAAATGGCAGCATCTCATGCCAATCTTTGTACGTAACAACCATCTTCTGGATAATCTTCTTGATGTTCTTGTTAGCAGCTTCAACAACCCCATTCATCTTGGGTCTATAGGGAGAAGAATTATGATGTGCAATCTTGAACTCGCTACACAACTCTTTCATCATCTTGTTGTTCAAGTTAGATCCATTATCAGTAATGATCTTGTCTGGCACACCATAACGACATATGAGTTGATTCTTGATAAACTTCACAACCACCTGTCTGGTCACATTTGCATATGATGCCGCTTCAACCCATTTGATGAAGTAATCAATAGCTACGAGAATAAAACGGTGACCGTTTGACGCCTTAGGCTCTATCATGCCAATCATGTCAATTCCCCACATGGAGAAAGGCCATGGTGAGGAAATAACATTCAGAAGTGTTGGGGGAATATGAATCTTATCCGCATAAATCTGACACTTGTGGCATTTCTTCACGTATTTGCAGCAGTCAGAATCCATTGTCAGCCAATAATAGTCTTCTCTCAACATCTTCTTTGCCATGGCATGTCCATTGGAATGAGTACCAAATGAACCCTCATGGACTTCAGTCATTAACAGGTCTGCTTTGTGTCTATCCACGCATCTGAGCAGAACCATGTCAAAATTCCTCTTATAAAGCACGTCACCATTGAGGTAGAAACTGGCAGATAATCTCCTCAAAGTATTTCTATCTTTAACAGATGTCCCAGGTGGGTAAATCTGACTTTGGAGAAAGCACTTGATATCATAATACCATGGCTTATCATCTTTTACTTCTTCAACTGCAAATACGTGAGTTGGTCTATCCAAGCGCATCACAGTAATATTGGGGACCTCATTCTAGAATTTCACCATAATCATAGAAGCAAGTGTAGCAAGAGCGTCTGTCATCCGATTCTCATCTCGAGGAATATGATGGAAGTCAACCTCAGTAAAGAACGTTGAAATCCTCCTCGCATAATCTCTGTATGGGATGAGGCCGGGCTGATTCGTCTCCCATTCACCCTTAATCTGATTAACAACAAGGGCCAAATCACCATAAACATCAAGATGTTTGATCCTAAGATCAATACACTCTTCCAAACCCATAATACAGGGCTCATACTCCTCCATGTTGTTCGTGCATTTGAAAGTTAGCCTTGCTGTAAAAGGAAAATGGGTGCCTTGGGGAGTAATAATCACTGCCCCAATACCATTTCGATACTGATTAACAGCGCCATCGAACACCATACCCCATCGGGAACCAGGCTCTGGCCCTTCATCGAGCGTAGGCTCATCGCAATCTTTCATCTTCAAATACAAAATCTCCTCATCTGGGAAGTCGTACTGAACAGACTGATAATCCTCAATTGGTTGATGTGCCAAGTGGTCAGCCAGGATACTACCTTTAATAGCCTTCTGAGCTCGATACTCAATCTCATACTCAGACAACAGCATCTGCCAATGGGCAATCCTCCCAGTTAAAGCAGGTTTCTTAAAGATATACTTGATTGGATCCATTTTGGATATCATCCAAGTCGTATGATTTAACATATACTGGCGTAAATGCTTAGCAGCCCAAGCCAAAGCACAACATGTCTTCTCAAGCATTGAGTACCGAGACTCACAATCAGTGAACTTCTTACTCAGATAGTAGATAACATACTCTTTCTTCCCTAATTCATCTTGCTGACCCAATACACAACCCATAGAGTCCTCAAGAACTGTCAAGTACATAATCAATGGTCTCCCTTCCACAGGCGGAGACAGAATCAGAGGCTTGGACAAATACTCTTTAATACTATCAAAGGCTTTCTGGAAATCCTCGGTCCAATCATAACATTGATCTTTCCGAGGAGCTTGAATATTGACGCACATGTGGCAGTCATGTGGGATATAAATCTGGAAATATAATTCAAGCGGCCAAGAAAACCTCGGACTTGCTTCTCAGTTTTGGGCGCAGGCATCTCTTGTATTGCTTTGACCTTGGCAAGGTCAACTTCAATACCTCTTTCACTGACAATAAAGCCCAATAACTTGCCGGAACGGACTCCAAATGTACACTTGTTCGGATTCAGGCGGAGTTTGTACTTCCTCAAACGCTGAAAAAGCTTCAACAAGTGCTCTACATGTTCAACTTCCGTTTTCGACTTCGCAATCATATCATTAACATATACCTCGATCTCCTTCTGCATCATATCATGAAACAAGGTAGTCATAGCGCATTGATACGTGGCTCCGGCGTTCTTCAAACCGAAGGGCATCACTCGATAACAGAATGTTCCCCAAGGTGTGATGAATGTTGTCTTCTCCATACCCTCGGGTGCCATATTAATCTGGGTATAACCAAAAAATCCATCCATAAATGAGAAGATATTGAATTTAGCTGTATTATCTACCAACATATCAATATGTGGTAGAGGAAAATCATCTTTCGGACTAGCTTTATTCAAGTTTCGATGGTCCACACACATTCGGACTTTTCCATCTTTCTTAGGCACAGGCACAATATTGGCCACCCATTGAGGATATGTAGAAGTCACCAGAAACCCCACATCAATTTTCTTCTGAACTTCTTCTTTAATCTTCACTGCCATATCAGGATGAGTTCTTCTGAGCTTCTGCTTCACAGGCACACATTTAGGCTTCAAAGGCAGGAAATGTTGCACGATATCAGTATCCAAACCAGGCATGTCTTTATATGACCAGGAAAAGACGTCGACATATTCTCGTAGCAACTCAATCAACCCCTTCTTCATAGATTCTTCAAGGAGTGCCCCAATCTTCACTTCACGAACACTGTCTTCAGACCCCAAGTAAACTGTTTCCAGATTCTCAAGATGCGGCTGAATGATCTTCGTTTCGTGCTCAAGCAGACGGGTAATCTCATCAGGAATCTCTTCAACATCATCTTCTTCGGTCTCAAATATAGGGAACTCAAAGTTGGGAGATAATGTTGGATCATTATGTTCAATGGGTTTGATCAACCTGCATAATGATTTTGAGTATAAGAGATTTCAGAATTCAAACAAGGCAAATCATTATGCAGATGAAAAGATTGATTTTATCCTCTTTTCAGGGTTTTATGGTGATTACCAATTTCATGCAAAAAGCAAAAAGGGAAAATAATTTGGAAAAACAAACATTTAACATGTAATTTTTTGAAAGAATATCATTGTATTAATATGTGCCAACAATCTCATCACTTCTCCTTTTAGCATGGGAGAAGGGTTTTAAAACAAAATGAACATATTACATGGACTTATGGATAACTGTTGGAACATCAACAGCGACCCAATTATTGCAGACTCCTCCAGGGATGACAAAGTTGCCAGAATCTTCCTCTTCATCATCTTCCACTATGGCAGCAGCCTCTTGATCTTCAACAGTGTGGATGAAACCTCCACTCTGGAACAACCCACGCTCATTGGAAATGCCTAAAGAATACCCTATGCCAGCCCGAGATTTATTATCTTCCAGCTTAATCATTTGCCCAAACCAGTCGTTGCACCATGCTCAATGGCCAACTTCGCATCATTGTAGGAAGCAAATGAAGAAGGTCCTTTCCTTGAAGGCTCAACAATAGATAAGGCTTGGAACGGAGTCCCAACCTCATCCTCAGAATCTATATAGGAAAAGGAAGATAAATGGCTAACCAAGAGAGCCTTCTCTCCCCCTATCACCACCAACTTCTTGTTCTTGACGAACTTTAACTTCTGGTGTAGGGTGGATGTCACGGCGCCTGCCTCGTGAATCCATGGTCTACCAAGCAAACAACTATATGATGGGTGTATATCCATGACCTGGAAAGTGATCTGGAAATCACTAGGTCCAATCTTGATCGGGAGTTCAACTTCACCGATCACAGTTTTCCTCGATCCATCAAAAGCTTTAACAACCACTCTACTCTGCCTCATGGGAGGCCTCTGGTAAGAAAGTTTCGCTAGAGTGGACTTTGGCAACACATTAAGAGATGATCCTGTGTCTACCAACACATTAGACAAGGCATCATCCTTGCAATTCATAGAAATGTGTAGAGCCAAATTATGGTCTTTTCCCTCCTTGGGAAGATCAGCATCACAGAAGCTCAAATTGTTACAAGCAGTTATGTTTGCAACAATGCTATCAAACTGTTCAATAGTGACATCGTGGTCCATGTATGCCACGTCCAACACCCTCTACAAAGCTTCGTGATGTGGCTCAGAATTCATCAACAAAGATAGGACAAATATCTTTGATGGAGTTTGTAGCAGCTGATCGACAACATTATACTCGCGCCTCTTGATGAGCCTCAGAATCTCATCACAGTCCTCTTTCAGAATTCCATGCTGGCCAACTAGGACAAGAGCCTTAGAACCAATAGCAGGGTCAACACCCTTCACAACAAGTTCCGGATTCGAAGAAGAAGTCCCCACAGGATCGGCAGGATTAACCACAACAGTTCTCTTCAATACGTCTTCATGGGGTTTCGGCGACGCCGAGAAAACACGACCACTACGGGTCACACCACTAACTTCTGATATACTCACAACAGAAGTGGAGGGTAACGACACCTCCTTACCATCTTCTACCATAACTGCATTGTACCTGTATGGCACTGCTTTATCTGAAGAATACGGAACAGGGCCCACTGGCTTGATTACAAGAGTGGGAGAAACCTTCTTCTTGCTGCCATCATATTTGACGACAACAGGCTCTGGTATTCTGAATACAGGAGAAATTACATCGACTTCGTCCTCATTACGATTCTGAAGCACCTCAATCATTCCCTGATCCATCATCTCTTGGATGTCCTTCCTGACTTGTCGCCATCCTCTCTCGTTGACAATGCACATCTGGCACCTGTCATGGTCATGCTCGTAATGAATGTATCCACACAACAGTCTATGCATCTCGACCAAAGATTTCCTGATATCATTGACATACAAGACTTTATATTTTCCAGGGCAACCCTGGACCATGTTCACAACAGCTTTCCCATGCTCGGACAATGGGTTCTTCTTGACGTTAGGACCTACGTCCTCGAAAAACAAAATCCCACTTCTAACAAGGTCTTGCACCTTGGTCTTCAGGGGATAGCAGTTCTCTACATCATGTCCGGGAGCACCGTAATGATATACACATTGTAGTTCTGGCTTGTACCACCACTGAGGGTTGGTCGGTACAACAGGTGGGTCACGTGGAGTAATCAGATTTCTATCTATCAAAGACGGATAGAGTTCAGCATAGGTCATTGGAATCGGATCAAAAGTGACCCTCTTCCTATCAAAGCTGGTGCTGGTATTGGTGTTGTTTTGAGGCTGGTAGGCCTGCTTTTGTCTACGATGCTGTTGTTGATAATGTTGTTGTTGTTGATAATGTTGGGCTTCTTTGAAGGCAGATCCTATATGAGCCACCTGGTGTTGGCTGACGGCAGGGCGGACAATCTTCCTCTTCACAGAGGTTCTTCGTTTGATATGGGAAGACACATCATGTGCCTCTCCCTCTTTCTTCTTTGCAAAGCCCCTATATCGCTTTGCAGAAGAGCCTTCATCTCTAGATAGACGCCCTTCACGGACTCCTTCCTCTAGCTTCATCCCCATATTCACCATTTCGGTGAAGTCCGAGGGAGCACTAGCAATCATCCTCTCATAATAAAATGAACTCAAAGTCTTCAAAAAGATTTTGGTCATTTCTTTCTCTTCGAGGGGTGGCACAATTTGAGCGGCCAACTCATGCCATCTCTAGACGTACTCCTTGAAAGTCTCCTTCTCTTTCTGGGACATCGCCCTGAGCTGGTCCCTATCGGGAGCCATATCAACATTGTATTTGTATTGCTTGATGAAAGCTTCGCCAAGATCATTGAAGGAGCGGATGTTTGCGCTGTCCAGACCCATGTACCATCTGAGAGCGGCACTGGACAGGCTGTCTTGGAAATAGTCGATGAGAAGCTGATCATTCTCTGTCTGAGTCGACATCTTGCTGTAACACCTCAAAATTTGCCCTCCTCTCTTGGGACTAGCTTAACATGTTGCATTTCATTTTTAGGTTATTAGGCATTGCATATTGCACATCATATGGCCACAACAAGCAAGTCATCCTCCTAGGTCTTGTTCAGAAGATGAAGAGGTTGAGATTCAAGCCCTAGGGTTTCATTGAACTGATCACTAATCATCTGAGGGTTGGTGCTTCAAATTAGGGTTTCATGGTTCCTCAAGGAGGTTGAGCTTCATCTTGGTTGAAATGGTGCATCATCATCATCATGGTATTATCATCACCAAGAGATTCCTTGTGCTTGATCAGATTCCTTGAGATTAGGGTTTTGACCTCTGGTCAACCCTAATCATCTGCATTGTGCCAATCAGGGCTTGTTAAGGAGATGAGGTCTTCATTGAGGTGAGGGACCATTTCATGGTTATATTGAACTTATGGAAGCTAGGGTTTCATGTTTGAGCCATTTCATCAGGAGTTTGAAGCTCAAGTTCATCAGTGCACAACTAATTCATCTATCAGTCAACAAAAGTCAACCAAAGGTCAACTGATGGATTTGGAGGTGGGAGAGGGTTAGAGACACTTCATTCATGTCTAAACAAGTTTCATTTGACATTGCAAAAACATCAAGATTGAAGGAAATAAAGTCAGATGAAAACTTTCCAAAAATAGAAAGTGACTTGTAATTCAAATTTGCCAAAAATGGAAAGGTTTTCTCCTTAAAATTACATGTCCAAAAATGCTTCAAATGAAATTTTGTTCAACATTAAAGTTGTAGATCTTGCTCTCACCTTTCCAAAAAGTCCAAGAACATGAATTTCTCATGTGTGGTTGGCAAGTTATGGATTGATCTTTGTCAAGAAATGTTGAATTTCAACAAGGGATAACTTTTGCATCACAAGGCCAAATGGAGTGAGACTTTTTGGAGCAAATTTCTTTTGATCCCCTCTATTCAATTCAAGCATTACATTTCATGAATTTTACTCACACAAAAAGTGCATTTTTCAAGTGAACCTATTTTGAATTTGGAGGGAAAAAAGGTCATTTTGAAAATTATTCATTGTTTTCACTCAATTCCACTTGCATCAGCTCACAAACATCATTTTAAACTTGCTCCAAACCAGAAACTGCACTGTTACATTGGTTTGCACATGGTGAGGGTGAATTGACCAATTTTCCAATTTAGCATAAAACTTGATTTCACTTAAACACTCACATTAGCCTAATCATGATTAGCAACACCATTAACATCACATATAAAACCATAGTCATAACTGTTTTCTGATTAACCATAACAGAATTCTGAATTTGAGATCTAGATCCAAAAAACTCTTCACTTCTTCTCTCAACTTTTCTTCAAAAATCTGCACAAACCTTGCCAAGATCTTCATCAATCCATGATCCATGTGCATAATTGAGTGGAATTGAAGCAAGGAATCACCATTTTCAAGCCAATTCAAGGACTGTTAAAGTGAGCTTCAACAATGGCAATTTGGATTTTCATCAAGATCGTGCACAATTAACATCCAAGCCTTGCTTCATTCACCTATCCAAGCATCAAGGAGCATCTGTTTTGCATTGCCATGGCCTAAAACACACGATTTCACATCTGCAATTCCAAGAAGGTCAGTTTTCGATTTTCCTAATTCTTAAAATTGATGGATGTGTTTGATAGATCTTGGAACATAGGTTAATCTGCACTTTGAATCGTTAATTTTCATCAAGTATTGAACAAGTTATGCTGATTGGAAGTTTCACATGTGAAAATGTTTTGGATCAATTCTCTTAAATTAGGAAGAACTAGGTTAAATCAATGTGAGATTGCTTATGTACACTAGGAGATCTTTCCAATGATGTATGGTTTGTGAATTTTCGTGACAAAAAGTTCATGCGCTGGATTTGGATGATGAACATATGATGAATGTTAGGGATTTTTCCAGAAATCATGCTTAGATCCAGTTTTTCGCTCTTTGCATGCGCTGAGGTGTTATATGCCATGCAACTGGACCACGTGTCCTGGTCCATGCTGGCGCGCGCTACCATTTCAAAACCTCCCTCCCTTCGATTCTGACCGAAGGCATTTTCATTTTGGCATTTAGCATTTTCTCATCATTATGCTTCATATGTTCATGCTTGATTCCACATGTTTTTATTTTTTTTCCTCATTCAATAATTCATAACTTCTTGATTACTTGTCCAAATTACATGAGGTTTTTTCCATTGTGATCCTTGTAATCTCTACTATTTTTTGATTATTTTTGCAAAAATTGTGCACGTGTGGTTTTTAACATGGCCTAGGGTTTGTTCACATGTGTTCTTTCATGCACCTTGCTTGATGTTTTGCTCATGAAATAATGATGCTTAATTGGATGGAGCTGAAATTTTGTATGCATAATCTAGACACCTTGTGGAGCATTTTGGTATATAGTTTGTGATTTTTGCATTCCTGGATTGTGAGATATGCTATGATCTTTGGAGGTGTGACAATGTGTGTCACACCATTTCTTGTCCAACTTTTGGATTTTCATTACCATGCCATATAAACTTGAATTGATCTGGATTTTTGCATGATGATACTTATGGATGTTAAGTTTGCTTGTGAATTTTCCTGGAATTTTTGAATGCATTTCCTATTTTTTTGAGAATTGCTCCCCTCTTTGACCAATTGTGAACCTTTTGTGAGTCATGATCTCATATGTTTTGTGAAATTCTTGTGGGTTACTGGATGGACTTGAAATTTGGTATGTGTATTATAGACATCTTGAAGTTTTCCATGGTTTTGGTTTCACTCATTTATCATGTTTGGTTTCTGTTTTATGATTGCTTGAAGTTGATGCATGATTTAATGCCTTGTATGAGCTTGTTTGAGTATGCTTTGGCTTGATGAATTTAATTGACTTGCTTACCTTTGTCCAAATGGCCTGAAATTTGGTGTGATGATCCTTTAATGAGTGCTGTTTAGCCATGAATTTTTTTGGGAATTTATTGAATTGTTTGTGAGTTGATTTGAATTGGATCTTTCTGTTTGGTCCTATGAGGTTCTAAATTGCATGCTTTGTACTCTTTGCCTCATGGAATGATATTGGTTGATGATGTGAATATGAGACCACATGGATTTGTTTCTAAATTGATTGAACTTGATTTTTGATAATTTTCATGTTCTGTTTTGGGTTATTGCTCCCATTTTGACCCTAGGCCATGTCCTAGTGGTTAGTGCTTAATGTTTGAGTTATGTTTTCAGGACAAAAGGCATATGGCATGGAGGAATTAATTCACTTGGCTTGAGTTGCTTGTTTGATTGATGTTGATTAACATTAAGTTTGTTTTGTAGGTGGATTCTAAGTCATTTGTGTTGAGCATTGGCTTACACTTTGCTTGATGCATTGCTTGTGTACAGTTAACTGTTAACTTGTAATTGACTGTTTTAGAGGAATACTAATTGTGCTAGATTGATTTCAGGTACATTAGTTGCTATAGTTCATTGTGAACTTGCTTGTTGCTGTTGCTTGGTTGCTTAACCAATTGAGGTAGAATTTCTTTTCTCCATGTAGTCTGGAAGACCTGGCCTGTTACTTGGCCAAGCACCTGTCTGAAGTCCTCCTTAAGAGGCAATGCTTGTGCTTGTTTATTTTTGTCCCCAAGCAGGAAAAGACCTTTGTTAAGGCAATTGGCAGATACAAGAGATGTGCAACCCATCTCCTGCTATTCTTGTTGAGTCATCCCTTTGCTCACACAACTGGTGTTGATGCATTGGGGATCCTAACCCAAGATCTCAGTTGAGTCAGTGTCATATGTGTAGAAGGGTTCCCACTTTCTGAACCCACACATTTTTGTCTGAAGCTCTCCCTGACCAGGGATAAGAGCTGTGAAGTCTTATCTTCACTTCCCATTTCATCTGGCTTCATCTTGACTCTCAATGTCAAGGTTAAGAGCTAACATCACCCTGATACAGTTGTGTTGCTTTTACAACTTAACCCTTGTGTGAGCCCACTTTGTGTGTATATAGTGTGTGCTAATTGTGAATGTTTGCTTTGTTTTGATTATGCTTGCATGCTTTGCTTTGCCTGTTTAGGATTAGCTTGCTGCCTGAGCAAGTTAGATAGCAACCTTGACTTAGGGATGATATGCATGATAACATCTAGGCTCGAGTCGTAGTCTCCCTAGTTGTGTCTCCCTTTGTATCTGGTTAGGCTAGTCTTTCTCCCCTGTTAAGGGGAACTACGTTGCCCTGATCCTCATACCAGATGAGGTACGTAGGCAGGAGGTCGTGCGAGACCTCTCCGGGCACCCTTTTCCTTTTTTGTGTGCGTTTGCATGACAGTTGCTAGGCTCGAGTGCCAGACTCCTTAGTAACTTGTTGTTTGTTTTCTTTCTTGTGTGCTAGGATATGGATGTAAGCCCAGCGATTGGCAGTCTGTATCCTATTTTTGTTTGTCTGTGTGGAGTCCGACGTAAGCCCAGCGATTGGCAGTCGGTTTCCTGTGTTTGAGTTTGTTGGTTCGGAATCTGATGTAAGTCCAGCGATTGGCATTCGGATTCCATGTTTGCCTGTTTGTGTGTTTATCTTGATGTCTCAGCGTCTGTGCGTGTGTTTTGTTTCGGCGTGCGTGAGCCGAACTACGATAGCTCTGATTCTCATTCCAGATGAGATACGTAGGCATAGGATGCGATATCCTAGCGAGCCCGTTCCTCTCTTCCCCCACCTGTGTTGTTTCCAGTGTGTGTGTGTGATGTTTGTGAGCAGTTGTAGCAACCTTTTCCTATCTTTCTGAGTGTGGATCCCGTCGAGTACGACGGATGCGTAGGGGTGCTAATACCTTCCCTTCGCATAACCGACTCCCGATCCCATTCTCTTTGGTCACGAGACCTTGTCTTTCCAGGTTTACTTCGAGCGTTTCCTTTCCCTCTTTTGGGATAAATAACGCACGTTGGCGACTCTGTGTTGTTTTTGTTTCGGCCCGCTGGTTGTTTTTCGCTGATGCGACAGTTGGCGACTCTGCTGGGGACATAGAAGTTGACCTGCTGCTGGTCCATCTTCCCTAAGGGAGTCTTTCCTAGCGTTCTAGGATAGGGTTTAGGTTGCTTGAGTTGCTTTATTTATTGCATTTATTATTCTGTTGTGTATATATTTGCATAAATGTTTGCATGCATCATACTATCATGTTGCTGTCCTCCGTGCAGGTGGTTCCTCTGTTTGGGGTGGGTGTTCTGAGTGGGGCTAAAACCCAGGCCCGAGTATACACCTAGGATTAGTGTGGTCTCACGTTCCTCACATGCTGGTTGGGCATGTTGTTGCGACGTGACATACCACGAGCCGGACGAGGTTCATTTGAGAGTGCTCTTCCTTTGTGGGGTTCCACTTTGGTTGGGTTACCTATTTTGAGCTATTGACTTCGGTGACCGATCTTTCCCGGATCTTTGGTTTAGACGATCTTAAGAGAGCTACAGTGGCACACCCGAAAGGGCAAACCCATTGAGTATCTCTGCCCGATTGTCGAGACTATTATCCGCCTTAGGACGACCTGATTAGAATTTACCTGTGAGGGGAGGGTGATTCTTACAGATGCATGTTCAGATGGTGACTGTAATGGTGACTCATGGTTCCGTGGATCAGAGGCATATTTATAAGTCGGATTTATGGGCCTTTATTTCAGAGACGCCGGAGTTCCGTCCGTGATATTTATCAGTGGGGATTCGTTTATTTCAGGATTCCCCGGGCCGATTCAGAGATTATTGTGGTTATCTGCTCAGAGATTGTCTGATGATGATGGTGGTGTACCTTTCAATTCCGTTTATTTCGGAACCCTTGAGGCGGACTTATGGTTAATCAGTACCTCAGATGGTTGTGATCAGTTCAGAGGTCAGGCTTCAGTGCAACAAGATGTTCAGATGACTTGGAGGATGGCACAATCCATTGCATTCATTTATTAGCATCATCACATTTTGCATTTACCTGCATCTAACACATGTTTATCCATATGCAGGGACATTTTTTGATCGAGATCCTGGTTGAGAGACTTCTTGCTCAGATATGAGGCCCGGTTTGAAGGATGATGTTGTCTATAGCTTCTTCGACCCAGAGATCAGTGTGCTGAGAGATATGATAGCATTGATTACGCCCGACCATGTGGGGATGTTTCGTGAGACTTATGGGGGTATTCTGAAGATGGTTTTCAGACTCACTGACAGAGATAGGAGCGCCATTCATACTCTTCTCCAGTTCTATGATCCTGGTTTGAGGTGCTTCGTCTTCCCAGATTACTTATTAGGGCCTTTGATGGAGGATTATGCTGGTATCTTGGGCATTCAGATCAGAAATCAGGTTCCTTTCTTTGCTACTAAGGAAGAACCGGATGTTGGTGGGATTTCCCGTGCTCTTTATTTGTGTTCGTAGGTGACCAAGGGGGGTCTGAAAGAGAAGGGGAAGTTGCCTGGTTTTCATCTGAGCTTCCTAGAGGCTAAGGCCAAGGAGCATGCTGAGTTGGGTAACTGGAACGCTGTCTGTGCCGTGATTGCTGTGGGCGTTTATGGGATCATTCTGTTCCCTTATCAGAAGAGCTTCGTGGATATTAATGCCATTCGCTTGTTTGTTCAGAGGAATCCCATCCCTACCTTGATTGGCGATGTTTATTACTCGGTCCATAATCGGAACGAGAAGAGGCGTGAGGGATTGATTCGATGTTGCACTCAGCTGCTATACAAGTGGTTTATGGGATATTTGCCTACCCGGGGTGCTTTTGTTCTTCTTGGCCAAAATGTCAATTGGGCGACCAAGTTGATGGGTTTGCGGGCCAAAGACATAGCTTGGACTCACAGTAGTGGGGTTGGACAGGACTTCATTTGCAGTTGTGGGGGTTTTCCCAATGTGCCGCTTATAGGAGTTCAGGGTTGCATTAATTATAACCCTACACTTCTTAAGAGACAAATGGGATTCGCTATGGAGGTTCCTCCTCTGAAGAGTGAGATTCAGGAAACTTTGTACTTCCTGGTTGAGGGCAATCAGGCCAGGTTGAAACAGGTATCTGATGCACGGCGCAGCATTCAAAGGAAAGGCAAATTTTCTTGGGGTAGAGCTAATAACAGGTCTTTTCCTCCGTTTGATGACTGGCTCAGCAAGAGAGTGGAGCTTACTTGTCTCCCATTTCCTAAGGTTGATCCTTGGTATCCGTTGATTGAGGAATCTCCTTCTTTCGTCAGTATGGAAGAGTTCCTAGAGATGAAGCGGGAGAGGGATCAGTTGCTTGCAGAGAAAATGGAATTGGAGATGAGTGTCGCTCGGGTTCAGATGGCTAATCAGGAGATTAGAGTGAAGATGGAAGATCAGGACAAGCGACATGCCCTGGAAGCGAAGCGCTTTGAGATGGATACTGCTTACTATGGCAAGGTCAGTCAGGCTTTAGCATCGTCAACAAGGGAGCACGACGTCACCAAAGAGAGATTGGCCAGAGCTTCAAAGGTCATTGAAGATCAGAAGAGGAGGCAAATTCTCGTAAGGGATCAGAGGGACGATAGAGTCAGAGTCCTCATTGTTGAGTGGGAGGCAAAGCTGAAGATTAAGGAAGCAGAGAACGTGAAGATCACCGCCGAGAGAGATCATTACATTGCTGAGAGAGATCACTACATTGCTGAGAGAGATCATTACTTTAGGCAGATGAAAATTCACCAGAAGGAGGTGGGGAGATTGCAGCAGGAGAATACCGAGCTCAGGTTCGCCGCAGAGTTCGCGAAGATGGTTGATGATATAGGGCCTTCTGTGGGACCCTCGTCATGATAGACTTGTCTCTTTTGTGTGGATTACCGTCAGGCCTGTTGACGGAATTCATTTGCTTGTATTTCCTTCCTGATTCTGGAGATTTGTATTTGATTTGTATCAGCTGTGATGTATGACTATGGCGCTTATTGTGCATTTTGCTATGTGATGATTGTTTTCATTCAGTGATCGATCTTCAAGCTTTATTTGCTCTACTGTATGCACTCACACGGCACACACATGGTTGGCGGTATTTTGCTAAATCATATATCTCTGATCTGTATGATGAAATCGAATGATGAATATCAAAATATTGCTGCCGGATTATTATGTCTCGATGAAGACAGGATCGAGAGACAGAATGTTCCTCATATGGATAAACACTGCATTCATGCATGATCATAATAACTTGTGTTTTATTTTGCAGGTATCAGTTCTAACGTGCTTGATTGTTTCAGGAATCATTGCTCGTGCTCGTAGAGTTGCACCTTTGCACTCAACCCGTCCGCACAAATATTTCACTCGACGCAACACTCCCAGACTGATGGATCTCCCAAATTCAGATGTTCTCGAGCTGAAGGACAAAATGAACGAGCTGATCAACATCATGCAAGGTTTTGCAGTTGGTCAGA
Organism: Lathyrus oleraceus; assembly: GCF_024323335.1. Lineage (NCBI taxonomy): Eukaryota > Viridiplantae > Streptophyta > Magnoliopsida > Fabales > Fabaceae > Lathyrus > Lathyrus oleraceus. Next base: position 89,475,665 of record NC_066581.1, read on the forward strand.
ATGCTTTGGCTGACAAAGTTGAGAAGCTCGAGCGGGCTTCAGCGGCTAACAGCGGTGTCAATTTGGATGGTGTCTCCAACCAGGGACTCGGTGGTTCGAGAGATGGTGGAAAGAGAACGACGGCGCCTGTGGTGACTAATATGGCTGGTGGTTTTGGTGTCGCCACAGGTGGTCAACCTGGTCCGATGGGTCAGAATATGAAAGATAGTCTGTTCCCGCCATTCTTTTGGGTTGATGATGACAGAGAGGAAGACCGAGAAGCTGATCAGTTCTCTATGCACAACGAACCGTTCGGTCAATATGGTGCCCAACCACAGAACAAAGAAATACAATTGCTGGCAGAAAAGATCAGAGCTTTGGAGAGCTATGCCACTCCCGGGGTCGTAAATATGTCAAATATGGGGCTAGTCGAGGGGATTGTGATCCCGCAGAAGTTCAAGGCGCCCGCTTTTGATAAATACAATGGGAGTTCCTGCCCGGAGACTCATCTTCAGGCCTTCGTCCGCAAGATCTCTGCATACACTATGGACCAAAAGCTGTGGATGTACTTCTTCCAGGACAGCCTGTCTGGAGGATCCTTGGAGTGGTACACCAAGCTGAAATCTTCTGATATTAAAAACTGGCAAGATCTGGGTGACGCATTCTTTAAACAATACCAATTCAACACAGACATGGCTCCTAGTCGTACCCAGCTGCAGGGTATGTCTCAGAAGCCAAGTGAGGGGTTTAAAGAATATGCTCAAAGATGGAGGGAGTTGGCTGCCAGAGTGCAACCTCCACTGGTGGACAGAGAGATGTCTGATCTCTTTATGGGTACTCTGCAGGGGGCGTTTGCTGAGAGGATGGTCGGTTGTCCGGTTACAAACTTCGCCGACATAGTGGTGGCCGGAGAAAGGATTGAGAGCTGGCTGAAGCTCGGAAAGATACAGGGTGGTAATGCTTCGTCTTCAGGATCGAAGAAGCCCTTCGGTAACGGCCAGAGGAAGAAAGAGGGTGATACCAGTGCAGTATACTCTCAGAGAGGACCGAGTAGGGATCGTTACTTCCAGCACAACGCTGCGGTAACTATTCCTGCTGACAATCAGCCTGCACAACAGCAACAGCAACAACCACAACCACAAAGACAACCGTTTCAGCAGAGGCCGCAGAGGGCTGGATATCAGGTCCGGGGCAGGATGAATGATCAGCATTTTGATAGGCCGCCCGTGACATATTCTTTCCTATTGAAAAAGCTGAAAGATCTGGGGTTGGTACAGCTGAGAACTTTGGCACCTTTGAGACCTGATCAGAGGCCAGCCAATTTCGATGAGAATGCAAAATGCGAATTCCATTCGGGTGCTCCCGGGCATAATGTTGAGGACTGCAAAGCTTTTAAGCACGTAGTCCAAGACCTGGTGGATTCGAAAGCAATCAACTTTGCTCCGTCTCCCAATGTGAATGCTAATCCCATGCCCGCGCATGGTCAAAGGGGGGTGAATGCTATTTCTGAGGAGAATAGAATTGGGTTGTCGAATGTTGATCAATTGAAGACTCCTCTGGCTGAGGTCAAGAGACAGTTGCTGAAGAATGGGGTTTATCCGGGCTGTGGTGTTGATTGTGCTGCATGCACTATTGCTGTAGATGGGTGTGTACTCTTGAGAGAGGCTGTCCAAGGGCTAATGGACGAAGGAAGTATTCGGGTTGAGAGGGCTGATTTGGGGAAGGATGAAGTCTCCACCATAACGATTTACTTCGACCCGGTTGATTTGTCAACTCTGGCGGAGGCGGCTCCAGTTACCATCACGGTACCTGGACCAATTCCCTATGACAAAGATGATGCCGTGCCGTGGCATTACGGTGGGGAAGTCTATTGCAATGGAGAGAAGGTAGAGGATCAAGCTGCAGGTGAAACCACCGTTTCAAAGGTGGATAATGCCGGACCTAGTGGTTTCACTCGCAGCGGAAGACTGTTTGCTCCTGATACCTTGAGGGGAGGAGAGGGAGAAAAAGAAAAGAAAGATAAGGCCGAGGCTTTAGCCAGGGCGAAAGGAAAACAAGCAATGGTGAATGATGGTACTCCCGTAGTGACACCGGCGCCGGTTGGGTCGGAAGAAAAGCGTGATGATGATGCAGAAGAATTCTTAAGAATCATCAAGAAGTCCGAATACAAGCTTGTGGACCATCTACAGCAGACTCCTTCCAAAATATCAATTCTGTCATTGCTGTTAAGCTCCGAGGGGCATAGAGAGGCTCTGTTGAGAATTCTGAAGAAAGCCTATGTTCCTCAGGAGATAACAATTAATCAGTTGGAGACGGTAGTGTCTAATGTGCATGCCAGCCATGGGTTGGGTTTCACCGACATGGATCTGACTGTAGATGGAAGAAATCATAACCGGGCATTACACATCGCAATGGAATGTAAAGGGGCTGTGCTTTCGCATGTGCTGGTTGATACCGGTTCCTCTTTAAATGTGTTGCTGAAGAAAGCTCTGGCAAAGTTGAATTGCGAAGGATTGATCCTGACGCCCACAGACCTGATAGTGCGGGCCTTTGATGGGTCGAAGCGGGCTGTATTTGGAGAAGTTGAGCTTCCAGTGAAGATAGGCCCTAAGGTGTTCAAGTCGACTTTCTACGTCATGGACATTCAGCCGGCATACAGTTGCCTGTTGGGTCGCCCATGGATTCATGCTGCTAGGGCAGTAACCTCGACTTTGCACCAAAAGCTGAAATATATTTGGGAAGGGCAGGTCGTTACCGTCTGCGGAGAAGAAGATATCTTTGTCAGCCACCTTTCGTCTTTCAAGTATGTGGAGATGGACGGTGAGATTTGGGAGACGCCTAGTCAAGCATTCGAAACCGTCAAGGTAGAGAATGCTCTTTTTGCAAAAGAAGAGGAGAAACCGTCCATATCTTCGTATAAACAGGCCACTGAGGTGGTGAAGAATGGAGAGGCTCCTAGTTGGGGTAGGATGATGGATATCTCCGCCAAGAAAGACCACTTTGGAGTGGGGTATCAGCCGGGCCGAGGCTCAGGACAAGGCAGAGGACGCCGTACGTCAGTCACGTTCGCTAGTGCCGAAATGCTGGATCCGGATCACATCTGCATGATGGGTGACGAAACTGATAGTGACTGCGAAATTGACCGGTGGATAAAGCCGTGCGCACCAGGGATGGGAATCCAGAACTGGAGGGCTGAAAAGATCATCACGGTCACTCTGCTCGAAGAGTAATAATTTCTGTTTTCAATTTTATTTGCATGAAAGCCATACGTGTTCCCCGACACGTAATGGTTCATTGTAAGGGCCACCTCATGTTTTCATTTTGCAAAATTTTTGCATCATCAATAAAAGGATGTTTTTCAGTTAAAAGCGGTGTTCCCTGTTTTTCATATATTTTTGCAGTTTAAAAATAAAACAAAATAAAATTGGCAATGTTTTCATTTTTCTTTTTCAATTTGTCTCGCTCCGGTTCTAAAGCAATGCATGAATCAACATTCATGCAGATGCGATCATTCGCCGGATCTCATTGATAACAATCCTGTTACACGCTCATATGATTTCGACAATCCAATCTATCATGCCGAAGAAGAAGGCGAAGAAGATTGTGAACTGCCAGGGGAATTAGCCAGGTTGTTAAAACAGGAGGAGAAGGTGATTCAGCCGCATGAAGAGCAGGTTGAAATTGTGAACTTGGGTACCGACGAGGTCAAGAAAGAGGTGAAAATTGGGGCCGCTTTGGAGGAAAGTGTTAAGAGCAGACTGGTAGCATTGTTGAAAGAGTATGTCGACATCTTTGCCTGGTCTTATCAAGATATGCCGGGGTTGGATACCGATATCGTTGTGCACAAGCTACCGTTAAGAGCAGATTGTCCTCCAGTGAAGCAGAAGTTGCGCAGGACTCGACCTGACATGGCGATGAAGATTAAAGAAGAGGTTCAGAAGCAGTGGGATGCTGGTTTCCTTGCTGTCACTAACTATCCGCCTTGGGTCGCGAACATTGTGCCCGTGCCGAAGAAGGATGGGAAGGTAAGAATGTGTGTGGACTACCGAGATCTGAATAGAGCTAGTCCGAAGGATGATTTCTCGCTACCTCACATTAATGTGTTGGTAGATAATACAGCTCAATTCTCGGTGTTTTCCTTCATGGATGGCTTTTCTGGCTATAATCAAATCAAAATGTCGCCAGATGATATGGAGAAAACAACGTTCATCACACCGTGGGGCACTTTTTGTTATAAGGTGATGCCATTTGGTCTCAAGAACGCCGGTGCTACTTATCAGAGGGCCATGGTGACTTTGTTTCATGATATGATTCATCATGAAATCGAATGCTATGTTGATGACATGATAGCAAAGTCCCAAACAGAAGAGGGACATTTGGTAGATCTGGCCAAGTTATTCGACCGGCTGAGACAGTTCAGACTGAGGTTGAATCCGAATAAGTGCACTTTCGGAGTGCGGTCCGGTAAATTGCTGGGGTTCATTGTAAGCGAAAAAGGAATCGAGGTTGATCCTGCAAAAGTAAAAGCAATAAGAGAAATGCCTGAACCGAGAACAGAGAAGGAGGTTCGTGGTTTCTTAGGTAGATTGAACTATATTTCACGGTTCATATCTCATCTAACAGCCACGTGCGAACCGATATTCAAGTTATTGAGAAAAGATCAGACGGTCAGGTGGAATAATGATTGCCAAGCGGCATTTGAAAAGATAAAAGAATATTTGCAGGAGCCTCCGATTCTGATGCCTCCTGTGGAGGGACGACCGTTAATCCTGTACTTGACGGTCCTCGAGGGGTCTATGGGGTGTGTATTGGGGCAGCATGACGAGTCTGGTCGAAAAGAGCATGCCATATACTACCTTAGCAAAAAGTTTACCGACTGTGAAACCAGATATTCACTGCTCGAGAAAACTTGCTGTGCTTTGGTCTGGGCTGCTCGCCGACTGAGACAGTATATGCTGGTTCATACCACTTTATTGATTTCCAAGATGGATCCAATCAAGTACATTTTTGAGAAGCCAGCATTGACCGGACGGGTTGCGAGGTGGCAAATGATCTTGACTGAATATGATATACAGTATACCTCGCAGAAAGCAATCAAGGGGAGTGTATTGTCTGATTACCTCGCCCAGCAACCCATTGAGGATTATAAACCGATGAAGTTTGAATTCCCTGATGAGGACATCATGTTTCTCAAATCGAAAGATTGTGAGGAATCGATCCCGGAGGAGGGGCCTGACCCTGAATCCGAATGGATTCTGATGTTTGATGGGGCCGTTAACGTGAATGGTAGCGGTGTTGGTGTTGTTTTGGTTACGCCGAAAGGATCCCATATTCCTTTTGCTGCCCGGCTAACATTTGAGTGCACCAACAACGTAGCTGAATACGAAGCTTGCATATTGGGGATTGAAGAGGCGATTGATTTGAGGATTAAGAACCTTGTCATATATGGAGATTCAGCTCTGGTCGTAAATCAAGTTAACGGAAAATGGTATACGCATCAATCTCATTTGGTTCCATACCGGGATTATACGAGGAGATTGTTGACGTTTTTCACCAAGGTGAAGATGCATCATGTGCCTAGAGAGGAGAATCCTTTGGCAGATGCTTTGGCTACTCTGGCCGCCTTGATTAAGGTGCAGTGGTGGAATCAATTCCCCAGTGTGGAGGTGGGACGTCTGGATAGACCGGCTTATGTGTTTGCTGTTGATACAGTGCCTGATGATGAGAAGTCGTGGTATTACGATATCAAGCGCTATCTAGAGACTCAAGAGTATCCTGAGGGAGCATCTAAGAAAGACCGAAAGACTCTGCGGAGGTTGGCCATGGTGTTCTACTTGAATAAGGATGGGGTTCTGTACAAAAGAAATTTTGATTGGGTCTTGCTCAGATGGGTTGATGATAAAGAAGCAAGCCAATTGATGAAAGAGGTTCACGAAGGATCGTTCGGTACCCATGCCAGTGGGAATGCAATGGTGAAGAAGCTGCTGAGAGCAGGTTATTACTGGATGACAATGGAGGCCCAGTGTTTCAATTTCGTGCGGAAGTGTCACAAATGCCAGATTTATGCTGACAAGGTGCACGTTCCTCCAAATCCGTTGAGTTTAATGTCGTCTCCGTGGCCGTTTGCCATGTGGGGCATTGATATGATTGGAAAGATTGAGCCTACAGCTTCGAATGGGCACAGGTTCATATTAGTGGCTATCGATTACTTCACCAAGTGGGTTGAAGCAGCCTCTTACACGAACGTGACGAAGCAGGTCGTTGCCAGGTTTCTCAAGAGAGACATCATTTGCAGATATGGGGTTCCCGAAAGAATCATTACTGATAATGGTTCTAATTTGAACAATAAGATGATGGCCGAACTGTGCCGGGAATTCAAGATCGAACATCACAATTCTTCTCCCTATCGTCCGAAGATGAATGGGGCGGTTGAGGCATCCAACAAGAACATTAAAAAGATTGTGCAGAAAATGGTGGTAACCTACAAAGACTAGCATGAGATGTTACCGTTTGCATTGCATGGGTATCGAACTTCGGTGCGCACATCTACTGGGGCAACGCCTTTCTCGTTAGTATATGGGATGGAAGCAGTGCTACCGGTTGAGGTTCAAATTCCCTCTTTGAGAGTCCTGATGGACGTGAAATTGCAAGAGGCTGAATGGGTAAGGACCCGGTACGAGGAGTTAAGCCTGATCGAGGAAAAGAGGCTGGCAGCCATCTGTCATGGGCAGTTGTACCAGCAGCGGATGAAACGCGCTTTTGACAGAAAGGTACGACCTCGTGTGTATCATGTGGGAGATCTGGTGCTGAAAAGGATCCTTCCTCCTCAAAACGATCGAAGGGGCAAATGGACACCCAATTATGAAGGTCCATTCGTGGTCAAGAAGGTTTTCTCTGGCGGAGCCTTGTTGTTAACGACCATGGATGGCGAAGATTTTCCATCCCCTGTGAATGCAGACGCAGTTAAAAAATACTTCGTATAAAGAGACCCGCTGGACGAAAAGAATAAAATAGTCCAGGCAAAAATGGGCATCCCGGCGAACCAAAAAACAGAAAGAAAAGGTTCGGGCAAAAGTTAGGGATAAAAAAAAAAGAAAATTGTACACCCGGCAAGTCGAAAACCTGAAAAGGCGACTTGGGCAAAAAATGGTATCCCGGTGGGCTGAAAACCCGAAAGGGCGGTCCAGGCAAAAGAGGGATTGAAACGAACAACTGCGTCTGGCATGATCGTTTGCGCTTTGGTTAAGGCACGTGGATAATACCCGATAGGGATCAATCAGAAGCGTCTTGTTCAGAAGGCAGAAAGCACGGAGAGTCTGAGGACATATGGGGTGTAACCGAGTTGGAACTCGATGAGATCGCGGGTTTCACATTGCCATTAGGATAGATTTTTCCTTTTGTGCGCAATTACCTCTTTTCAGGAATTGCTTCCTTTGTATTGCTCAATTTGAGCCACACTTTTTCAATCAATAAAATGCATATTCAGTCAAATAATTTTGTTTTTGTTTTTCATTACCGCTTTGATTGCAAAAACATCCAATTGTTGTGATAAAGAATCTTGCATTTTAAGACATACAGGTCCCTTCCAATGCATGTATATAAGATTGAGGATTTGAAATCTTGTTTGGAAGGTTGAGTGACCCAAGTGTTGAAATCTTGACACGCCTGGGGCACGTTTTATCTAACGATCTCTTTTGCAGGTACTGTTAGGTATTTTCACTCACTTGCAGGTTGTGACGTGGAAGCTTTTGATAGGCAAATCCCCATGGAGTCCAATCAGGGACGAATGAATTGAAGAACGATGAAAAGACGACGAGACGTACGACGATCCTTGAGATTAATCAAGAAGACTCTTCAAAGTCTGAAGATTGAAAAGTCTGTATAAATCCCAGGAGTTCGCTCTCCGTCGAGTACGGAGCGGTCGAGAATACAGGGTGATGAATCAGAAAAGTCCAGACGAGTCGGGGAGTTCTCAAAATTGGAAAACTGACGGTGGATTTGGATGATGAATACCAATGGTTCGACGAGTCGACGGGTGTTCGGTATCAGATTTTCCTCATCTCCCCAAGCAGAGTCGTGAGGACTAATTCCCCAGCAGATTCAAGGTCTGTGGCTTCCCTAGCAGGGTCAGGATGGTTATCCCCAGCAGGTTTTAGATCAATGCTTCCCCAGTCGCCAGGCCTGAAGGTTGCAATTTCCCCAGCAGAAGTATCTGTGTGCGGTGGTTTCCCTAGCAGAGGCAGGATTTATATCCCCAGCAAGATAGAGACAGTTGTTTCCCCACAGAGTGCATTGGTGGATCTTTCCCCAGCAATGTCCCCAAGCGGACCGGGTGCAAAGGAGGTTGTTCCCCAGCAAGGGTTGCCTTTTCCCAGCAGCAGCACTATTCCCCAGCAGGGTGGAGATCGGAGTGTCGTCGAGTTCCTCAGCAGAGTGTCTCGAGCTCCCTAGAAGTGTCCCTTGAGGGGGATGCCTTTTTATACATTCATCATGTAGATAAGCATATTGCATAATAAATCGCGTAGCATTTCCATGATTATGGAGCATTACGCTGAAAAAATATCATGCATCATTGTTGCAAGCATAAGCTAGTCTCAGACCGTGGTTGCCGTTTGAGAGGTGGTTTTGCCCGAGGGTGAAGGTGTTACTCCGAGGAGTTTAGCATCATGATTGTGAACCAAAGGTATTCCCCAGTAGTGCGATATTGGAGGAAGGGTTTTGGTCGAGCAAAGATGGGAATGTTAATCAAGAAGTTTCGGGGTTCAAAAAAGGAAAAGAAAGACAAGAAAGAGATAATCCCCAGCTAAACGCGAAGTGTTCGTTGGCTAGGGTGGAATAGAGAATGGCCGGTTCGTGGCTTGTTATCCCCAGCATGGGTCGTTGGCACGCGTGCCGACTCACTTATCACGGTTCCCTTTTTGCCGATGCTGATAGGCATGAAGAGTTTTCCGGTATCCAGACCGAGGTGGTATTCAGACCAGTTTTCTGGTGTCCAGACCGAGGTGGTATTCAGACCAGTTTTCCGGTGTCCAGACCGAGGTGGTATTCAGGCCAGTTTCCGATTTCCAGATCGAAGAAGTTCTCAACAATCAGGACGAAGAACTTGTGGCGCTCAGGCCCATTTCCGATTTTCAGATCGAAGAAGTTCTCGACAATCAGGACGAAGAACTTGTGGCACTCAGGCCCGTTTCCGATTTCCAGATCGAAGAAGTTTCCAACGAATAATGTTGAAGTACTTGCGGCATCCAGGCCAGTTCCGATTCTCAGATCGAAGAAGCTTCTGAAGTTCAGATCGATGCAGCTTGCGGCAGTCAGGCCAGTTTCCCGGTATCCAGACCGAAGTGGTGTTCAGACCAAAATGGTGTTCAGACCAAAGTGGTGTTCAGACCAAAGTGGCGTTCAGGCTAATCTCCCGGTATTCAGACCGACATCAATACTCTCATATTCCGAGGTTCAGTATGCAGACTGACGAGTGGTGTTCAGGTCGACGTTTCTGTTTCGGTGATCAGGCCGACTTTCTCCGTACCAGACGGATTCTTCTTTCGAGATTGCTTCTTTGCCGATTCTGACAGGCATTATTAATTATTCTCCCATCAGAGTGCAAATTGTTCGTCTGTTCTTGGTATTCAATCACTCTTCACCCTGATCATCTGAAAGCCGAGGCTATTCATATCGACAGGTTCACAGTGGATTGAATAGGGGCAGCTGTAACACCTCAAAATTTGCCCTCCTCTCTTGGGACTAGCTTAACATGTTTCATTTCATTTTTAGGTCATTAGGCATTGCATATTGCACATCATATGTCCACAACAAGCAAGTCATCCTCCTAGGTCTTGTTCAGAAGATGAAGAGGTTGAGATTCAAGCCCTAGGGTTTCATTGAACTGATCACTAATCATCTGAGGGTTGGTGCTTCAAATTAGGGTTTCATGGTTCCTCAAGGAGGTTGAGCTTCATCTTGGTTGAAATGGTGCATCATCATCATCATGGTATTATCATCACCAAGAGATTCCTTGTGCTTGATCAGATTCCTTGAGATTAGGGTTTTGACCTCTGGTCAACCCTAATCATCTGCATTGTGCCAATCAGGGCTTGTTAAGGAGATGAGGTCTTCATTGAGGTGAGGGACCATTTCATGGTTATATTGAACTTATGGAAGCTAGGGTTTCATGTTTGAGCCATTTCATCAGGAGTTTGAAGCTCAAGTTCATCAGTGCACAGCTAATTCATCTATCAGTCAACAAAAGTCAACCAAAGGTCAACTGATGGATTTGGAGGTGGGAGAGGGTTAGAGACACTTCATTCATGTCTAAACAAGTTTCATTTGACATTGCAAACATCAAGATTGAAGGAAATAAAGTCAGATGAAAACTTTCCAAAAATAGAAAGTGACTTGTAATTCAAATTTGCCAAAAATGGAAAGGTTTTCTCCTTAAACTTACATGTGCAAAAATGCTTCAAATGAAATTTTGTTCAACATGAAAGTTGTAGATCTTGCTCTCACCTTTCCAAAAAGTCCAAGAACATGAATTTCTCATGTGTGGTTGGCAAGTTATGGATTGATCTTTGTCAAGAAATGTTGAATTTCAACAAGGGATAACTTTTGCATCACAAGGCCAAATGGAGTGAGACTTTTTGGAGCAAATTTCTTTTGATCCCCTCTATTAAATTCAAGCATTACATTTCATGAATTTTGCTCACACAAAAAGTGCATTTTTCAAGTGAACCTATTTTGAATTTGGAGGGAAAAAAGGTCATTTTGAAAATTATTCATTGTTTTCACTCAATTCCACTTGCATCAGCTCACAAACATCATTTTAAACTTGCTCCAAACCAGAAATTGCACTGTTACATTGGTTTGCACATGGTGAGGGTGAATTGACCAATTTTCCAATTTAGCATAAAACTTGATTTCACTTAAACACTCACATTAGCCTAATCATGATTAGCAACACCATTAACATCACATATAAAACCATAATCATAACTGTTTTCTGATTAACCATAACAGAATTCTGAATTTGAGATCTAGATCCAAAAAACTCTTCACTTCTTCTCTCAACTTTTCTTCAAAAATCTGCACAAACCTTGCCAAGATCTTCATCAATCCATGATCCATGTGCATAATTGAGTGGAATTGAAGCAAGGAATCACCATTTTCAAGCCAATTCAAGGACTGTTAAAGTGAGCTTCAACAATGGCAATTTGGATTTTCATCAAGATCGTGCACAATTAACATCCAAGCCTTGCTTCATTCACCTATCCAAGCATCAAGGAGCATCTGTTTTGCATTGCCATGGCCTAAAACACACGATTTCACATCTGCAATTCCAAGAAGGTCAGTTTTCGATTTGCCTAATTCTTAAAATTGATGGATGTGTTTGATAGATCTTGGAACATAGGTTAATCTGCACTTTGAATCGTTAATTTTCATCAAGTATTAAACAAGTTATGCTGATTGGAAGTTTCACATGTGAAAATGTTTTGGATCAATTCTCTTAAATTAGGAAGAATTAGGTTAAATCAATGTGAGATTGCTGATGTACACTAGGAGATCTTTCCAATGATGTATGGTTTGTGAATTTTCGTGACAAAAAGTTCATGCGCTGGATTTGGATGATGAACATATGATGAATGTTAGGGATTTTTCCAGAAATCATGTTTAGATCCAGTTTTTCGCTCTTTGCATGCGCTGAGGTGTTATATGCCATGCAACTGGACCACGTGTCCTGGTCCATGCTGGCGCGCGCTACCATTTCAAAACCTCCCTCCCTTCGATTCTGACCGAAGGCATTTTCATTTTGGCATTTAGCGTTTTCTCATCATTATGCTTCACATGTTCATGCTTGATTCCACATGTTTTTATTTTTTTTTCCTCATTCAATAATTCATAATTTCTTGATTACTTGTCCAAATTACATGAGGTTTTTTCCATTGTGATCCTTGTAATCTCTACTATTTTTTGATTATTTTTGCAAAAACTGTGCACGTGTGGTTTTTAACATGGCCTAGGGTTTGTTCACATGTGTTCTTTCATGCACCTTGCTTGATGTTTTGCTCATGAAATAATGATACTTAATTGGATGGAGCTGAAATTTTGTATGCATAATCAAGACACCTTGTGGAGCATTTTGGTATATAGTTTGTGATTTTTGCATTCCTGGATTGTGAGATATGCTATGATCTTTGGAGGTGTGACAATGTGTGTCACACCATTTCTTGTCCAACTTGTGGATTTTCATTACCATGCCATATAAACTTGAATTGATCTGGATTTTTGCATGATGATACTTATGGATGTTAAGTTTTCTTGTGAATATTCCTGGAATTTTTGAATGCATTTCCTATTTTTTTGAGAATTGCTCCCCTGTTTGACCAATTGTGAACCTTTTGTGAGTCATGATCTCATATGTTTTGTGAAATTCTTGTGGGTTATTGGATGGACTTGAAATTTGGCATGTGTATTATAGACATCTTGAAGTTTGCCATGGTTTTGGTTTCACTCATTTATCATGTTTGGTTTCTGTTTTATGATTGCTTGAAGTTGATGCATGAATTAATGCCTTGTATGAGCTTGTTTGAGTATGCTTTGGCTTGATGAATTTAATTGACTTGCTTCCCTTTGTCCAAATGGCCTTAAATTTGGTGTGATGATCCTTTAATGAGTGCTGTTTAGCCATGAATTTTTTTGGGAATTTATTGAATTGTTTGTGAGTTGATTTGAATTGGATCTTTCTGTTTGGTCCTATGAGGTTCTAAATTGCATGCTTTGTACTCTTTGCCTCATGAAATGATATTGGTTGATGATGTGGATATGAGACCACTTGGATTTGTTTCTAAATTGATTGAACTTGATTTTTGATAATTTTCATGTTCTGTTTTGGGTTATTGCTCCCATTTTGACCCTAGGCCATGTCCTAGTGGTTAGTGCTTAATGTTTGAGTTGTGTTTTCAGGACAAAAGGCATATGGCATGGAGGAATTAATTCACTTGGCTTGAGTTGCTTGTTTGATTGATGTTGATTAACATTAAGTTTGTTTTGTAGGTGGATTCTAAGTCATTTGTGTTGAGCATTGGCTTACGCTTTGCTTGATGCATTGCTTGTGTACAGTTAACTGTTAACTTGTAATTGACTGTTTGTGAGGAATACTAATTGTGCTAGATTAATTTCAGGTACATTAGTTGCTATAGTTCATTGTGAACTTGCTTGTTGCTATTGCTTGGTTGCTTAACCAATTGAGGTAGAATTTCTTTTCTCCATGTAGTCTGGAAGACCTGGCCTGTTACTTGGCCAGGCACCTGTCTGAAGTCCTCCTTAAGAGGCAATGCTTGTGCTTGTTTATTTTTGTCCCCAAGCAGGAAAAGACCTTTGTTAAGGCAATTGGCAGATACAAGAGATGTGCAACCCATCTCCTGCTATTCTTGTTGAGTCATCCCTTTGCTCACACAACTGGTGTTGATGCATTGGGGATCCTAACCCAAGATATCAGTTGAGTCAGTGTCATATGTGTAGAAGGGTTCCCACTTTCTGAACCCACACATTTTTGTCTGAAGCTCTCCCTGACCAGGGATAAGAGTTGTGAAGTCTTATCTTCACTTCCCATTTCATCTGGCTTCATCTTGACTCTCAATGTCAAGGTTAAGAGCTAACATCACCCTGATACAGTTGTGTTGCTTTTACAACTTAACCCTTGTGTGAGCCCACTTTGTGTGTATATAGTGTGTGCTAATTGTGAATGTTTGCTTTGTTTTGATTATGCTTGCATGCTTTGCTTTGCCTGTTTAGGATTAGCTTGCTGCCTGAGCAAGTTAGATAGCAACCTTGACTTAGGGATGATATGCATGATAACATCTAGGCTCGAGTCGTAGTCTCCCTAGTTGTGTCTCCCTTTGTATCTGGTTAGGCTAGTCTTTCTCCCCTGTTAAGGGGAACTACGTTGCCCTGATCCTCATACCAGATGAGGTACGTAGGCAGGAGGTCGTGCGAGACCTCTCCGGGCACCCTTTTCCTTTTTTGTGTGCGTTTGCATGACAGTTGCTAGGCTCGAGTGCCAGACTCCTTAGTAACTTGTTGTTTGTTTTCTTTCTTGTGTGCTAGGATATGGATGTAAGCCCAGCGATTGGCAGTCTGTATCCTATTTTTGTTTGTCTGTGTGGAGTCCGACGTAAGCCCAGCGATTGGCAGTCGGTTTCCTGTGTTTGAGTTTGTTGGTTCGGAATCTGATGTAAGTCCAGCGATTGGCATTCGGATTCCATGTTTGCCTGTTTGTGTGTTTATCTTGATGTCTCAGCGTCTGTGCGTGTGTTTTGTTTCGGCGTGCGTGAGCCGAACTACGATAGCTCTGATTCTCATTCCAGATGAGATACGTAGGCATAGGATGCGATATCCTAGCGAGCCCGTTCCTCTCTTCCCCCACCTGTGTTGTTTCCAGTGTGTGTGTGTGATGTTTGTGAGCAGTTGTAGCAACCTTTTCCTATCTTTCTGAGCGTGGATCCCGTCGAGTACGACGGATGCGTAGGGGTGCTAATACCTTCCCTTCGCATAACCGACTCCCGATCCCATTCTCTTTGGTCGCGACACCTTGTCTTTCCAGGTTTACTTCGAGCGTTTCCTTTCCCTCTTTTGGGATAAATAATGCACGGTGGCGGCTCTGTGTTGTTTTTGTTTCGGCCCGCCGGTTGTTTTTCGCCGATGCGACACTTGCGAGCGTACATCACAAGATGGCTGAGAGGGAAAGTGTTTCCCTTGTACTTTTCAAAGTCAGGCACTTTGAACTGGACAGGGATTTTGACGTTGGGCACAAGGCACAACTCAGCAGCAGATTTACCAAAGAGGTCTTTCCCCCTTAGAGTCTTCAGTTCCTTGCGCAGCTCAAGGAATTGGTCATTCATGGAATCCATTTTCTCATAAACATCTGGGTCATCAGATGGCTCAGAATGATAAATGGTGTCTTCGACTCTAGGTAAAGTGTGCACAACGACAGGTGGCACAGCAAGGACCGGGCTAGATGTCGGCAGAGAAGCGAAGGTAGGAGCAAGACCTTTTGGAACGAAGTTTGCGGGCATTCCCCAAGGGAACCCGGTTGGCATAGTTGGCGTAAAGTGAGCTATGGCGGCAGACAAAGTTGAGGAAGCTACCTCAGATATAACCGTCCTTGCGGGAGGAGTTGCAGAAGTTGGAGATGATTGGCTTTGAGCAGCCAGTGGTGACTCCATCATGGCAGTCAGCCTAGCTACCTCCTCTTTCAACTCTCTGTTCTCTTTCTTTAGATGATCCATCAGCTTTGGAAGATTGGCCCTGGTGTTATACCGGTGCGTCAACTTGTCTTCAAAATAAATGAAGAGCAAAGAGTTAGACCACTGATCAGAGCTGAACAAAACCTGCTTATGCATATGATGCATGAAATGTTTGTGCATATGGTTTATTTTTAATCATAGGAACTTTAGAGAGATCTATTTGCAAATATTTGGAAATATTAATCTTTTAAGACATATATGGAAATACTCATAGCAATAATATTTGGAAAAATGTTTTACACCAAAGAAGAAGTACAGTCTTGGTAACCAAATACAATACAAGAGAGAAGGAAAATTAACATCCTATGGAGCCCTAGAAATAATCGTCCAAAGCTCTCGAGACCGGAAGATAAGCTGCACGAAGCCTCTTCACCTCCCTCTCATAGGCTGCCTCCATATTTGCCTTCTCCTTGGCGAGTCAATCATACTTCCTCTTCCAAAACCAGAATGACTGAGGAAGAAGAGAAGTGACTACATCATCAGGCTCATCAATAACCTGATGCTCCAGAAATTCTATCACAACATCTTTATCTTTGAGTTGCTGAAGTAGTTCCTCTCGCTCACGAACCCAAGCACGCGAACGGTCTTCATCTCTCAACTCCTTTACTCCTTGGTTAGGGAGGGTTGAAGGCCCAACCATAACCATAGGGGTAGGTCTCGGATAGTCGTAGGGCATGCGGTACTCAAGCGCTCTCCTCCTCACCCAAGAGGTGTAGGGTTCCAAAGCTATACAGTTCTTCAGACCAAGCTCTTTCCTTCCCTTCCTATGAATCTTGCGCTAAGCGTGGACCATCCTGCCCTTCAAGTTCTGGGGATCTTTACCCTCTTGAAAGAACACACCTTCTAACAAAATGTTATTAGGTTTATCCTTTAAGGGGAACCCAAGCTGACGGCGAGTCAAAATAGGGTTGTAGTTAATTCCACCACATGTACCAAGAAGAGGCACATTCGAGAATTCACCACAAGAGTCAATAATCTGCACACCATCATACACACGGTTATACCAAAAGATATCTTCATTAGTGAGAGACATAAGTCTCGTGGACCACCGTAGACATCCCTTGTTCTCCTTGAAGGCGAGCGTCTGCTGCAAGTGAGAAATAAACCACTTATACAACAGAGGCAAACAACACACAATGGTACCACCACCCTTTGCATTCCTCATATGCAAAGAGAAATAAGTGTCACCCAACAGAGTAGGAACGGGATTAAGAGTAGAGAAGATCCTAATAGCGTTCACATCCACAAAGTTGTCGATGTTGGGGAATAACACTAGCCCATAGATGAGAAGTACAAATATAGCTTCAAAGGCGTCCTCACTCATGGCCTTCCCAAATAAAGTAGCCTGGGCGATGAGAAAATCAGATGGGAGACCTTGAATTCCACCCTTGGTAGTGATATGAGCACCAATATCAGATACATCTATATGAAGCAGATCAGCAATCTCTTGGGAAGAAGGAACTCTCTCCAAGCCACTGAACGACAACTGATCCAAGATAGGTATACCCACAAGACAGGCATACTCCTCAAGCGTAGGCAAAAGCTGGAAATCCGGGAAAGTGAAGCAACGATACAAGGGATCATAGAACTACACCAATACACTCATCAGACCTTCATCCACCTGAGTAGAAAGAATAGACAGAAGCTTCCCATGACGAGCTTTGAACTCCAAGGGATATAATACATAGGATGTCAAATTCCTTAACTCTTTTAAGTCGGGTTGTCTGAAACTGTACTTCTTCGTATTCCTCCTTTGCCTATCCATGTCTCAAAATTTGCAAATAGACCTCTTAAGTTCCTTGAAAATTTTCTCATGGTTGATGATATGGATGCAAATGAATGCATGAATGCATGGATGCAACAATCACACTCAAGGATCAAGAAAGTCACACCATACAAAGGTCACGGGATGGATTAAGTCATCCTCAATATCAATCATCCATTTTGGTGGATTATGGTTTACACCTTTATCAACACCCAAGTTCCATTGATATTGGCGATATACGAGAACGGATCAACCGCGAATCAAGGGTTTGTTATGAGTCACGAGCATGGAGTCTTGGTTAAGAACCACCCAATGGGAGTGTACTATGGTTAAACTTGACAATTATGTTCTAAAAAGGTCCCCATAGTCATCATCCCATCTTTCGTATATTATCGGATAAACGACTACTCGTATTCCAAAAATATTCTCAAGAGAGACTCCTACGAGTGTAGTATCGCGTAACAATCGTATCAAATCTTACACTTGAACGACCTTATCACTACATCCTAAAATAGGCCAAGATGGGCTCGGTAATCTAAGGTCCTTGGCTTCTAAGGTTTATATTGGAAAGTGTAATGCCTAACCACGACTACTCGTGTGACATTATTGATCCCAACAAGACCTCCACCAAGTGAATGGGCTTGCAAGTCAACTTGCTAAAGAATAACTCCACACAAGTCAAAAAGACTATGCCATTCTCCTATCATAAGTGCACTCGAGTTCGGGTATAGAACACATCTCACAAGAGACCACCAAGCACACAAGCAATTGATATATATCAAGCAATTCATACATTACAAATAATACAGTCATCCCAAATTTGCACAAAAATATGTCACAAATAAATATAAACACACAATACAACAAAGGCCAAAAAAGTAGGCTAAACCCACTAGGAAGCAACTCGTTCCCAGCAGAGTCGCCACTTTTCTGTAGCGGGGTATTCGTTACCTTTAGATTTATTGACTAAATCAAAAGTAAGCATACAATTCGAGTCACCACCGTACTTCTATTTATCCAAAGGAAAGGTTAGAAAGCGAACAAAAACCAAGTAAGAAGTTTTATCAAATCAAAAACTAATAAAAATGTCAGAGATCTGGGTAAGGGGGTTGGTTATGCAATGGGAAGGTTTTAAGCACCCAAAGCATCCTTAGTACTCTAAGGGAGCCCTTTTTGCAAATGTGTATTGTAGGTTGGTATTTGTGAAAAGATTTGTGCAAACATGATTGGGGAGACGATAAGAGAATGTACATATTTACAATTTTGTTGTTTGAATGGATAAACCCATTGCCTACGTACCATCACAAAGGTAGGATCAAAACCTCGTAGTTCGGGGTAAAAATCTCAAAATATTGGTGAATTGATTTGATCAAAAGCCTTAAGGTCTTTTGTTATCAAAGGGAGAAAACTCAACCTAAACCAACAATCCACCATTTGAGGAGAGCTTCAACATACTAGTGAGGGATCCACCCTATAATAAGTATGGAAGACTTATAGTCCAATCACTAAGGATAAGGTGAGGTTTACGTCAACCACTATGATAACTCAAACCTATGGCTAATGTTTATGAGAAAAGGTTTTTAACAAGGGTGGCCATTAGAACCACAAAATTAACTTGAAGTGAGTTGTATTTACAAGTTAGAAGTATCCACAAAATGAAGTCAAAGTTGACTTAAGATTCATTCAAAATAAGTATTAATGAAAAGAGTTTGAAAAATCAAAGGCCTAAGGCCTAGATTTCTAGTTTTGAAAACAATGTCAATGTTTGCACAAAAATGAGTTTAGCTTGGGTTAGAGTGGAGAGAAGAAGAGAACGGCTAGTCCTAAACATGCAAAGGTGAGAGAAGAGATAAAACCCTTGGAGTTCCTTTTCTTGAGATCATAAAGATGATTCAAGATGCTCCTTTCCTTTGGACTTAGCAATTAACTCAAACAATCAAACAAATATTCAATCAAGCTCCTAGGATCCCCATTTGGCTTGTCTCTCATAACTTGGCTATTTATGACAATGGTTCTTCTTACTATCTCAAGATTGGAATCCCTATCACACAAGAACAAACAATCAAAAGGTTCACAATGCAATAAGAGGAATGGATAAAGAATGAGTTAGATTAGGGGTCCTTTGAAGCCAACTTTAAGATTTTGCATTCTATAGGCACGAGGCCTAGTTGTTCTTCAACAAGTTTAGCATTCTAAAGGCATGAGGCCTAGTTGCTCTTGAACTCCTTTAAGAATAGGTAAGGTCCTAATTCTAAGTCATTTCTCCTTTTTGCATTGGGTTCACACAAACAATCACAAAACAAACACAAAACCGCAATGTATTTATTCACAATAATGTGCTCAAATGAGCAAAAGGAAAATAGCATAAACATAAAATATGTTCTCAAGTGAGCAAAGGGAAAAAGCAATATGAATAAATGAGCAAGAAATAAAGTGCATTAATAGTGTTAGTGTGTCATAAGACAATTTAGCGCTATGTTAAGCAATCGTAAATGGACTAATTTAGTAGTCACAACTATCTGAGGTCGGTCAATAAAACTATAGGCAAATAAAAACAAGTTAGAGATCATGACTAGTAAGCCAAGCTCCTACAACTTGCCATGCTAAAAGAAAATAAGAGAGGCCTTGTATGGATTTCAGGTTCTTTGCTTGACCAAGAAGCAACCTATCTTGGACACAAAGCAACTCACTTGATCTTTGATCAAGTTGAGTTTGATTTGGACCAAAGAAGGTTAAGCCTCTCATATGTCAAGACTAACCACAAATCATTAACTCATTGGCCAAAATAAAAAAGAAGAAGATGAAGAAGAAATGAAATGGATGAAAGGAGAAATCAAATGACATAATCAAAATACAATGGTCAAATGTGAATCAAGATCAACATCAACCAATGTAAAACAGAAGAGAACTCAAGATTAGAGGTCAACAAAGTCAAACATATTTTTGGTATATTTTGGAATTAAAATAAAGCATAAAATAAAATGAACAAAGTATGGTCAAACTTCAAATTCAATTCAAATCAACTTGGATAAGTCCAATTGAATCATCACAAGTCTAATATGGTCAAACAAGGTTTGACAAATTTTCTCAACATTTTTTGAAAACAGAAACTATTTTAAAACAATTAAAAATCAAGAAAAATAACAGAAATGAACTAAAATCTCAAATAAATCTCAAACCAATTAAGAAATTGATGAGAATATTTTTCAGACTTATCATGAGTCATATGTGTTAGGAAAATATTTTTGGAATTTTTGGATATCAAAAAGTATTTAAAATGAATTAAAAACTAAAATGGAATAAAATGGAATATTAAATGGAATCACAAAAATAATTAAAAATCAGATTATGAAACTGGATTTTAAAAGAAATTTTTTGCAATTGGTCTCATATTTTTGTGATTCCAAATAAAATAGTTATGAATTTTTGAAATAAAATGGAATAAAAGAAAATAAAACAGAAATTAGAAAAAAGAGAAAAATCAGGAAGCGTCTGATCCATTTCATTAAATGACGTGGACACCATCAAAGGTTCAGAGGCGCGCTTCCATGGTAGGCACTAGTCAAACGCGAAACACATTGAATTAAAAAAGGTCAATAGAAACAAAGGCCAGGATTAGATCATTTAATCACCATCCAATGGTCCAGGCGCATCCACATGGGGACGGTGGTGATAACCACCATCTTCTCCAGTGGACTAACTGATTCCGGCCACCAGTTGCAGGTTTTCAAACCTCAACCAAAATGCACGAGCCTTATACCAAAATGAAGTTGGGGTGATGTACATCACCCCTGTAACCTTGGATTATGCTCAAAGTTTCTATGGAAGGAGAAATCTGAGCTTGAAAATCCAGGTGTGAAAACTGAAATGCTTCAATTCACAAAATCAAAGCCACCATTGGCTTGCCTCTCACATGAGGACTTCAGAAAACCAAATGAACACAAGCAAAACACATCATATGAGGAGATTTAGATCAAAACAGTTTATTCATCTACCTTTGAAGAGCAACTTTGTGCAGCACAATCCACTCAATCTCTTGCTTCCAAATTGATCTTGAGGTGTGATATGAATGCAAGGCTAAGGAATAAGTCTTGAAGATCAACTGATTTTGTTGAAATTCAAGCTTGAATTGAGAAAAGAAAAATCAAAATTCCTTTAGTATGGTTGGGATTTGAATTCAGCAGAGCTTCAGGCAGCCTTAAGGTTGCATTTGAATGAGGCATGGCAATGTATTTATAGCTGAACTGTAAGCAAGCAAGTGTAGAATCTGTGTGCATGAAGCTTAGGGTCCTCCATGCATGGGCCTGTACAGGCGCATGCGAGGCCCAAAATCTGATGGAAATGAATGCTGAGCTGATACCAAGTTGAATTGGACGTGCAATTTGAATTGCAATTGCTTGTGCATGAAGATTCCATGTGAATTTCATATTTGGTCACAAATGTTCCCCTCTTCGAAAGTCCCATATAGAAAATCAAAACATAGGCATGTGAGTAATGGTTGGAAAAGTCTTGACATAAGGAACAAAATCTATGTTGGACAAAAACCATTTGGATTTTGGAAAATTGTGAAAACTGATCATGAAGTTTGAGGTACAAAACATGCCTTTGAAAATTTGCCAGAAATGACCAACTTCAAGCCCTTTTGTCTCAATGATGAAAGCCTCGAATGGAAAAAACTTTAACATAAAAGTTGTAGATCTTTTCAATATGATCAATTTAGACTTAAATTTTGCATCATTTGGATTTTTTATGAGAAATATATGGGCACTTGAAGTTGGACTTTTTCAAGATTCAATGGTTTTGGTCCAAAGTGGCCTATAATGTTTTGTATTATCACATGTGTTTCTTTTAGGATTATGAAATTTTGTCCAACATAACATTTGAATTAGACATATTAAGATTTCCAATGAAATTAGTCTCACCTCAAAATCATAAAAACTGAAGGAGTTAGGTCCTTGGGAAGTTGACCCAAAATTAGGGTTTCAGTCAAAATGACCTATAATGTTTCGAAATGAATGATGACATTCCAAGTTTCAAATGGATTTTTGATGAACATGAAAGTTGTTCACATGGTCCTTAAGAACATGTTTTCTCTTGGGGTCATCTTCATTGGACAAACACATCAAAAGTTAGGTCTCAGTGGATCTCAAAATAGTCACATGACTTGACTGGTCAACTTCTCAAGTCCAAACTTCAAATCTTGATGAATGGATGATTGAGGACACTCACATAAGCTCATATATGCATAAAATAAAGAATGAAAGAACTTCCTATGATTAAATTTGATCATAGTTTGAGGTTGCTTCATGAGCAAGGCACAGTCCATGCATAGTTGAATTAGGGTTTCCTTGGGAAACAATCCTCAAGCCCTTTGGTTTATCTTAATAAAATTGGCAAATTGAGATACTTGGGAGACATATATGAAGATTGAGAGCTTTGGGAACCATTCTCATTCTTGCTTTCATCTTCATCTGGCCATTTCAATGAGCATAGGAACCTCCTAGGAGCAAGGGATCTCATGATTGCTTGAGCTCAAAACAAAAAGAGTTGGTGACATATTTTTGTGTTTTTAGTTAGTAAACAAAATAAGAAAAGCAATAATATATAATTCAAGCATGCTTGGTGGTCTCAAAACACTCACACAAGTCCCACCCCTAGGGTAAATGAGCCACACATGCTATGGTCCTTGAGGCAATGCAATGAGCAATGATATGATGCCATGAGGGATCTTAGGGTCAAAATTAGGGTCTTACAGAAAGTACGAACACTTGCACTGTCTAACCCCATATACCATCTCAAAGTGGCACCAATCAAGCTATCTTAGAAGTAGTGAATCAGCAACTGATCATTATCAGTTTGAGTTGACATCTTTCTGGCATACATCACAAGGTGGCTTAGTGGATAATTATTTCCCTTATACTTTTCAAAGTCAGGGACCTTGTACTTCATCGGGATTTTCACATTAGGCACTAGGCAGAGCTCAGCAACACTCTTCCCAAACAAATCTTTTCCTCTCAGAGTCTTCAACTCTTTACGTAGCTCGAGGAACTGATCCTTCATTTCGTCTATTTTCTCATATACATCCGGGCCCTCAGATGGCTCAGAATGGTAGATGGTATCTTCAACACGAGGCAAAATATGAACAACTGGAGGTGGTATTGTCATGACCGGGCTAGATGCCGACAGAGAAACAAAAGTGGGTGCATACCCTTCAGGCATAAAATTGGACGACATTCCCCAAGGGAATCCAGCAGGTATGGAGGGACCGGATTGGTTAGCAGCAACTGGAACGGTTGAGGTAGAGACCTTAGAAATGACAGTCCTCTATGGAGGAGTTGTAGGAGTTGGTGAAGACTGATATTGTGCAGTAAGAACAGACTCCACCATAGCAGTCAACCGTGCAATTTCATCCTTCAGCTCTCTATTCTCTTGCTCTAAGTGCTCTATGATCTTCGGTTGATTAGCGCGAGTGTTGTTTCGGTGAGTCATCTTGGCTGAAGCATAGAAGAATAACCAATAAGACACTTGGCGGAGAAAAACCTGCTATGCAAATGATGCATGAAATGAAATATTTTTGTTTATTTAATTTCAAGGAACATATGAAGTTCTATTTGCAAATATTAAATAATAACAATAGTAACAATTTGATTGACCATAAAATCTCTTTTTATTCATAAAATTTTGGAAGGATTACACTGAGTACAATTTCAGAAACCAAAATACAAATATGAGACAAAAAGAAACTAATCATTCTAAGGACCCCTTAGCAATTGTGTTAGATGATTTGACTTAGGGCAGTACTTCCTTCGGATGCGTCGAGCCTCAGACTCAAAAGATGTCTTCATTTGAGCTTTCTCGAGGACAAGCTGATCAACAATCTTCTTCCAGGCAATGAAAGCCTGAGGCATACTAGAGGGAGATAGGTCCTCTGGCTCTCTCTGTCTATTCACTGCTCGGTCTTCAAGAAGTTCAATAAGTGCATCCTTGTCTTTCGACTTAAGCTACAACTCCTCATGCTTTCGGCTCAAAGCATGGAACCGCTCTTCCCACATATCTTTCTCTTGCTTCGTCCTAGTGAGTGCGTCTTCCAACTCCTCTACATCTTGGTTAGGGAGAGTTAACGACTCAAGTACAACCCAAGACATAGGTCTTTCACAGGCGTACGAAATCTTCAGTTCCAAAGCCCTCTTCTTCATCCAAATAGTGTAACCTTCCAAAGCTACACAGTAGCGCGAACCAAGCTCAGATCTTCCTTTCCTATGCATATTATACCAAGCATGTATCATCTTCTGCTTCAAATGTTTAGGATATTTACCCTCTTGATAGAAAAGACCTTCTAACTGAGTGTTATTAGATTTGTCTCTCAAGGAGAACCCAAGTTGACGACGAGCCAAAGCAGGGTTGTAGTTGATTCCTCCCTGTGTTCCAATGAGAGGCACATTAGAGAATTCACCAAAACTGTCAATAATATCCAAACTACTCAATGAAGAATCATACAAAACAATATCATCATTAGTGAGAGACATAACTCTCTGAGACCACCGTAGACATTGTTTGTTCTCCAAAAAAGCAGGTGTCTGAGGCAAGTGTAAAATAAACCACTTGTACAGAAGAGGAACACAACATACAGTAGTCCTACCACCTATAGAATTCCTTAAATGCAAAGAGAAATACATGTCACCCATCAAAGTCAGAATAGGATTTCCAATCAATAAGATTCTAATGGCGTTAACATCAACAAAATCGTCAATGTTAGGGAACAAGGCTAAGCCATAGGAAGGAAAAAATGCCAAGTTTCCATACGATACCATGAAATATGAGAGACTTACAATCTCACTTACTAGAATGCTATGCCTTTAGGGTCAAATTTAGCTCTATGTTAAGCAATCGTAATTGGACTTATGTAGAAGTCACAACTATCTGAGGTAGGACAATAAAAATTTAGGTGTTAATGCATGTTAAAGATTTGCTATAATGAACCAAACTCCTAAAACATACCACACACTAAAAGAAAAAGATCAAAAGGGATGAACCTATCTCATCCATACTTGTATTGATGCATCTGACATAAAGTCATTTTTGAACCAATTAGCCTTAGGATATCGAGACTTCATTGGTCAATGAAAGGAGTGGGAAAGAATAGGGATGAAGATGAAGAGGGATGGGAAATGAGAGAAACATAAATTGGTCATGGGAGGAATTTTGTCAAATTAAAATCATTCATTCATTTTGGTAGATGAAATGTACATTTCATCAATCCCCTAAATCCAATGATTTTAATCCAACAAAAGTCAATCAACCTTGAATAAGGCCCAATCAAATATTCAAACATCACAAAACCATAAAAATGGCTCAACATATTTTTTACACAATTAATCAATTAAAAATCAATTTAAAAATGCATTAAAATTCAACTTAATTTGGTCAAAACCTAAAATCTCTTCAAAGGATCTTAGGCAAAAAATTTCATGATTTTTGAAAAGTCAGAAGTATTTTTAAACAATTAAAAATATGTACAAAAAAATTTAATTCATAAAAAATATCAAAATTAATCCAAAAAACAATTTTAATTCAGAAAATGGAAGATAAAAATATTTGAAGATTTTTGGTGAAAGTCCCATATTTTTTGGATAAAAAATGAAATTATTATAAATTAAACAAAATAAAGCAATTAAATGAAAAATCAGAAACTACAAAAAAATAAAGGCCATCAGATCTCCCTCATTATTTGAGGTGGCAGATCTGATGGCCACACGCGCGCTATCCATTGTGGACTTGAGTCAAAGTGCCACACGCGTGGTAATCAAAACCAATGGCCAAAATTAGAACGATGGACCAAGATCAGATGGTTGGAACCTTGCCAACACACCACCGGAGCCCTAGCTCCGATCATCTTCTCTGGTGATGACCACCAGACTGGTCCAACCTAAACTTCATGAAAAATGAAAAACAAAGACACTATTTTAAAGAGAAAATGCTTAGGATCACGAATATGACCTCAAATTTCTCCAATTCCAAGTATATAAAAAGATACAAGGATGTTAATTTTGAGGATCATGAACTGAGTTGCTTTGATTTGACCTCAAAGAAACTCAATCTTGTTGCCTACATTGGTAGGACTTCAGCCAAGGAAAAATCACATGGAATAGTGAAGAACTGAGAGAGAATCGAAGAGATGAAGTTTCTGAAATTTAACCTTCGAGTAGTTTCAATTCAGCTTAATCTTGATCTGGATTTGCTTGATTCTTCCTCCTCTTGCTTGCAATGATCAATTGAGATGAAAAGGGAAATGAATTCTTGGAGTTTGAACTTCAAAATAGAAGGTGAAATTCAAACTCGATTTCAATGAAATCATCAAGAAATTATATGGAGTGAGGGGTCTGAGATCTCTTGGAAAAGCTTGGACAAGGTGTTGATTCATTTTTGAGCTCAGGGCACTTGTATTTATAGGCTTACTCAATGCTTTTGCACACTTCAATTTAAAATCCAAAAATAGCAATGATCTCATGCTTGCTTGAATGGGCGTGTATAAAGCCCAATAAATGATGTAAAAGGGTCCAAACTTAATTCCAAATGATGCTGAAACGAAATCAAGGAATGATGCAATGTTGAAATGAAAATTGGTCACAAATCTTTTCCAAATGGGACCATTCATTACACCCATGTGCAAATCACTCAATTTTTATCCAAATGAGATGATCTTGGACGTTTTATAAAGGTAAGATCAAGGGGAACAACTTTCATGTTTAACACTTTTCAATTTGAAGCTTGGATCATGATGAATTTTGAGGTGGAAGTTTGGAAAATCAAACATATTTGAAAATTTTCTAAGTACTAAGCCAAATGTTCACTTCTTCCACCTTGAACAACTTTTTCTATGGACTTCAAATGGAAAAGGTTTCTTCATAAACGTTGTACATAATTTAAATATATTAAATTTGGTCACCAATTTGACCTCATTTGGATTTTTCATGAATGAGTTATCCATTTTAGAAGTTGAGGAAAATCACTTGTTCAATGGTAATGACCCAAAATGACCTATAATATTTCCTCTTGGCACATGCATTTGCAAGTTGAAATATGAACTTATTCCAAACATAAAAGTTCAAAAGGACATCTTGAATTTGATAATAGAATTTGAATTGCTTTCATCTCATAAAAATTGAGCAAGTTATGGTCCTTAGAAGCTGACTTCCTAACTAGGATTCAGACAAAATGACCTATAATCTTTCACCTTAAAAATGACTTTCCAAGAAAAACTAGCTCTTGACTTCAACATGAACGTTGTTTGGAATGTCATTATGTGTAACGTTTCTCTTGGAATCATTTTCATATGACAAAAATTGTAGGAGATAGGGTCTATGGAACCCCAATTTTGACCAATTGACTTTCTCGGGTCAACCACCATGAACCAATTTGCAAACTTGACATTCTCTTGATCTTTGGGACTCATGGAGAATCATATATGTGTAATATGATGAAATATGAACTATACATTGAAATATTTGATCAAATGTTGAAGAAACTTATTGAGGAAGTCACACAAGATACCCATATGAATTAGCGCTTCCAAGAAAAATAAGCTTCAAACTCTTTGAAGAATTCTTGATCAAAATGATAAGTGAAGATCATGGGGATCCATACATGATGTCTAGATTCAATGTAAACCATCTCTTAATTGATCTCCTTGCATTGAGGGTCTTAAATCCTAGATATGAGCTTGATGGAGCATGGGTGAACACACACACACACACACACACACACACACATACACACACACACACACACACACATACACACACACACACACACACACACACACACACACACAAACACACACACACACACACACATTACCTACAAAAGCAACAAACTATACATAACATATTTTTGGTATTTACATTAGTAAATAATGAAAAAAAAGTATGATACAATCAAATGTGCTTGGTAACCTCTCCCAATGCAAACTCAATGAATGAGGGGTAAGGAGGATGCCAACGTGTGATCTCAAAACCAATTCATATGATGAGATAGCATGAAGGATCTTAGGATCAAAATTGGGGTCTTACACGTACCTTATAGTGTTCCTTATTTACTCTATCTCTCATCAATCCTTCCTTTTGTGTGGGACCCTGTAGGTTTTTGCGACATTGACAATTATGTTAAATCACGTATTTAACATAATAAACAAGGAGCGGCATCTAGCAACACATCACTGCTACCCAAGACACAAAAATGTCATGTGATATGAAAAATCCCTTTTCGTGATAATACTTGTGTGTACAATTACCCTTTTTGCCCTTATGTCTATATTGAACATAAGGCATAGACCGTGCCATCCTTGTCCTGTTCAATATTGGTCCCTTATACATTTATCTTGTTACGCAGGATGGGCAAATTCCATCTAGGTCACTCATGTCCCTCAACATGCTTCATGGAGTACCCATCAACTGTCTTTATGGTCATCCAATTACGAACAACGTTTGATCAATAATAAAGCATTCAACTCTACATCTAGGGTCCATAGTGGTTTCAGGTCGAAGGGTGGTATACACCACTATCACCATGAGAATAACTTATGACACTTTGCATAACATTCTATGTAGTATTCTCAGTGCGGGCCAATCTGATATAAATATTACTCATAATACTCATACATATGTTTAAGACTTGATAACTCCTTATCCATGATCCATGAGATGTGATCATAAGTCTATATACATAATAGTCTTAATGCTTTAATCTTATATCACTTCACAACAAAGCTAAACTAAGGATACTTTAAGAATAGTGTCCTTATGTTCAATGGATCTCATGATTAAGTCACACTTGATACATTAAACGGACTAGCTATTCTAGGGACTTTATTAAACAAACATAATAAAGAAAAAGCCTTTTATTATTAATAAATAATTCGATACAAGTACCAAAAGTATTGGCCTCTAGGGCTTACACCAACAAGCTCCCACTAGCACTAGAGCTAATCAAGCATACCCCTAATACCCATAGATCTAGTATGGCCATCATGCTTCTGCTGCACAAGAGGCTTTGTCAGTGGGTCAACAATATTGTCAAGTGTAGGTACTCTACATATTTTCACATATCCTTTATCTATTATCTCTCGAATGAGGTGATAACGCCTAAGTATGTGTTTGGATCGTTTGTGAGATCTAGGCTCCTTAGCTTGTGCGATAACACCATTATTATCATAATAGAGATCAATGGGATCCACAATGCTAGGAATTATGCCAAGTTCACTAATGAACTTTTTGATCCAAACAGTTTCCTTTGCTGCACTTGAGGCGGCAATATACTCGGTCTCGGTTGTAGAATCAACAACTGTATCTTGCTTTGAACTTTTCCAGCTCACAACGCCACCGTTTAAGTAGAACACATAACCAGATTGTGATCTAAAGTCATCCTTATCTATCTGGAAGCTAGCATTGGTGTATCCAATTACAACAAGCTCTTCCTGACCTCCATATATCAAGAATGAGTCCTTAGTCCTTCTCAAATACTTAAGAATATTCTTGACAGCTACCCAATGAGCATCATCGGGATTAAATTGGTACCTACTCGTTGCACTTAAAGTATATGAGACATCTGGTCGAGTATATAATATGGCATACATGATAGATCATATTGTAGATGCATATGGAATCTTAATCATGCGATCCCTTTCTTCCTTAGTTGAAGGGGATTATGCTTTTGATAGACACATGACATGTTGAATATGTATGGATCCTTCCTTGAAATCATGCATATTAAAGCGTCTCATCACTTTTTCTATGTATGTACTCTGACTTAGGACAAGCAATTTTTGTGATCTATCTCTATAGATCATGATTTCTAATATATTGGCTGCCTCACCTAGGTCCTTCATAGAAAAGCAGTTCCCCAACCAAGTCTTTACTTGTTGCAGGGTAGGGACATCGTTTCTAATAAGTAATATGTCATCTACATATAATACCAGGAAGACGATCATGCTCCATCTAACCTTCTTGTAGACACAAGGCTCATCTTCATTCTTGATGAATCCATATTATTTTACTATTTGATCAAAATGAACATTCCAACTTCTGGAAGCTTGCTTTAATCTATAGATTGATCTCTGTAACTTGTATATATTTTAGGCTTCTTCTGGTATGTCAAATCCTTCAGGATGTGTCATATACACATCCTCAAGAATATTCCCATTAAGGAAAGCAATTTTGACATCCATCTTCCATATTTCATAATCATGATATGCAATGATAGCAAGTAAAATCCGAACAGATTTAAGCATTGCAACTGGTGAAAAGGTTTCATCATAGTCAACCCCATGAATTTGTTTATATCCTTTTGCAACTAGTCTTGCCTTATAGGTATGTACCTTACCATCCATGTCAGTCTTATTTTTGAAGACCCACTTGCATACTATAGGGTTAACTCTTACAGGAGGCTCTACCAAGGTCCAAACCAGGTTTGTGTACATGGAATCCATTTCAGATTTCACGGCTTATAGCCACTTCTCAGACTCAGGACCAGTGATGGCCTCTTGGTAGGTCACAGGCTCATCTTGATCCATGATTAATACATCACCTTGATCATTTATGAGATATACATATCTCTCAGGTAGGTGACGTATCCTGTTTGACCTACGTTGGTCTTGTTCTACTTGAGCAGGTTTCTCTTTCACAACTACTTATGTTTCTTGCTCTAATTCCTCCATAGATGTATCAATGCTTTGTGATTCTTGAATTTCTTCAAGCTCTACTTTCCTCCCACTGATTCCTTTGGAAATAAAATCCGTTTCTAGGAAGACTCCAGTTCGAGCGACATACACTTTGCCCTCAGAAGGATTGTAGAAGCAACACCCTCTTGTTTCTTTAGGATGCCCCACAAATAAGCATTTGTCAGATTTGGGCTCAAGCTTAGTTAAAATTTGTCGTTTCACATAAACTTCGCAACCCCAAATCTTCATGTTAGACATATGTGGTTTCTTACCACTCCATATCTCATATGGTGTCTTCTTAACCTTTCTGGATGGAACGCAGTTTAGTGTGTAAGCTGCTGTCAATAGTGCATGTCCCCAAAAGGAGTTTGAAAGATCGGCGTGACTTATCATGGATCGAACAATGTTTAACAAGGTTCAATTTCTTTTCTTAGATACACCGTTCCATTGGGGTGTTCCAGGAGGAGTAAGTTGGGATAGAATCCCACACTCTTTCAGATGGTCATCAAACTCTAGGCTTAAATATTCACACCTCGATCTGATATAAGAGTTTTAATATTCTTACCTAGTTGGTTTTGTAATTCATTCTTGAATTCCTTGAACTTTTCAAAGGACTCTGATTTGTGTTTCATTAAATACACATAACCATATCTATTAAAATCATCAGTAAATGTGATAAAGTACTAAAAACCTCCTCTGGATGGTATGTTCAGTGGTCCACATACATCAGTATGTATGAGGGCCAAAAGATCATTAGCTCTTTCACCTATTCCTATGAATGGAGACTTTGTCATCTTTCCAATTAAACAGGATTTGCATGTCTCATATGATTCATAATCAAAAGAGCCGAAGAGTCCATCTTTATGGAGTTTGGAAATGCGTTTCTCATTTATGTGGCCTAATCGACAATGCCAAAGGTAAGTTAGATTTAACTCATTAGGTTTCATCCTTTTAGTATTAATGTTATAAATAGGCATTTCAAGATCAAGGACATATAGTCCATTGTTCATTTGTGCATTAGCATAGAATATATCATTCAAATATATGGAGCAACAATTGTTCTTTATTATGAATGAAAAACCAAACTTGTCCAAACATGAAACGAAAATAATATTCCTGCTAATTGCAGGTACATAATAACAGTTCTCTAATTGAATTGTTAAACCACTAGGTAAAAAGTCAATACATAAGTTCCTACAGCCAAAGCAGCAACCTTTGCTCCATTGCTAACTCGTAGGTCAACTTCACCTTTTGCCAAATCTCTACTCATTTTTAGCCTCTACGCATTGGTACAAATATGAGAACCGTATCCAGTATCTAATACCTATGATACAGAAGTAGATAGATTAATTTCAATAACAAAAATACCTGAAGTTGAAGTCTCTACTCCATTCTTCTTATCTTCCAGGTACTTTGGGCAGTTTCTCTACCAGTGTCCGGTCTTACCTCAATGGAAGCAAGTGCCATCCTTTGCTATGCCTCCACTAGGTTTCAAAGCAGGAGCAGTGGGTTTGGGATTGGCAACTTCCTTTCCTTTCCCCTTACCACCCTGCTTGGTGGGTCTTTTGTTCTGTTTCTTTCCATTTTCGATCATCATAATTAACTTCCCTTTTGACTTAAGATTCTTCTCAGCAGTTCTTAACATGCCTAACAGTTCAGGAAGAGTTTTTTCCATATCATTCATGTTGAAATTAATGAAAAATTGATTGAAACTCTATGGCAACGATTACAAGATCAAATCAGTCGCAAGTTCCTTTACGAGGGGAAAACCCAACCTCTCAAGGTTCTCCACATACCTAATCATCTTGAGCACATGGGGACTTGCAGGGGCTCCCTCAGCTAACTTTCCTTGAAAAAGGGCTTTTGAAACTTCAAACCTTTCATGGCTTTCCTGCTCTTGATAGAGCATCTTCAGGTGTCTGATCATATCGAACGAGGCGTTGTTCTCATGTTGCTTTTGCAACTCCGAGTTCATGGTAGCTAGCATGAGGCAAGAAACTTCATTAGCATCATCGACATGCTTCTTATAAGCATCTCTTTCTGTCTTAGATGCATAACTTGGAGGTTCCTCTTCAGGAACTGGTTTCCCCAAGACATACAACTTTTTATGATGCTTGAGGACAATCCTCAGATTTCGGTGACAATCCAGAAAATTTGTCCCAGACAATTTTTCCTTATCAAGGATTGATCATATAATGTTGTTAGAGGTGTTTGTTGTCATGGTAATCTACATGAAAAATATGAAAATATAAGTATCATTAAAAGAACATATTTAATTAGGCCTTTAATTAAATATGCTCCCACTATTTTACTCAAAACAAATGAGTCTCACCTTTTGATTCAGAAAATCCTGTTGGAAGATTTTCTAGTGGGTCGAGATCCAAATTTCACTTTGTTTTAAGTCTACGTAGGCGGATTACACAAAACTAGGTTATTTAGGTAGGAACTCCTTCTAATTGTATCTAATGCAACTCTTGAATATTTTAGTTAGGTGAATAACTCCTTATTCCAATTCATCATATGAATTATTTCTAACTCTTGCTTCTAAACGTATATAATCTTATTATAATTTGTTTAGTTAAGTTTGACCCATTGTTTTAGCAATTGGATATTACAATTATCCCATCGCACCTTACTAATATAGAACATGCACCTCACGTAGGCAAAACCTACATTATTCGATATTAGTCTTGATGAATGTTAAAACTTGGAAAGCATAAACTTAATATTTAATTTGAGGGAATTTGCAATTATTTTGATATCACCGGCTTATTTATCATATAAATCGTATCTCACATGCATCAACATACATTCATATACATCAACATACATACAAAATGAAATAGTTATGGCCCTTAGCACAATTGTTCTCCCAAGCCAATGAGAGAACCTAAGCTAACCTAATAACGATCTAAGCTTCTCCAAGAAAGATCTTCAAGGCTGTCCTCCTTTAATATTTTATTCTTATTTTTCTTCATAACATTACATTACATAAAAGAAACTCGTTTTACATACGAAGGAGTGAGATGAGAAAATAAGTTACATTAAGAGATTAAAAGAGAGACACGACACGCAAGCCGTATTTTAAAATCCCAAAAACAAAATAAAGGAAAACCAAGGCCATAACTGATCACCATAAGACAATAATAATAAACACATTATTATTATTACTTTAAATTATGTTAATTAAATAAACCAAATTAAATTTTGGCGATTGATCACACTACCCAGACTCTTGTTGGTGATCTAGGAGTGCTTTTGCAACCTTGAGACTTTCGGGAAAACAAATGATTTCCTCTTGGTTTTCAACACATGTCAAAGTAATTTTATGTTTTTTTTAATTCTTTTCAATTTTAAAATTTCATTATTAGCAAATAAGTGACATTTTTTATAATAAAAGAAACATAAAAGAAACACAATTGACAGTGATTGATAGGCAAAATTTGTATTTATTCAAGAATGGTAGCACACAAATGGCGTAGCTCCATTGAATGTTATAATTTTGAAAATGGCAATGAGGAAAGGTCTATATCGAATCCAATGACCACTACTATCCTTAATAAACATGATTCCCCAAAACCTCGCTTCTGAAGGGAGCAACTGTATTGATCTTCCACCTTTGGCTCTTTTGTGTTGATCAGCTTTATCCGATGTAGTCTTTGCTTTTGCCCCTAATCTCTGCTTGGACCTCCCTTTCGGGTTTTTAGTCCACCGCAACGCTCTCTTTTTCCTAAGTCGCCTTTTTAGGTTTTCAACTTAGTGAGCTATCATCATTTTTTATTTTATCGCTAACTTTTGCCTAGATCGCCCTTTCGGGTTTTCAATCCGCCGGGATACCCATTTTTGCTTAAGCCACCTTTCTAGGTTTTCAACTTAGCAGGTTTTAATTAGGTATAGTATTTTATAACTACATAATAGTTCACAGGGTGTAAGAGCTCTTCATCGTCCATAGTTGTAAGAATCATGGCACCTCCGGAGAAGGATTTCTTTACAACATATGGGCCTTCATAATTGGGAGTTTATTTCCCACGTGAGTCCTTTTCTATTGGAAATATCTTCTTAAGTACGACGTCTCCTTCTATGAATTCGCGAACATGGACTTTCTTGTCAAAAGCCATCTTAGGACGCTTCTAGTACAACTGTCCATGGAAGAGAGAGGTAATTCGCTTCTCATCTATGAGGTTTAACTGGTCAAATCTGTTTTGGATCCATTCAGTGTCTTCTAGCTTGGTCTCCATCAATATTCTCATTGAAGGTATCTCTACTTCGATTGGGAGAACAAGTTTCATCCCATACACCAAAGAGAAAGGGGTTGCCCTTGTTGATGTGTGGACTGAGGTCCAGTATCCATGTAGTGCGAAGAGTGGCATTTTGTGCCAATCCTTGTAGGTTTTCACCATTTTTGCAGGATCTTCTTGATGTTTTTATTAGTGGCTTCAACATTACCATTCATCTTTGGACGATATAGTGAAGAGTTATGGTGTTCAATCTTGAAGCTTTCACATAATTCTTTCATTATTTTATTGTTCAGGTTTGTCCCATTGTCATTGATGCTCCGACTTGGAACTTCATAGCGGTAACTTCCACCTATTTGGTAAAGTAATCAATGGAAACCAGGATGAAATGGTGACCATTTGAAGCTTTAGGCTCGATGGCTCCAATCAAGTCAATGCCCCACATTGAGAACGTCCAAGGTGATGTCAAAATGTTTAGCAGCGTTGGTGGAAAATACACCTTATTAGTATAAATTTGGCATTTATGACACTTTCTGGCATTACTAAAGGAGTCAGATTCCATGGTCAACCAGTAATAACCAACTCTCAAAAACTTCTTGGCCATGGCATGCCCATTGGTATGGGTTCCAAAGGATCCCTCATGAATCTCTTTATTCAACAGGTCAGCCTCTTGTCTAACCACACATCTAAGTAGAACCATGTCGTGTTTTCTCTTATATAGTACATCATTGCTCAAGAAGAACTTGGATGTGTAGCGGTAAATTCATGACCATCAAGCTATGGATAAGCTAGACGTCAATAAAACCAGAGTCGCCACCGCGCTTTTATTATTTCCAAGGGAAAAGTACGAACAAAACCCCAAAAATAAGAAGTTTCCAAATCAAAACTAATAAAATGCTAGAGATTACGGGTAAAGGGGTTGGTTACACAAAGGGAAGGTGTTAGCACCCAAAGTGTCTTAGGTACTCCTAGGGAGCCCTTTCTTGTGTGCATATGTGTTTTGGTATAAAAGATGTTTGCAATAAATAGAGTGGGGGGATGAGAAAAGAATTTATTAATTATATTTTTCTGTTTGACAAGACCTTCGGACTTTTGCCTACGTACCAACATAAAATGAGGGATAAAAACCTCGTAGTTCGTGGTATCAATTTCAAAGTGAGTGGATTACTTTTAACAAAAAATAAGTTTAACAAAGGCAGTAGAGGCCTAAAAATGGTTTGAATGAGTGTTAGTTCTTTTTGGCTTTTGAAATTTTAAGTCAAGTATAGTTAAGTTCATTTACAAGTTTGATTAAAAAAAGAGTTTAAAAATGCAATGGCATAAGGCCAAAGTTTCTAATTTGTAAAAATGGTCTAAGTTTAGAAAACAAACACAAGCAAAGAAGACTTTTGAAAGGCGGGAGAGATTTGAAATTAAAGAGATAGGGAGAGATGAAGAGACTAATCCTAAGCACAAATTTAAAAGTTAAGAGTTGAAAAGATTTGACCAATGGGTTGCAATCTAATAGACAAGAATGTCATGTAGAAACCCAAATTTCCCTTGGACTTTAGAATCAAGCAATATCAATACATAAATAGCAAGATGAAAGCAAGGCATCAAATAAAGATAGCCACATCCAAGCTTAGTAACTCCATGATCTTCTTCAAAATTTCCCATGCATCAGATGACTCCCAAAAGTAGGCATTAGACACAGGTTCAAAATAATAGCTTTAATATGATCATGTTGCAGATGAACTCAAATGGATCTTCAATATTGTATCAGATGAATGTTCACTTCACAAGCACTTGGTTTCATGAAAGTTGGGATTGGACAAGTCCTTTTGCATATGGAGTATTGCCTAATTCTAAGTCAATTGTCTCAGATCAAATCCAACAGTCCACACAAATGTCTTTTAGGGTTTTTGTTTTTATTATGTACATTCAGGTCAAAGGACCACAAACACAAACAAGTATATATAAACACAATATATCACAAATTATGGCCCAAGTGGGCAAAGTGAAAATGGCATTACAGTAAACAAATTAAATGGTATGAATAATGGAAAATGAATAAAGCTTGAAATTAAAGTACACAAAAGTAAATGGCTTGAAATTAAATGTTAGTTGTTAGTTGATTAGAAGTTAGTATTGTTTTTGCTTTGTATTGTTTAAGTCATTGTTTGGAGAATACTCAACCCACTTGTCAGAAGCATGGATCCTTGAACCAAGACATCTTCCAAAGGAAGGAAAAAAGGCCAAGTTTCCACAAAATACCATGAAAGAGGGGAGACTTACAATCTCACTTAGTAGAATGCTATGCTTTTTGTGTCAAAAATTTAGCGCTATGTTAAGCAGTCGTAATTGGACTTATGTAGAAGTCACAACTATTTGAGGTCGGGCAATAGAATTTTGGTGTTAATACATGTTAGGGACATAGTATAATGGACTAGGCTCATAAAACATATCACACACAAAAAGAATATGCAAAATGGTGGACCTAATCTTATCCATACTCATGTTGATTTTACAATCAACAGGCCTTAGGATATTAAGATATCATAGGACCAATGACATAA
The DNA here is from genome assembly GCF_024323335.1 of Lathyrus oleraceus. NCBI lineage: Eukaryota > Viridiplantae > Streptophyta > Magnoliopsida > Fabales > Fabaceae > Lathyrus > Lathyrus oleraceus. Next base: position 89,513,209 of record NC_066581.1, read on the forward strand.
ATGAATCAAGAAGGGGAATAAGATGAAGAGGGAGGGGGAATGGAATCAATACAAATTGGTCAAAGGAGGACTTTTACCAAATTAAGATCATTCATTCATTTTGGGAGATGAAATGTACATCTCATCAATCCCCTAAATCCAATGATCTTAACTTAACAAAGTCAAATCAATCTTGACCAAGGCCCAACAACACAAGTCAAACTCAACAAGTCAATAATAGAAGATCAACATAATTTATTTGGTATTTAATCAATTAAAATTAATTAAAATATGCATTAAATTAAATTATGGTTGTTCAATTTCCTAAAACCTCATCAAAACATCAAAGAAATGGCCATGAGATTTATCATAGGTCAATCAAGGTCAAAGGACCTTGGAGAGAAAATTTCATAATTTTTGGAAACTTAAAACTATTTTTAAACAATTAAAAATATTCACAAAAACAATTAAATCATGAAAAATATTAATAATGATCCAAAAAATAATTTTAATTCAGAAAATGAAAGAGGAATTTATTTAAATTTTTTTGGTGGAACTCTCATATTTTTTTGGATCAATATTAAAATTAATATGAATTAATGAAAATAACATAAATAAAATGAAAATCAAATAATCAGAAAAAACGTGGACCACTTGATCTCCCTCATTAATTGAGGTGGCAGATCAAGTGGCCACAAGAGTGCATTCCATGGTGGACTTGAGTCAGCGCGCCACAAACCAGGTAATCAAAACCAACGCTCGTAATTAAAACATTTTAAATAGATCATGTGGCTCTGGACCTTACCAACTCATCGCCGGAGCAAATCTCCGGTCTCCTTTTCAGGCGAGCCTCGCCGGATTGGTCCAATCATAACCATCACTAAAATAAAAAAGAAGGACATGATTTTAAAGTAAAAATGGCACTGGGCACGAATCTGGCCTAAATTTATCCTAACTCCAAGTATATTGAGAGATACGAGGAGTTGAAATTTGAGGTGCATGATCTGAGTTGTTCCGATTTGACCTCAAAGCAACTCAATCTTGTTGCCTACATTGGCAGGACTTCAGACAACCAAGGATCCATAAGAATTATGGAGAATTGAGTGAGAATCGAAGAGATGATTTTTTCTAGAAAATACGTTCAATGTAAGTCTGGATTCACTTGTTCTTGCTTTGAGTTGTGCTTGATCTTGTTCACGAGGCTTGTAAAAGTAGATTAGGATGCACAAAAGGCCTTGGATCCCTGGAGTTTTGAATCTCAAAACAGTGAGATTCAAACTCAATTTCACAAGGAAATTCTCAAGATTATCCTCTCAAATGGAAGGGTTTGGGGTTTGGGATCAAAGCTGGCGCGAAGGAGTCCTCAATTCTGAGCATATGGACCTCTATTTATAGCTGAATCACATGATATATGCACCTTACAATTGAGTTTCCAAAATTGACAATGAGTGATGCATGGGTGCATGGGCGTGTACATGCCCATGAGATCATCCCTTTAGGTCCATAATTGAGTGTGAACAAGTCTGAAATCAACTTGGAATGCAAGGCAAATGTGTATAGAAGTTTGAAGTTTGATATTTGCCAAATGATGATGCAATGTTCAAGCCATGTGCAGCCCATTCAAATATTGTCCAAAATGGATGAAATTAGACTTTTTGGAAAGTTTTGATCAAGAGAAACAACTTTCATGTTGAACACTTTTCAATTTGAAGCTTATATCATGATGAATATTGAGGTGGAAGTTTGGAAATTTTAACATATCAAAAAAATTTCTAAGTGTCAAGCCATATGTTCACCTATTCCACCTTGGCTAACTTTTTTTGTGAGCTTCAAATGAGAAAAGTTCCTTCATAAAAGTTGTAAATATTTCAAATGCATCCAAAATGGTCACAAATTTGACCTCATTTGGATTTTATATTGATGAGTTATGCATTTTTGAAGTTGGGGAAAATCACTTTTTCAATGGTATTGGTCCAAAATGACCTATAATGTATCCTCATATCACATGCTCATAAAAGTTGAATTAACTCTTCCTCCAAACATCAAAGTTGAATTAGACACCTTGAATTTGATTGTGAAACTTGGAAATATTTCATATCATAAAAAATGAGAAGGTTATGACCTTGGGAAGTTGACCTCCAAATTAGGGTTTAGACAAAATGACCTTTAATCTTTCACCATAAAAAATGACTTTCCAAGCAAAACTAGCTCTAGACCTCAACATGGAAGTTGTTTGGAATGTAATTTAGAGTAACGTTTCTCTTGGAATCATTTTCATATGATAAATATTGTAGGAGATAGGGTCTAGGGATCCCTAGTTTTGATCAGATGAATTCCTCTGGTCAAATACCATCAACCAACTTGATAACTTGCAATTATCTTGAATTTTAGGACTCATGGGAGATCATATATGCATAAGATGATTAATTTTGAAGTATCCCTTGAAATCTTTGACCAATTGTTGAAGAAGCTTGGTGAAGAAGTTACACAAGACACCTAGATGGACTAGGGTTTCCAAGGCAAACCAACTCCAAACTCTTGATGATTTCTTGATCAGAATAACATGTGAAGCTCATGAGGATCCATATAGGATGTATAAAGCCATTGTAGACCAATATTGGTTGATCTCTTAGCAATTAGGGTCTTAAACCCTATATATGAACTTGATAGATCAAAGGTGATCATGTGCCCTACCTACGAAAGAGTTAGACAAATGCAAAGACATAGTTTTGGTATTTTGGTTAGTAAAGATGATAAAAATGCAAAGTATGATACAATCAAATGGTTCTTGGTGATCTCTCCCAATGCAAACCCAATGAATGAGGGGTAAGGAGGACGCCAAGGTGTGATCTCAATGCCAATGCATATGATGAGATATCATGAGGGATCTAAGGGTCAAAATTGGGGTCTTACAGGATGCTAATTTCCTCAAAGTTTTTTGTCCAGGGTTGTTGCATCTGTTGGGTACTCTTGATTTTCCAAATAGCACTTGATGTCATGAAACCAAGCTTTTCCATCGGCCTCGTCTTCAACCAATTGACAATAGGCAGGCTCAATTTTCTGCTCTATCTGGATGAGAGGCGCTTCATTATAGAATCTGACTTGGTACATTGAAGCCAACATAGTTAGGGCATCAACTACTTGATTCTCAGTCCTCTGGATATGACAGAAAGTGATTTCATCAAATTATGTTCTCAACTCCATGGCATACGCATGATACATGATCAACTTGGTATCACGAGTTTCCCATTCACCTTTGACTTGGTAGATCACCAAGGCTGAGTCTCCACATACTTAAAGGATTTTAATTCAGAGGGAAATTACTGCTTCAATGCCTAGGATGCACGCCTCATATTATGCTATATTGTTTGTGCAATCAAAACACAACCTCGTTGTGAAAGAAGTATATCCACCATTTGGACTCAACAAAACAACTCCTAAACCATGTCCCATGTAATTGGAGGAACCATCAAACATGAGCTTCCACCTAGATCTGGGTTTAGGCCCTTCATCAAGTCCTGAGATTTCATAATCTTTTACTACCAGAATGTATTTGTCAAGGAAGTCAAATTTTAACGGCTGGTAGTCTTCAACTGGATGGTGTTCCAGGTATTCAGACAACACACTTCCTTTAATAGCTTTGTTGGATACATATTAGATGTCATGCTCAGACAGTAACATCTGCCAACGGGTAAGTCTTCCAATCAAAGTGGGCTTTTCGAAGATATACTTTATTGGATCCATTTTTGAGATCAATAAAGTAGTGTGACAAATTATGTATTTCCTTATACGGCGAGCGCCATATGCTAAAGCATAACAAGTTTTCTCCAAGAGTGAATATTGAGTTTCACAATCAGTAAACTTCTTGCTCAGATAGTAAATGGCATGTTCTTTCTGGACGGTTTCATCATGTTGCCCCATCATACGTCCCATTGACTCTTCAAACACAGTCAGATACATACAGAGTGGCTTCCCGTGAACAGGTGGAATCAGAATAGGAAGCTCTTGCAGGTATTGTCCGATCTTCTCAAAAGTTGTTTGGCAGTCAGAGTTCCATTCAATTGCTTGATCCTTTTGAAGCAACTTGAATATAGGCTCACACGTAGCAGTCATATGAGATATAAACATGGAGATGTAATTCAATCGTCTAAGGGATCCTCTTGAAGGAAAATTACGATCCAAAATGCAACAAAAACTAAAATTTTCCCTTTAGTGATCCTTACGAATGGACATGATCAGTGATAAAAACCATTACCTCTTGTGGAGATTGAAACCTTTGATACAGATCTAAGGAGTGATCACAAGCGTTGAATGGTGACAACGCCTTTACTCAGTCTACACGAACAGATTCCTCCAGTCTCAGTGCTAGTTGCTACGAATGAAGGCTTTGAGTGAGAGAGAGGGAGAAACAAAATTTCATCAAGTGAAATGCTTCTGAACAAGGGTTCTATTGATAGAACCACTTATGTGGGCTGCAAGCTAAAAATCCCGCTTAAGTGTATGTGGCCCATATCTTATGGTATACCGAAAATCACTTAAGCGCGTGGTACCTTACCATATTTCATATTCTACTTAAGTGCACCGTACTATACAATGTTCTACAATTCACTTAAGTGCACCGTACCTTAAGGTGTTCCTTATTTACTCTATCTCTCATCAATCCGTCCTTTTGTGTGTGACCCTGTAGGTTTTCGCGACATTGGCAATTATATTAAATCACGTATTTAACATAATAAACAATGAGCGGTATCTAGTAACACATCACTTCTACCCAAGACACAAAAATGTCATGGGATCTGACAAATCCCTTTTTGTAAAAATACTTGTGTGTACAATTATCCTTTTTTCCCTTATGTATATATTGAACACAAGACATTAACTGTGTCATCCTTGGCCGGTTCAATATTGGGCCCTTAGACATTTATCCTGTTACGTAGGATGGGAGAATTCCATCTAGGTCACTCAAGTCCCTAGACATGCTTCGTGGAGTACCCATCAACTGTCTTTATGGTCATCCAGTCACGGACAATGTTTTATCAGCAATAAAGCACATGACTCTACATCTAGGGTCCATAGTGGTTTCACTTCGAAGGGTGGTATACACAACTATCACCATTAGAATAACTTATGACACTTTGCATAACATTTTATGTAGTATTCTCATAGAGGGTCAATCCAGTATAAATATTACTCCTAATATCCACACCTATATTTACGACTTGATAACTCCTTATCCATGATCCATGAGATGTGCTCATCAGTCTATATACATAATAGTCTTAATACTTTAATGTTATCCCACTCCACAACAAAGCTTGACTACAGATACTTTAAGAATAATGTCCTTATGTTTAATAGGATCTCATGATTAAGTCACACTTGATACATTAAACAGACTAGCTATTCTAGGGACTTTATTAAACAAACATAATAAAGAAAAAACCTTTTATTATTAATAAATAATTTGATACAAGTACCAAAAGTATTGGCCTCTAGGGCTTACACCAACACCTCTAACTTCTTTCTCTGTGTATGGAGCAGTCATTTCTTCTATTACTCTGACTTTGTCAGGATCTACCTAACAACTTCCCTGATCGAACACCAAAGGTGCATTTGGCAGGGTTCAGTCGTGTAAGACCTAATTTTGACCCTAAGATCCCTCATGGCATCATAGCATTGCATTCACATTGCCTCAAGGATCATAAGCATCTTGGCTTCTTACCTTTGGGTGGGACCTCTTGTGAGTTGGTTTGAGATCACCAAGCATGCTTGAATTGTATATTATTTCTTTTCTCATTTCATTTACTAAACCAAAAGCACAAAAATATGTCACTAACATCTCTTGTTTATAGATTGAGCAGTCACAAGGTCTAAAGCTTCTAGGAGACACGATGTGCATTGATATGGCCAAGAGAAGATGAAGGCAAACATGGCAATGATTCCCAAATCTCTCATTCATCAAATATGCCTCCCAAGTATCTCAATTCATCATTTTGTACAAAGCAAATCAAAGGGTTTGAGGCTTGTTTCCCAAGGAAACCCTAATTCATCTGTTTATCAACTGTGTCTCGCTCTTGAAGCAACCTCAACCCATGGTCAAATACAATCAAGGGAAGTTCTTAAATTCATCATTTCATGCATATTTGAGATTAATTGAGTGCCCTCAATCATCAATTCATCAAGATCTGAGTTTTGGACTTGAGAAGTTGATCAGTCAATTCATCTGATTATTTTGAATTACACTAAGACCTAACTTTTTATGTGTTGGTCAAATGGAGATGACCACAAGAGCACAAATGTTCTTAAGCACCATATGAACAACTTTCATGTTCATCAAAAATTTATTTGAAGCTTGTAAGGTCATCATTCATTCCAAGACATTATAGGTCATTTTGACTGAAACCCTAATTTTGGGTCACCTTCCCAAGGACATAACTCCTTCATTTTTCATTATTTGTAGGTGGGGTCAAATGAATTGGAAAGCTTAAGATGTCTAATACAAATGTTATGTTGAGCAAAATTTCAAAATCTCAAAATAAATACATGTGATAATGCAAAACATTATAGGTCACTTTGGACCAAATGCATTGAAATGTGAAAAGTCCAACTTCAAGCGCCCATAACGTCTTCGTCAAAAATCCAAATGATGCAAAATTTAAGTCCAAATTGATTGCCTTGAATAGATCTACAACTTTAATGTTGAATATTTTGTCATCTAGAGCTTGCATCATTGAGACATGAAGTTTGAAGCATGATTATTGTGTCTTGCAAGTGTGTTTGGATCAAGATCATTGAAGATCTTGTTTGTGTGTTAGCAGTTGAGTAATCTTCATCAGCAAAAGGAATATCGTTTTTTATATGTGTTGGCTAAAGCATTGAGTTGTTACTGTTTAGTTTGATGATAACTCGTAGTACCAAAATATTTGTATCATTAACTTTAAAATAGTGGAAGATGTTATCGTTTCCAATGGTTAAAACCATTGAAGAGTAGAGTAGGCATATCGATGACGAATTATCGAACCATTATATATCTTTGTGTACATTTTTCTTTCTCTATCTATGTTTTAATTTTCTGCATAATACCATATGTATTATATTTTGTTCATCTTTAGAATGTCATATAATGTTTTATCATATAAGTTTAGATTTTTGATGCATCTAATTCATTGAACATTCTATACCTCAATTGAGATTTTGTTAACCCTAAAATTTTGAATTTACATTTCTTTTTAAAACAACCTCTTTTACATTCGTTGTTTGTAATATTAATTGAACCATTCTTATTAAAAAGACGATGAAACATATATTTCTTGAATCCAATTGTTGTATTTTGCTTCTCCTTATCACATTTTGCTTCCACGCTTTAAACTCAGATTTTTTGAAAAGAATTTGTTTTTGAAAATGGTATAAGGGAGTCGTTCTATTCAACCCCTCCCATTTCTAGACCGTTTCATCTACATATTCACGATTAACAACAATGACCCCAAGAACATGTCACATCCATCAATACACAAATGACAATTATTAAAGTCTTCAATTCCCTAAAATACAAATTTCTCTCTAGAATCTTCGAAGATGCATCATTAAAGTGGCAATTGAACCTGTCACGACTCTCGATCACCAGCTACCATAGTCTAATAGAAAAGTTGGTCCATCAGTTTGCGATGAGCAGACACGAAAAGGTGTCTACTACTAACCTATTCAATATTCTCCAGAGCCCTGTTAAATCTTTGAAAAAAATATTTCGCCCACTTTAGTGATATAACTTGAAGGAGAAGGGCGATCCAAAATGCAGCGGAATTTAAAATTTCTCCTTAAATGATCCTTATCAAGGGGCATGATCAGTGATAGAATCGTTACCTCTTGTGGCGATTGTAACATTTGATGCAGATCTACGGAGCGATCACGAACGTTGAACGATGACAACGCCTCTACTCAGTCCACACGAACGGATTCCTTCAATCTCAGTGGTAGCTGCTACGAATGAAGACTTTGAGTGTGTGTGTGTGTGTGTGTGTGTGAGAGAGAGAGAGAGAGAGAGAGAGAGAGAAACTAAATTGCAACTACACAAATGCTTCTACGCAAGGGTTCTATTTATAGAACCACTTGTGTGGGCTGCAAGCTAAAATTCCCACTCAAGTGTATATGGCTCATATCTTATAATATGCCAAAATCACTTAAGCGCATGGTACCTTACCATATTTCGTATTCTGTTTAAGTACACCGTACCTTACGATGTTCTACAATTCACTTAGGGACATCGTACATTACGGTATTCCTTAGTTACTCTATCTCTCATCAATTCGTCCTTTGTGTGTGACCCTGTAGGTTTTCGCGGCATTGGCAATTATATTAAATCACATATTTAACATAATGAACAGTGAGCGATATCTAGCAACACATCACTGCTACCAAAGACACGAAAATGTCATGTGATATGACAAATCCTTCTATAATAATAATTATGTGTATAGTTACCCTTTTTCCCTTATGTCTATATTGAACACAGGGAATAGACCGTGTCATCCTTGTCCAATTCAATATTGGGCCCATAGACATTTATCCTGTTACGCAGGATGGGAAAATTCCACCTAGGTCACTCATGTCCCTTAGCATGCTTCGTGGAGTACCCATCAACTGTCTTTATGGTCATCCAGTTACGGACAACGTTTGATCAGCAATAAGGCACTTGACTCTACATCTAGGGTCCATAGTGGTTTCAGGTCGAAGGGTGGTATACACCATTATCACCATGAGAATAACTTATGACACTTTGCATAACATTCTATATAGTATTCTCATAGCGGGTCAATCCAATATAAATATTACTCTTAATATTCATACATATGTTTAAGACTTGATAACTCCTTATCCATGATCCATGAGATGTGATCATCAGCCTATATACATAATAGTCTTAATGCTTTAATGTTATCCCACTTCACAATAAAGCTCGACTACGGATACTTTAAGAATAATGTCCTTATATTTAATGTGATCTCATGATTAAGTCACACTTGATACATTAAACGGACTATCTATTCTAGGGACTTTATTAAACAAACATAATAAAGAAAAAGCCTTTTGTTATTAATAAATAATTCGATACAAGTACCAAAAGTATTGGCCTCTAGGGCTTACACCAACATAACTATCAAAATCATCTACCCCAACCAAAAATATTCCATGAAAACCTTTTAAAGTAAATTGAGAATTATGCATTTGAATGAATATCTCACACAATTGTCTAGAGCTTCTTTAAATTAAGATGTTCTTGTTTTGAATGGTCCATGTTTGTCTATAGCTTCTATAAATTAAGATGCTCTTGTTTTGAATGGTCCATATTTGTCTACAACTTCTATAAATTAAGATGCTTTTGTTTCTTATCTCACTATTTCAAATGTCACAAATAAACATCAACTGGTATGTCGCAAATGACTCATTCTTCAACGTGACACTCGAGCGAAAGTTTAAACTTAACGAGTACACATCTCTTGCAGATATTAAATACGAAATTCATAACCTCCTACCTTACGGAGACAGTTGAAGAATTGTGAAGCTCGAGTACCGTTCACCATCAATTGGCAACATCCAAAAAATTGAGTTCAACAATTTTGAGCTCAAGACGGATGCAAATGTAAGGGCTTTGTGAAATATGCACTTCTGTTTCAAAACAAAATTTTTGCTCGAGTTGGAAGCGACGATTTCAAGATCGATCGAAGATATTTTGAAGATGTTGAAGCGTCCACCTAAATATTGATATTCAAGTGTAATGTTGCATTATATGTTAGAAATCATCTATGTAATGCTTATTTTATTTTATGAATGTTAATTTCATTTTAGAAATTTACATATTTTTTATATCTGTTTTTGCTACGGAAATGAATTTATGAAAAAAATTTGGAGATGCATCTCCGATATTAAAAAAAACATCTTATAGGACGTCACTCATAATAGTCTATGTTGGGTGTGTATTGGATGCGCCCGGAGATACATCTCCAAAAACTGAAGGACATTTTAGTATTTTCCGTGTAGTGCCTGGCAACATATAGAATTTTCCGTGTAGTGCCTGAAGGACATTTTATATTTATCTTAGTTTCCAACCAATGATATAATTTATAGAGTCAAGTTTAAGTAAGATGACAACAAATTTAAGCACATATGAGTAACCCAACTTCAGCAAAACAGAAAAAACAGTGGATAAAAAGACACTTTAGTGCATTTTTTGAGCTAGTGGTCGATAATAATAATATCAGACGGAAAATACATTGCATAGTGACGAAGTGAAACCCTTTGAATGGGTGGACTATTGATGGAGAGTATAATATTACTCAGAAAATGACAGCTTACATGTAGGAGAGATCCTTGAACAAAGAGAATAAACCACTTAAAAAATGTGGTATTTCCAATCCTCTTTGGTTGGTGAACTTTGTGCCTATCAATCAGAGACAAAATAGGATACGTAAAGAAAAGAAGAATTAACAAAAACCAATAACTATCCGTGGATGTAAAAAAACAAACCTTGAAAATGGAGAGATTGAAGTTTGGGACAATTTTGGAGCATCCTGACTACCTCATCCCATTCATAAATATGGGTATTAGGGCTCCAACATAGATAAAGTTTGATTAAGTTTTCAAACACTGGAAAGTCTTTGTAATATGAATTGGTTTCTTTATTAAGAAGATTATTCCCCAACTGCCCAGGACAAAAATAAGATACATATTATAAAAACAAACAAAATGGAAAACACACATCATATTATATAAGAATAAGGATTGGTCAATTTAGTCTTGTTGTAACATAGTCAACATAACTAAAATGGTGATTTATATCATACCCCTAATATATTTATAATCTGGATATTATAAACAGCTTTAAAAGGAACCAACTAAACTTGGACAAGGGTTTAATATACCTTCTATTTGTAACACTGTCATTTGCTTTAACATATAGGGTAACCAATCTCTCTAATTCAGGACACCCAGAAAGTGTTAGAAATAAACCCTTTTTCTATTTAGAAAAAGTGTGTGGGAATATTAGAGGCTTGAATAGAAATTTGGTAGGTAGGAGAATTATTTATGGAAGAGAGAACTTTGTATTTTTGCTTGATGCAAAAGTCTAGGATTACATCTCTATTTATAGTACTCTAAGGAGAACTCTAGACCCACTAATTCTAGAGAGTTCTGTTAAGATCAAATCAGTAGTCTAGCAACAATAGAAATGGAACAGGGACACAAATAAGTCAATTGATGAATATTATTGATGAAATAAGGCTAGAGTTCATATGGGATCTAGCAGAATACAGTAAACTAGCATGAAAATGGAAAGAAAAGATGAAGAAAAAGGGTCAAGCTCTTCGAGAGGCCTTATCTCTCCTATGAAAATGAGACTTAAATCATGCATACTGACAAAGGAACATTCTCTCTGCATATATTCCCTCAGATCTGGATTTCTTTATCTTCCTGCCACCTGGTACCTCTCCCATGTGCTGCTAACAAAATTAGTTTTGAGTGGGAGTAACACTATTCCTCATCTCTTTCTTCTTACGTGTCCTCCTATACACCTTGCCATATCTATCAATTCCCCCCCCTTCAAAACTCTCCTTGACCTCAAGGAGAAATTCAGGAAACTCCTGTTTCATCTTCTCAACTAATTCCTAAGAATTTTCAAATTCAGGTAAATTCTTCCACTTAATCAACACCTCTAATACCCCTTATTCAGTTCTCCTGATTTCCACAACCCTCTCAGGAGTGGATTCTAGGTGCCAATCCTCATTCATACAAGCTGGTAGGGGTTGAGGTTCTACATTAGGTTTGATAGCCTTTTTTAACAATGACACATGAAACACCGAATGCACCCTCGTGTCATCAGGCAGTTTTAATTTATAGGCCACTGCCCCTATCTTCTGTATCACTTCATAAGGCCCATAAAACCTGTGACTTAATTTTTGGTTAAGTCTCTCGGCCAACTTCTTAAGTTTATAGGGTTGAATCTTTAGAAACACCATATCTCCCACCTCATGTTCAACCTCTCTCCTATGCTTGTTGGCTTGATTTCTCATCAAATCTTAAGCCTTCAGCAACTGCTCTTGCAACTCTTTAAGCATAACATTCCTCTTAGTAGTCAGTTTGTGGACTTCATCCACTGCTGAAAATGGAGTATCCCCTCTTATTAGCACTGGTGGGGTTCTTCCATATAAGGCTTCAAAAGGAGTGGTTTTCAAGGAGGCATGGTAATTGGTATTGTACCAATACTCTGCCCAAGCCAACCATTTTGGCCACTGTTTTGGTTTCAGTCCAGTCACACATCTCAAATAAGTCTCTAAACACCTATTGACCACCTCAGTTTGCCCATCTGACTGAGGATGGTAAGCATTGTTGTATTTAAATCTCGTACCTGCCTGTTTAAACAATTCATACCATAAATTACTTTAAAAAACCTTATCTCTATCAGAGATTATTGAGCTAGGGGAACCATGCAGCCTGACCACTTCTTTTATGAATAAATTAGCAATGTTCTTAGCAGTATAAGGATGGCTCACAAGAAGAAAATGAGCATATTTTGTCAAATTATCCATCACTACCATCACATATCCACTCCATGCACCTTAGGCAACCCTCCTATGAAGTCCATGGAAATGTCACTCCATGTCTGTGTTGGTATAAGCAAAGGTTGTAACAATCCTCCAGGACTCAAGGTTTGATACTTATTCCTTTGACACACTTCACAAGCTTGAACATACTCCTGTATCCTCTTTCTCATACCCTCCCAATACACCACACTAGCAATTTTTTTGTAAGTCCTTAAGTATCCTGAGTGTCCTCCCATAGCAGTATCATGGAACTCATGTAAGAACCAAGCAATTCTGGGTGATTGCTTGGGAACCATTATTCTGCCTTCATGATATAACCTACCACCTTTGAGCTGAAAACCAGTTTGGCTACTAGGATTTGCTAACAAGGCTTGCACTATAGCCTTTAGTTTTTCATCACCTTGGACTTCTTCCTCCAATCCTTCCCAAGCTTCACACTGAACTGTTGTGATATGAACATATTGCATCTGTCTTGATAAGGAATCAACTGCATTGTTCTCCTTCCCTGGCTTGTATTTAACCTCAAAGTCAAATCTCAACAATTTTGAAATCCATTTATGTTGTTCCTCCCCCATTGTTTTCTGCTCAGTAATGAACTTCAAGCTCTTCTAGTCAGTGTGGACTTTGAAGTGTCTCCCTAGCAAATAGGGTCTCCACTTTTGAATAGCAATCACAATTGCCATGAGCTCCCTCTCATATACAGACTTTTTCTGAGCCCTGTCAGACAAAGTCTGACTCATGTATGAAATAGGCCTCCCTTCTTGCATTAAAACAGCTCCTATTCCTTTTCCTGAGGCATCTGTTTCTAGGATGAATTTCCTTCCAAAATCCGGCATAGCTAGCACTGGTATGGTGGTCATGGCCTCCTTAAGCTTCTCAAAAGCCTCTTGAGCCTCACCACTCCAAACAAAACTATCCTTCTTGAGTAATTGAGTTAAAGGCCAAGCAATCCTTCCATAATTTTTCACAAATTTCCTGTAGTACCCAGTTAATCCCAAAAACCCTCTCAATCCTTTCAACTCTTTAGGCCTGGGCAATTTTAACATGTCTTCTATTTTCTTTGGGTCAGCTGATACACCCTTTCCCGAAATGATGTGTCCCAGATACTCAATCTCCTCCTGTGCAAATGAACACTTTTTCTTGTTGGCAAACAGTTTGTTACTTTTCAACACTTGTAAAATCTCAGTCAAATGTTGTTGGTGTTCCTCCCTACCCTTATTGTGGATTAGTATATCATCAAAAAACACTAGGCAGAATTTCCTCAGAAAAGGCCTCAACACTTCATTCATGAGTGCTTGAAATGTGGAAGGAGCATTTGTTAGCCCAAAACGCACAACCAAATACTCATAGTGTCCTTCATGAGTCCTAAAAGTTGTCTTGGCTATATCACTTCCTACATCCTGATTTGGTGATAGCCATATTTTAAATCTAACTTAGAGAATATCACTGCATCCCCCAACTCATCCAGTAGCTCTTCAATAACTGGTATAGGAAATTTGTTAGGTATTGTGACCTTATTCAGAGCCCTATAATCAGTGCAAAATCTCCATCCTCCGTCTTTCTTTTTCACCAATAAAACTGGACTTGAGAAAGGGCTAGTGCTATGCCTTATGATTCCAGCCTGCAACATATCTTTTATTATCTTCTCAATCTCATTTTTTTGATAAAAAGGCTACCTATATGGTCTGAGATTTGGAATAGCAACATCATGTTTGAGTAGGATAGCATGGTCATGTTCCTGGGGAGGAGGCAACCGTGAGGGGAGATTAAATATTTCTTCAAATAGTTCCAGGATTCTCTCTCATTCTGGTGTCTTGGTGTTATTCCCAGCCTTTTTGGCCTCCATGGAGTGCAAATAAAATACCATCCCTTCATCTGTCAAAGCTTTGATCATAGCTTTCCATGAAGCTTGTCGATTACACAAAGCAAGGTCACCTTGTATACTGTATTTTTGTCTTCCTTGCTTCCATTTCAGGCATAACTCTCCAAAATTTGCCTCAATATTACCCAAACAGGCCAACCAATCCATTCCTAGCACCATATCAGACCCTTCTAACTCCATTAGAAAAAAATGTTGACTAAATTCCACCCCTTGCACCTGAAACTGTAACCCCTCACACACCCCTTGATTCCTTACCCATTCACCATTTCCGACTTCAATCACATAGACTGGAGTATCTACCACCTTCAATTTCAATTCTGTTACTAACTTGGAATCAATGAAATTGCTGGTAGCCCCAGAATCAATCAATGTTAACACCTTTCTTTCATTCACAATGACCCACACCTTGAAGGATTTATTAGAAGTAAACCCTTCCTTACTCAGCAGGGACAATTGCAAAGTCTTCAGCTTAGCTATCATTTCACTCTCCTTTTCTGTTTCCTCTAATGACTCTTTCACTCCTTCTTCTTCCTTACTACTACTTTCACACAGCCTCAAACTCATGTGTTTGAACTTACAAGTATGGTCCCTATTCCACTTGTCTCTACACTTGAAAAATAACCCTTTTTTACTCATTTCTTCCAATTCTGCAGGGTCTAATCTTCTTCCCCTGTATCTGTCCGTGGGTCCAGCTCCTTTTTTTCCACTTTCTGTTTTAGCACTACACACTTCTCCAGGATCTTTGAATTTATAAGTCCCTCCCCTATCCTTCCACCCAGTACTCCTTCTCTCCATTACTTCATTTTTTCCTTCAATTAGCAACGCACGATCCATCACATCTGCCAGATCGTGATTGTCATAGAGCTTCAACTCTACCTGAATTTCTTCCTTTAAACCATTCAGGAAAATAGACCCCAGCATACCTATTTCTTCCATGACTGTTGTCGTCTGTTTCAAGCTCAACAATGGTCCTAATGGGTTATGCAGCAACCCAGGTTGAAACCTTCTAATCACAACTATTTTGAACTCCTCCCAGTTCCTCAACGGTGTTTGTTCTTCCCACCATTGAAACCGGTTCAACGCCATGTCCTCCATCGCTAACATCGCCTTGTCCACCTTATCTTGCGTACGAATTTCGTGGAGTCGAAAATAACGTTCCACCCGCACCAACCACCCATACGCATCCTCTCCCTTGAATATCGGAATCTCCAATCGCCTCTTTCCTCCAAAAATTCCGCCTCTCTGGTTATTGTTATGATAATGGTGTCGTGGTCGCGATTCCCCTGATTCTGAGCTAAAAGTTCTTTCCTCGCTGTGGTCGTCTCTCCGGTCCTCACGCCCTTTACGTGTGTGACGCCGCGTTTGTTATTCTTGAATGAGTTGACGTATCTGATCAACAGTGACTTGAGGTCGTGACTGTTGATCTAAAACAAGTTGATGAATCTATTCCATGGACGCTTCCAGGTTACCCATCCACTGTTCAATCAGTTCAACACGATTTTCCATAACGCTTCTCGTAACGACCATTCACGGGAAAAACGAAACCAAGGCTCTAGATACCAAATTGTTAAGATCAAATCAGTAGTCTAACAACAATAGAAATGGAACAGGGACACAAATAAGTCAATTGATGAATATTATTAATGAAATAAGGCTAGAGTTCATATGGGATCTAGCAGAATACAGTAAACTAGCATGAAAATGGAAAAAAAGATGAAGAAAAAGGGTCAAGCTCTTCGAGAGGCCTTAGCTCTCCTATGAAAATGAGACTCAAATCATGCATACTGACAAAGGAACATTCTCTCTACATATACTTCCTCAGATCTGGATTTCTCTCTCATCCTGCCACCTGGCACCTCTCCCATGTGCTGCTAACAGAATTAGTTTTGAGTGGGAGTAACATTATTCCTCATCTCTCTCTTCTTATGTGTCCTCTTATACACCTTACCATATCTATCAAGTTCTCAACTCTAGACACTCAAAAAGTATTCTAGAAAATATTACAATCTTAAGAAATATCTAGACACTCCAAATACTACAAGACTTTTCTATAGACATTATCCAAAATAAACTAAACCCAAAATAACTAAGCCCAAAAATCAAATAATAAGGTTAGACCCAAATTAAGTTTAATATTTCAACAGAAAGAAGTTTCATGAAATCGTCCATACGATGAAAACGAACATCGAACATATAGAAGATTTTGAGCAAAGGAAGATAAATAGAACAATCAAACAAAGTGTCTAGATATATTCTGATTAATGTCATGGTGACAAGTGTTTTGAAGCTGAAAATGGTAGGCGCCAAAGGAACATATAACAAGTATAGATAAAGATGACAGATGCCGCATTTTTGAGCAGTTTCAATCCAATTGTCGAAAGTGAAGCGGTCAGTCTCGGTATCCTATTGTTGAGAACGATAATTGAAAATAAAATATTTGAGAGGAAGGTGCTGAGAGTGTGGGGAGAACATAAATGTGTTCACGAATCTAAGCAAGTGAATCATGTTGTCTGCTTTGTTGACGATTCCATCGTCAATGCGTAAGACTGAGAGTGAGTGGCATATAGAGATCAAATTCTTGGAAATAAGCATGGTTTTGAAAGCATGTTTGGTTGGGAGAAAAGAGATAATATGAGATAGTATCTCTTCTGGTAAGTCATTGATGGACGACTTTGATTGCAACCTTTCTATGCTCTTCCTATTTTCGATTGTGGCAAGAGGCAGTTGGGAGAGTAGGTTTTCCATTGACTAGCTTCCCAAACAAAGAGAAATCAAATAAGGAGAGAAAACCAAATCCTTAAATAACAAAATACAATCCTAGGTGGTCTAAGAATACTATTTTTTTTAAAAAACTTACCGACTTAAAACTGTAAATAGATTTTGTTTATGAAGTTTTACATGATGGTGTTATGATATTCTTTGCAAAGGAATCATAAAATTGATTGAACAAAATTTGTTTTCTCTATCTCATTTACATATGAAATTCTATATTTACTATGATAGCAATTCAAGTTCTTTGCAAAATACCACTTAAGTTGGTTCCTTATCATTTTAGAACCACAAAAAAGACATTTAATGAACATTGCACATTGGTTCGAAACACGGGATCATCACCCTTACCAAATTCGAAACAAGGTGAACAATGACTCCAAATACCCTACCAGTTTAGGACTTCTACATTCAAGTCTATTATGGTGCAACAATATTTCATGTCAAAGCATCATCATCAGCATGATTTGTTCGACTAGGTAATAGTTGTGTATCGTAATGCAATGTTTTCAGAACTATTTTATTTCATTTTATTTTATTTCATTTCAGATCTTTCTGAACCAGCTCATTTTTCATTAGAAAAATATAAATATTAACAGAATACTACTAAACTCAAAGTATTCATAAATGAAGCTGTAAAAGAGAGCTCTTACATTTTCCTTTGAAAACATGCTTCCACTTCATCCTTGCGGGACACCCTTTAAGTTCTCTAAACATGACTTTTGCTTCAGAAGCTGCATTCCATCCAGAGATAACCAACTTCTCAGATACTTTATCAGAAGGCGAAATGTTCCGTAGCATTTGATGTTGTTCCACTGCATTTCATGATCCTCTCCAGTCCTAATGTATGTCAAAGATCCCTAAACTTGATTATGTTTATATGATAATCTCAGACTCGATCATATGCTAAAATCATTTATGCAATAGTTAAATCATATTTTCAAAACTGTTCTTAAAAAACATTTTCGATACATAACCTTTACACCTCTTGTTAGTGCTGTGACATGTTTAGCAAATTCTCCTTCTGATTCACTCTCAGATTCTCCTTCAGACCAGGTGACAGCTAGTCTCTTCTTTTGCATCTTGAGGTAAGTATGGCATTCAGCTCTAACGTGTCCAAAACCTTCACATCCATGACACTGGATTCCCTTTCCTTGGTTGAACTTTTCTTCAGATGTTGATCTTTTCCTGATGTCAGACGAAATGTTCTTGACATTTGGTCTACCTTTTTGATCAATCTTCTTTATGAACTTGTTGAACTGTCTTCCAAGCATGGCTATGGCTTCTGATATGCTTTCATCACCTCCAATATTTCCTTCTTCTGAACCCTCTTCTGTATTTGATACAAAAGCTACGTTTTTGTTTTTCTTTTCACCATTCTCACACAAGCCCATTTCAAAAGTTTGGAGTGAACCAATAAGCTCATCAACCTTCATATTGCTGATATCTTGAGCCTCTTCTATGGTAGTGACCTTCATGGCAAATCTCTTTGGCAATGTGTCGCATCCGCGAAAATCAACCGACGAGCGCTGAAATAAAAACAACACAGAGCCGCCACTGCGCGTTATTTATCCCAAAGAGGGAAAGGAAACGCTCAAAGAAACCTAGAAAGAACATGGTCTCGCGACCAAAGAGAATGGGTATGGGAGTCGGTTACGCAAGGGGAAGGTATTAGCACCCCTCACGTCCGTCGTACTCGACGGGATCCACGCCCTAGAAAATAGAAAAGGTTGCTATAAACATCATACACACACACTACCGGACACAGGTGGGGTTAAGAAGAAGAGGGCTCGATAGGACATCGCATCCTATGCCTACGTATCTCGTCTGGAACGAGAATCAGAGCTACCGTAGTTCGGCTCACGCACGCCAAACAAAACAAAACAACTACACACAAAGAGGTGGCAAACATGGAGCCCGACTACCACTCAATGGAATTACGTCAGCATCCGAACCAAAACACACACAAAAGGGCAAACGTGGAGCCCGACAGCCAATCACTGGACTTAAGTCGGCATCCGAACCCAACAAACCCACACTGGAACCCGAATGCCACTTGATGGACTTACATCATCTTCCAAGCACACAACAAGCACAAACAAATAACAACTGGCTAAGGAGTCGGGAACTCGAGCCTAGCAATTGTCAAACAACACACGCAAAAAAGAAAAAGGTTGCCCGGAGTGGTCTCGCACGACCACCTGCCTACATACCTCGTCTGGAACAAGGATCAGGGCGATGTAGTTCCCCCTCAAGGGACTGAAATTCTAGCCAGAGACAAAGGGGGACACACTACCAGGGAGCTGTACTCGAGCCTAGTGTTATCATGCATCATTGCCTTATGTTCAGGTTTCTACCTACTTGCACAACAGCAAGCTAATCCTATCCAGGAAAGAAGCAAGCATACCAGCATACAAGCAAAACAAATAAGCATTTCAAACAAATATTCACATAGCACACACTATAACCAATCAAGTAGGCTCAAACAATGGGTTTGACTGCCTCAGCAAGTCCTCTGTACAAGGGTTATGTGTGCTCTTAACCTTGCCATTGAGAGGCTAAGGTGAAGCAGATGAAAGGTGAAGTGAGGATGAGACCTCACAGCTCTTATCCCTGGCCAGGGAGAGCTTCAGACACAAGAGTGTGGGTCCAGAAAGTGGGAACCCTTCTACACTCAAAGACTCTGACACAATGTACACAGTACAAGATCTTGGGTTTGTATCCCAATGCATCAACACAGTAGTGTGAGCAGAGGGACGACTCAACAGAATAGTGGGGGATAGATTGCATATCCCTTGGCTTCCACCAATTGCCTTAATCAAGGTCTTTACCTGCTTGGGCACAAAAATAAACAAGCACAAGCATTGCCTCTTAAGGAGGACTTCAGACAGTTGCCTGGCCAAGTAACAGGCCAGGTCTTCCAGACTACATGGAGTCAAGAAGTCCTACCTCAATTGGTTTATACAACCAAGCAGCAGCAAGCAAGTTCTCAAGGAACTGTAAGCAACTAAATGTACCTGAAATCAATCAAGTATCATCAGTACTCAGACAAACAAACAGTAAACAGCGAATGTTAATCTATACAGACAACACAGGTTAGTGCACACAAGTGCATGCTATAAGCTCAAGCTCAAGCTTCACAACCTACAAAATAAAGTCATGTTAGTTCTCAACACCAAACAAACTCAATTTAATTGACTTGGAGCAATCTCCTTAAGCATTGTGCATTTCATCCTGAAAAGTCAAACAAAATGTGAGAAACAAGACCACTAGGCCAAGCCTAGGGTCCAAAGGTGATAAAAACTTCTAAACAGCAAGTGATTCTCAACCAAAATCATCCTCAAACAAATCAAAAGCAAATGCAATTGGTCTCATGCTCATATCATTCACCATTATCATTTCATGGCCAAAACATGTCAAATTAGGTCAAATGGAACCTCAAATGTCTAAACAGAATGACTTCAATCAAAAGCATACCAAATCAATTCCAAAAATCCTCAAATAAATCACACCCAAACAGGACACATTCAAGGTATAGCATGTCAATTTTCAGCTCAATTGGATAAAAGGAAGTAGGTCAATGAAAATCAAGAAGTCCAGACACAATTATACAAGCCAATTCAAGGCATTCAAGCAAGCATCCACTTCAATAATTCATAAATCAGTGTAAACAATTAAGAAATGAATGGGACCAAAACCATGATGTCCTATAATATGTCTACCATCATCATACCAAATTTCACATTCATCCAATACCATATGAGAATTTCACAAAGGATATGCCAACATGTGTCACACAAGGTTGCACAATGAACACACAGTGAAGAAAAATATCAATCAAATTGAAAACACAACCAATAAATCCAGAAAAATTCACATGACATCTTAACATACCAATGATCATTCATGCAAAATTTCAATCCAATCCAACAATCCTAGGCCATGCAAATAAATTCATGAAGTTGACCTAGCTAGGTGTGACACAAATTGTCACACCTAGATTCAAAAAAACATATCTCAATCATCAAGTATCCAAAAATTACAAACTATACATGTAAATCACCATCAACATGTCCAGAATGAGCACAAAAATTTTCATGAATTTCTTTAAGAGTATGAGCATTTCATGTTGAAAATGGCAAAACATGCAAAAATATAACACAAGTCAAAGATCAATAGGCCAGGTCAACATTTCTCCAAGCACAACTTATGTTATCATACCTATAAAAAACTAGAGAGAATTTGGAATCCATCAAAAAAAGTCTCACTATTTTTGGACTAGTAATTAATTTTTTATGATTTTTTAAAGTTTTGTTAGTTTTTGAAATAATTATTAAAATGTTTTAATTAATTAAATGAATTCAGTGGCACAATTGTAATTCTCGCTAGCCATGCCAAAACGCAGGCGTTTCACTTATTCAGTGTCACACGCTGATTGGCCAAAAGCGGAGGGAAACAATAATTCAAAACTGCACGCGAGCCAAACGGATCAAACCTCATAATTTTCCAGAAACTCATCGTTCTTCACCATCAATTTTCCAGAAAAGCTCAAGAACACATGAACAATGAATCTTCACTAAAATTTGCAAATGGATATCCATTGGAAAGGTCTAAGTGCCAGGATTCCAAATATGTGATCAATTTATCCTAATTCTAACTGTAGCTCATGGATCGATCAAATTAGGTTTTGCATTCAAATCTTAAAATCCAGATATCTTGCTCTACAGTTCATCATTTCAAAAACTACACCTAGCACGATCATCTACATGGAAGGCACTATAGAACGCATATCACAATTCACAAAATGATGAGATTCGAAATCACACCTTAAATTGAAGACAATGTTGGATCTTTGAGCATTGGCGCGTGTTTCCTCAAAACAGATGCAGCATGAAGAAAGGGAAGTTGAATGGAGTGCTCAGGTTAGCTCGAAGTTGCTTCTATTGGAAGAAATTGCCAATTGCCATTGTTGAACCAAAGATAAACAGCCACGAATCCAATGTCCTTTTGATGCAAATTACCAAAACAGTTTGAGAGGAAGATGATTGGAGGATGAAGCAAAAAGAATCAATCAAATTGATGAAGAATTGAAGGAGTTTGGATGAATTTGGTTCTTGAAGCTTCTTGATGAATTTGGAGAATTGGAGGGAAAAGTTGTTAGAGATTCTTGAGATTTGTGATATGATCATCATTCAGTTATGATTAAGTGTTTATACTCTCCCTTAATCCACTCTCTAATCATCAAATTAACCAAAATGACTTGATTAGCCAAAATGCAATTTTACAAAGCAAGGGCAAAAATGTCATTTCACCCTGGGGCCCATGACAACTCACACATCCTCAAAATGCCATGTGTGATGAGTTGGCATTGGTCCCACATCCATTGGCATTGTAATTTTCATTTTCAACATGCTATGCCAAAATGTGTAATTTCAAGTGCAATTCCAAAATGCCTTTGCCAAATATTGAACCTTGGAAGTTTATGACAGTTGAGACAATCTCTAATTGGCAAATGTGAGGTGTTGCAAAAATTCCCATGCCAAAATTCCAATTATTTCTCAACTTGGACCATTTTGCCCTTGGATTTTTAACTGTGCACTTGAAAATTGACTTTTTGCATTGACCATTTTTGATGAATTCCAATTATGCACCATGAAAGTACATGTCAAATGGAGTTTGCACATAAAAAGATCATCCCATTTGGACACTCCATGTGGAAGTTATGCCACTTTGATTATGGGTCACTTTTGAAATTGAATGGACCATAACTTGCCAACCATGCATGGGAAATTCTTGTTCTTGGACTTTTTGGAAAGGTGAGAACAAGATATACAATTTTCATGTTGAACAAATTTTAATTTTAATCTTCCTTGGACATGTAATTTTGAGGTCAAAAACTTTCCATTTTTGGAAACTTCCATTACAAGTCACTTTCTATTTTTGGCAATTTTTGTCCTGACTTGATTTTCTCCATTCTTAAGCTTTGAAATGTCAAATAACACTTGTTTCAACATGAATGAAGTGTATCCAACTCACTTCCACCTCCAAATCCATTAAATCATGCACAGTTGACCACAGTTGACTTTT
Organism: Lathyrus oleraceus; assembly: GCF_024323335.1. Classification (NCBI taxonomy): domain Eukaryota; kingdom Viridiplantae; phylum Streptophyta; class Magnoliopsida; order Fabales; family Fabaceae; genus Lathyrus; species Lathyrus oleraceus. The sequence goes on from NC_066581.1 coordinate 89,536,519, forward strand.
TCAACTGATAGATGAATTTGGCAATGCATTGATCAATCTGAGCCCCAATCCTCTGATGAAATGGCTCAAGGATGAAACCCTAATTTCAATTAGCACAATAAAATCATATGATGATCCCCATATCCATTATAGACCTCATCTCCATGCCAAGCCCTGAATGGCCCAATGCAACTGATTAGGGTTGACCAGTGGTCAAAACCCTAATCTCAAGATATCTGATCCAACACTTGATGATATCAAACCATGATGATGATGATGTATCACTCCAAACAAGATGAAGACCAATATCCTTTAAGAATCATGAAACCCTAATTTGGACCTCCACATCCTCAGATGATTGATGACCAGTCCAATGAAACCCTAGCTTGCACTTTGACTTCCTCATCTTCTGATCAAGACTTGGGAGAATGACTTGCACCATGTAACCACATGATATTCAATATGCAAATGCCTAATGACCTAAAAATGATATGCAAAATATGTTAATCTAGTCCCAAGAGAGGAGGGCAAATTTTGAGGTGTTACACAATGATCTGAGAATCTTTCTTACAAGTTTTTCTTCAGCCATTTTCTCTCCTAAGCCACCAGAAGTGTTGGCAATTTCAAGAATGTTCATGTGGAAGTCATGAATAGTCTCATCCTCTTTCATCCTCAGATTTTCAAACTTGGTGGTCAGCATCTGAAGTTTAGACATCCTCACCTTGGAAGTACCTTCATGAGTTGTTTTGAGGGTATCCCAAACTTCTTTAGCCAGTTCACAGTGATACACCAGTCTGAAAATGTTCTTATTTATTCCATTGAACAGTGCATTCAAGGCCTTAGAGTTTCCAAGGGCTAGAGCCTCTTGCTCCTTGTCCCACTCTTTTTCAGGGATTTGCAAAATGATTCCATCTTTACCTGTCTTCGTTGGATGTTCCCATCCTTTGTTGACAACTCTCCATACCTTGCTATCTAGAGACCTCAAGAAGGCTATCATACGAGGTTTCCAGTCATCATAGTTAGAACCATCCAGCATGGGTGGTCTATTTGAGAATCCTACATCCTTGTCCATGGTACTAGAAAGTAACGTCCCTAGATCTCACCCAGAAACTAACAGGCAGGGTGCCTGCTCTGATGCCAATTGAAATTCTAGTTAACAGACTTTCGATGTCACACTAGATGTTATGACATCCAATTCTGCGCAGACAAGAATTATGCAGAACTTAAAAGTAAAGTGCAGTAAATAACACAAGTAATTATTTACCCAGTTCGGTGTCACACACACCTACGTCTGGGGGCTACCAAGCCAGGGAGGAAATCCACTATTAGCAGTATTAATTCAGGCCTTAAACCACCTGTTTAATCCTATCACTTAATACCTACCCAATGCAATTTCAATCTTAAACTAAGACCAGAGTTCCTACTCACTCCCCCTCAATCACCTCACTGATTACAACCTTTAATTTGTTTAAAGTTAAATGGTGAATTTATACTTCAAACAACTCTTGATTGTGCTTAACAGCTTTAATCAAGAAACACAACACTCACGCTTAAAAGCTTAGAGTGACATAACACTTACAACTCAATGAACACACTAGTCCAATGCAATCATCTAGGTGATAATTGCTTGGCTCACAAGTTACACCTAATACAAGACATACATAAAATACAGCAGTGAAGAAAGAAGGTACAATGAATGCTTCACGCTTAAAACCCCTGAGTTGCTGAAAGTAGGATTGCCATCCTTTTATATTGCAGCACTTGGGCCTTGTACTTGTATTCCCTAAAATTAAGGTTAAGCAAGTTAACCTAATTTCCACATATTAGGGTGCTAACAAATAGGCTATTTGTTAGGTTCATTAAATGTAGCTCAGTTGTTAGTTTCCTGGATTTTAGCTCAGCTGTTGGATTCCTGAAAAATAGCCTGAGAAAAATACTGAAACAGAAAAACTAACCATCCTACAATTTAGCATATGCTGTCAGGAATGAATGTCACAACATTCAGTTTGACGTCCATAACAGAGACCATATGCTAAGTCTGTTGTTTTCCTGAAAACAGACTGTACTAAATGCTGAACTGTAACAGAGAGACCAACCAGTCTATACTTCAGTATCGGTTGTCAGAGATAAATGTCATAAAATCCAGTTTGACATTTAGACAATGGGCCATATGCCAGGTCTGTTATCCACCTGATAAACAGATTGAAATGAGTATTGAACTGTAGCAGAAAAACCAACCTGCCTATTGTTCAGTATATGCTGTCATTGATGAATGTCATAACATTCAGTTTGACATTCAGACAGTAGGCTATGTGCCAGGTCTGCTTCTCTCCTGAAAAATAGACTGAACTCAATACTGAGCTATAACAGAGCAACCAACTATTCTATAGTTCAGTATCTACTGTCATGGATGAATGTTATAACATCCAGTTTGACATTCAGTAAATCATGTATTAGCTAAACCTGCAGCATACTACTCAAGTATGTCATGACATCAGTCAAGACATCAGAGTACAGTTAGTGTTTTAACACAAAATGCAGCCAATCAAACATCTCCAAGGCATGTCATGACATCAGTCAAGACATCAAAGCACATTTAGTGTTTTAACATAAAATGCAGCCAATCAAACATCTACACTCCTTTTTACTTGTTCTATGGGAGTATTGGCAACTTCGCATCCAAGCATACTGGTTTCTTGAAGTAAATCCAGAGTGTACTTCCTTTGAGAAACTGAAATACCATTCTTTGTTCGTGCAATTTCCATCCCTAGAAAATACTTGAGTTGTCCCAAGTCTTTGACTTCAAATTCTTTTGCTAGAAGTTTCTTTAACTGGTTGACTTGTTCATCATCGTCTCCCGTAATTACAATATCATCAACATAGACAATAAACAAAGCTATCTTCCCATCCAAAGAGTGCTCGACAAACATGGTATGGTCTGTTTGACATTGAACAAAACCATCTTGCTTGACAACTTTTGTTAGTCTATCAAACCATGCCCTTGGTGATTGTTTGAGGCCATATAGAGATTTGCGAAGTCGACACACCATGTTGGCGGTTCCAGGTGATTCAAGTCCCGGAGGAATTTGCATATATACCTCTTCTTCTAACTCTCCATTTAGAAATGCATTCTTTATGTCTAGTTGGTGTAGGGGGCAATCTAGATTTGCTGCCAAAGATAGTAGAACCCGGACAAAATTGAGCTTCGCAACAGGTGCAAAAGTCTCCTCATAATCCACCCCGTATGATTGTGTGAACCCCTTTGCAACCAACCGAGCTTTGTACCTGTTTATACTCCCATCAGCATTGTGTTTAATTGAAAATATCCACTTGCATCCTACTGCTTTCTCCCCTTCTGGTATAGCAGTGATCTCCCATGTGCCATTTCTTACAAGTGCTTGAACTTCTTCTGTTACAGCTGCTGCCCATTCAGGTTTCTGCAATGCTTCTTGAATATTATTTGGAATTTCTATGTTGTCAACAGCTGCTACAAAGGACCTGTAACTTTGTGATAGTTTTCCATAGGAGATATATTTTTCAATATGGTGTTTAGTGCAAGTTCTAACCCCTTTTCTCATAGCAATAGGAATATCAATATCTATTGTATCAACATGTTCAGAGTTAGGAAGAATATTACCTGTGGGAACTTCATTTTCTAGAGTCTGGTTTGACTCATGGCCTTGCATTGGAGCTTTGTTTGACTCTACCTCCTTCCTTTTATAACAAAACCCTTCCACTTGCCTGTTTTTGGATCACAATCCTGTTGAGATGTGGTTGAAACTATAATTGGTTCTATTTTCGTCACAACTTCTGTTGTCCTTTCACTCGGCTGAATGTTTGAGGTCTGGTCTGGTAATTTTTCAGCTGGTTTAGGCATAGGTTCGGCTGATTGAGTGTTGCCGATTTGGTTTGGTAAGATTTTGTCATGTTCAGTTAGTTCAAGAGGCAAAAGTTGGTATTCTGAATTTTCTATATGCTCCCTCTGAATACCAATTTTGGTGTAATAGGGTTGATTTTCAAAGAAGGTTACATCCATAGTGTGGTAAAAAAAATTGGTATGGGGAGAGTAACACCTATATCCCTTTTGGTGAGGAGAGTAACCAAGAAAAATGCATATGATGGATTTTGGGTCTAATTTGCTTCGGTGAGGGTTGAGGTTATGGACAAAATTTGAGCATCCAAATATTTTTAATGAATAGAGGAAAAGATTTTGCTGGTTGGAAATAGGTTTTGAAGTGTGGAGAGTGGGGTCTTAAAGTTAAGGATACGGGAGGGTGTTCGATTTATAAGGTGAGTTGCTGAAAGGACAGCTTCTCCCCAAAAGTGTTATGGGACATTTGTGGCTAACATGATTGATCTAGTCACTTCAAAAGGTGTCTATTCTTCCTTTCCGCAACTCCATTTTGTTGGGGAGTGTCCACACACGAGCTTTGGTGAACAATTCCAACCTTTTGAAGATAGGAATTTAGAGCAAGATTGTAATACTCACGGCCATTGTCAGTTCTAAGTATCTGAATATTGCTTTGGAATTGTGTTTGTACCATCTTATGATAAATTTCAAATATTCTCCCTACTTCTGATTTTTCCTTCATTAGAAACACCCAGGTAACACGTGTGTGATCATCAATAAAGGTGACAAACCATCTCGAGCCTGTAATGTTGTGGACTCGTGATGGTCCCCATACATCACTATGAATTAATGAAAAAGGTTTTGAGGGTTTATAAGATTGGGGTGAGTAATGGTTTCGAGTATGTTTAGACAATTGACAAATTCACACTGAAAATGTTCCTTGTTTTTATTGAATAAAGAGGGAAACATTTTTTCCAAGTATATGAAATTTGCGTGGCCTAATCTATAGTGCCACATCATTACAGGATTATTATCACTTGAAATTGCAGCTGCAACATGACAATTATTCTTGAGTTTTTCTTCTGATTTTTCCACTTGAAGGAGGTAGAGTCCAACACACTCTTCAACATTGCCAATCGTCTTCCCCGACTCCAAAGTCTGAAATTCACACAAGTTAGGGAAGAATTTAGTAACACATTTCAAATCTCTTATAATCTTGTTAATAGACAGCAAGTTACAATCTAGTTTAGGCACATACAAAACAGAGTCAAGTGTAATATTTGGTGAAATGATAATTGATCCTTTACCCATGACCTTAGAATGTGTACCATCGTCTATTCGAACATTATAGTTATAGGGACATGGAGAATAACTACTAAACAAAGTATAAAATCTCCAGTAATGTGATCTGAAGCCCCTGAGTCAATAATCCATGATTTTATTTTTTCCTTACTAGTGTTTAGAGCATGTAAGTAATTACCTCTTTGAGCCACTACAACAGTACCACCTTTTTATGTAGTTAACATGGTTTGCTGAAGGAGTTTTTGAAGAGCCTCCATTTGTTCTTTGCTAAAAAGAGATGAGTTAGAGTAGGCCACCTTCTTTTGTTTAACTATTGACAAAATAAATAATTAAATCATAATAATTACATAATTGTCCGCAATATAACCAATTAAATGGTGAGAAATTATCTTACCTAGAGTTACTCTTCAAGTAGACCTCTAGTAATCATTTCGCAAAGAAGTTTCTCTGCCTTTGCATTCTCATCTTTATAAAAGAGCGCACGAATTATAGTTTCATAAGTTATAGCATCAGGAATGATACCATTGTCATCCATTTTGGACAACAAGGCATCTGCTTCATCAAACAAGCCCTCTCTAGAAAGTCCATTGATCATAATATTATACGCTCGGATATCTAGACTATAACCCTTAATCAAAAGATCCCTAAAAACATCTTGTGCATTCTTAAGTTGTCCTTCTTTGCATAATCCATCTAGAAGTATATTGTATGTGAACATACTTGGTTGAATGCCTTGGTCTTTAATTTTCTTGACTAGGGCAATAGCTTTGTCAACATGATGGTTTTTGCATAAAGCGTATATTATAGAATTGTAAGTGACTATATCGGCTGGTTGACCATTATCGTGCATCTTAAGAACAAGCTCCCAAGCATAGGAGATTCTCCCTGATTTGCACAAACCATCAATAAGGGCATTGTAAGTCATCAAATTATGAATAATATTGTTGCAACTCATTTCTTTGAAGAGATTGACGGCCTCATCCACCATTTTACTCTTAGATAGTCCATTGATCATTATACTATAAGAATGAACATCTAGAGCCACTCCCCTTTGAGCCAAAGTATAGAATATATTCATGGCCTTGTTCACTTCATTAAGTAGGAAATGACCATCCATTAATGAATTATATGTAACAACATCAGGTGTCACACCTTCTTTCATCATCACGGCTAACAGTTTCTTAGCTTCTTTCACTTTTCCTTCCTTACAAAGAGCATCCACCAATATATTAAAAGTATAATCATCTGGTTTGATGAATTTTGATATCATTTCATGGAACAAGCCAAATGCTTCTCTCAATTGACCAACAACGCAAAATCCATATATAAGAGCATTGAAAGTGACAACATCGGGAGATATTTTGAAATTCTAGTTATCAGACTTTAGATGTCACACGGGTTGTTATGACATCCAATTCTGCACAGACAAGAATTATGCAGAACTTAAAAGTAAGTACAGTAAATAACACAAGTAATTGTTTACCCAGTTCAGTCCAACATGACCTACATCTGGCGGCTACCAAGCCAGGGAGGAAATCCACTATCAGTAGTATTAATTCAAAGCTAAACTCACCCGTTTACAACTCCTCACTTAATCCCTACCCAATGCAATTTCAATCTTACTCTAAGATCAGAGTTCCTACTCACTCCCCCCCAATCACCTCAGTGATTACTACCTTTAATCAATATTAAAGACAATTTTGAAGTCACACTTCAAACAACTCTTAATTGTGCTTAACAACTTTAATCAAGATACACAGCACTCACGCTTAAAAGCTTTGAGCGACACAACACTTACAACTCAATGAACACTCTATGCCACAGCAATCATCTACGTGATAATGGCGTGGCTTACAAGATATGTCTAATACAAGACTCACAAAAATACAACAGTGAAGTATGATGGACACACTAAATCTTCACGCCTCAAAATCCCCAGTTCTGAATGAAGGAACGACTTCCTTTTATATTGCAGTCCTTGGGCCTTTGCACTTGTATTCTCCTGAATTTAAGGTCACGCGAGTTCCCCTAAATTCCACATCTAGGTTACTAACAAATAGGCTATTTGTTAGGTTCATTAAATGTAGCTTGGTTGTTGATTTCCTGGATTTTCTCTCAGCTGTTGAATCCCTGAAGAATAGCCTGAGAAAAAGCTGAAACAGAAAACTGAACAACCTACAATATAGCACATGCTGGCAGGAATGAATGTCACGACATTCAGCTTGACATCAAGGATCATATGCTAAGTCTGTTTTTCCAGAAAACAGACTGTACAATTTTGCTGACCTGTATATGACCAAAATGCCCATACTACAGTAACAACTTACATTAATAAATGTCAAAGTATCCAATTTGACATTTACACATTTGGCCTTAAGTCAGTTCTGTTATCCTCTTGAAGAACAGACTAAGAAACATACTGAAGTGTAGCAGAACACCACTCTGTCTATTGTTCAGTATATGCTGTCAATGATGAATGTCATAACATCCAGTTTGACATTCAGTCAGTAGGCCTTATGCCAGGTCTGGTATTTCCTTGATAACCAGACTGGAAATAAACACTGAGTTCTAACAGAACACCAACTGTTCTATTCCTCAGTATTTGCTGACAGGGATGAATGTCACCACATTCAACCAATCCTGTATTAGCTAATCCTGCATTAAACTACTCAAGTGTGTCATCACATCAGTCAAGACATCAGAGTACAGTTAGACATTCTAACCTACAATGCAGTCACACAAACACCTCCACACCATGTCATGACATCAGTCAAGACATTAGAATCCAGCTAGTGTTTTACCATACAATGCAGCCAATTAAACACCTACAAACTCCCCCTTTGGCAAATTTTTGGCTAAAACACTTTGATCCCCATAACAGAGTTCACAGCAGTGGAATCACACATCTAGCAGGAATTAGATCTAGCTAATACACTCAGAGTGGCAGCACACTCACACACATGGAAGTTAAGTAAAACTTCACATAACAGCACACATACAGAAGTTAAATAAAAACTTCTAATTGCAGCACACATACAGAGGTACAGAAGTTAAATAAAAACTTCAACACACATCAGCTGTAGGGGAAGGAAGTTAAATAAAAACTTCACACACACATCAGCATACAAACAGAAGTTAAATAAAACTTCATCACACATCAGCTGCAGGGGAGGGAAACTTGAATCTGTCATGAACCTGTTTTAACAATATAATAATTTGTTGTCCTGGGGTATCACTTGTTACTCCCCCTTTTTGTCAAAAATGTTTTCAAAGCAACACTTTAAGTTACAGATCCACAAATAATAAACAGAATTTCACACACACGACAGAAAAAAATTTATTCCTCAGCCTCATCATCAGCCTCCTCCTCAGAACTAGCCTCCTCCTCACCCTCTGAGCTTTGCCTTGCAGCTCCATCTGTATCCTCAGCAGACGTCTCCAATTGAAAGATCAGCTTTTCCAAAGCAAGCTTCCTAGCCTCCAGCTCTTTGCAAGTCTCTCTAAGTACAACAATGATAGCAGCTTTATCTGGTTGGTTGCCAACTTTGGATGCTTCTTCCGATGTCATGACAATGTCAGGGACATGCTTGCCCTGGAACAGTTTGTAACTGAAGGCCAATGGACTCTCTCTTCTTTTCACAAAGTCATTGTCTGTCAGGATGTGTGGGAATTGATTCAGCACAATACCACATATGAGAGATGGAAAGGCTATAGGTCCCTTCACACTGAAACTCCCAGCATGTTTCATGGTCTGATCAAAGATGTAGGTGCCATAGTCCACCTTTGCCTTGGTTCCAACAGCATAGATGAACTTTCCTAACATCACAGACACAATTGACTTGTGATTTGTGGGTACCCAGTTGGCTGCTCCAACTTTGTGTAACATGGCATACTTCACACTGAGTTGGCTGGCCACCAGCTTCCCTTTGAGAGGCCATTTCCGGACTTGCTTTGCTGTGATGACTTCACAGATTCTGTTGTCAGTCACTTCAAGCTTTGGTTGCACTTCATCTGCTCTTCCCAAGTACAGATTGATTACTGAGGGGGAAAAGGTCACACACTTGCCACGCACATAGACCTTTCTAAATTCTCTGGACTTCCCATCAGCACACTCCTCAGACAGATTGACAATGAACTCCTTCACCAAAGTCTCATAGCACTTGGGTAGTTGAGTCACAGTTCTCATCAGTCCTGCCTCTTTGATAAGATCCACAATCTCCTTACACTCCAAGGCGTTCTGAGCCAGTTCCCCTCCAAGGCCAGCCTCTTGTGGTAGACATACTTCCACCTATTCACACTAGAGGCAAAGTGGAAGGACACATTGTCTATAGGCACCTCTGGAACACTAGCAGCCAACTTGCTAGAGGTTGACTTCTTCCTGGACAGGGATGTTGTGACATCACAGGGAACATCTGAGTCAGACTCCACCACAACAGCCTTGGTCTTCAGTTTCTTGGGCACCTCTTTGCTCCAAGATTTTGCAGGCCCATGACCTTTCCTTTTGCGTGCACTTTCTATCACTGTTTGCTTGGGAGAGGTTGTCTCATCAACTTCCTTGGTTGGGGACCCTTGCACCACAGTCTTTTTCTCCCTCCTAGTCCTAACCCTTTTGGCTATGCTAGGGATCACTGAGGCCAACAGTTCATTGTCAGAGAACTCTTCCAGGTTGACTGTGTCAGCTCTAGGGTTGGCATCAACATCTTGAGTGACACTTACCTTCTCACCTCTCACCTTGCTTACAGGTTTATCATTCTTAGGACCCTCTTCAGGTAGTCCAGACACATTCTCCCTTAACACAACTGCGGTTTCACGACATGCAACATCATCGGGTACGATAGTGTTCAAGGGAACGGAAACCCCAGGAACATTCTGATCACCGGACAGAATCTTAGTGACAATAGAGGCAATGGCATTATGCACATACCTCGATCCTTCCTTGGAAGGGTTGTCCAGAGCGATAGCTGAGGAGATTCTGGAGACCGTTTCTTTTGGTCTTCTTGCATGGGAAGACGTTGCAGTGTTGACACTAACTTCCTCCCGGTTGGGGTTGCCAGACTCCGTGTTGTATGAATCGGACACGGTAGTGTAGGAGGTGGTATCGGATTGGTGTGCCATGCTGAATATCTCAGAGGGAAGTTGAACCGTTTCTTTGGAAGAAGGTTTGCACGAAAGGGGGTTGAAGCGACGGAATGTGAAACGCTTGATGCAATAGTAAGGTCTATTAGTTTTTGACCACTCAAAGCTCACTATTTGTTGTTTAATAATTTGACTTACTAAATAGTAGCTAACTAACTTCATTAGTTGCTATAAATTATCAGACGTACGCATTCCCTCTTTGCCCTTACTATTGTCACATTGAGTAACGTACAATGTCATGACATTCCGGGTGACATTGTACTCAGTCTACATCAGGTTCCTCCATACTAGGGTTGACCACCTGCTACCAGACGCTAGGTATTTAGTTTCTGCAGACGACAATAATACACACCTTTGTTTATCCCTTGCTGTCATATCATTTGTATGATGACCAATAGGTGCCAATGACTCATAACTTTCAATCAGACATTTTCCACAGTCTGTCCTTTTATCTAAAGACAGATATGGGACTCCTCTCATAGTTCCCTTGGAAATGCTCTTCTTCATTCCTTTTACCTGAAGTTGATCAAGTCTTCCATGTCCCAGCTTCCCTTCCTGATCTCCCTTGGCTAAGGGGCACTTGGGAAAGTCGAGTGAGTCTTTAGATTTCCATAGATAGCAATTATCTTTGGATTTGTCTCCTCTCATCACTTCTTGATTGCAACCATTCAACACCACACATCCTCCCTTAGTAAATTCCACCTTGCATCCTTGGTCACATAGCTGGCTTATGCTTATGAGATTTACAGTCAGTCCTTTTACTAACAATACCTCACTCAGTTTTGGAGCTTCAGGATAGTCCAGCTTACCAACACCCTTGACTTCTCCTTTAGTTCCATCACCAAATGTCACAAACTTGGTGGTAGGAGGTTGTAGATTCACCACTAGGTTGCTCATCCCAGTCATATGCCTTGAGCAGCCACTATCAAGGTACCAGTCTTGTCTGATAGGTGCCCTTGGAGATGTGTGAGCAAGGTTAGCAACACATTGTTGATTCTCAGGAGAGGAATGAAGCTTAGATGCCTGCTGCTTAGGATTGACCTGAGGTGTCTGCTTAGCCGCCCATATTTGTTTCTTAATGGGGACATTATGCTTAGACACCTTCTTCTTAGGCCTACCTTGCGAGGTCTGGTTTGGGTAACCATGCAGCCTATAGCAGAAGGGTTTTATGTGACCGAATCTACCACAGTAATGACATCTCCATCTCTTAAATTTCTTCTTCTGATGATTGCTCATTCTGGTTCTCCGATGTTGAGACATTGGATGTGACTTCTGCTTGAATTTCTGAACTACAGCCTTAGATTTTTTGAGTTCAGATGAAGAGTACTTAGTGAGTCCTAAACCAGACATGGATCCTGACTTCTGTCCCACCTTTAGGATTTCTTCCAAGGTGTCAGATCCTTTATTCAACATTTTGATGGATTTGGTCATTTGGTCTAGCTTAGAGGTTAGCAAAGAAATCTCACCATTCAGACCCTCTATGACTTTCAGCTGCTCCAGTTTCTCAGCTTCTAGCTCTTTGATGAGTTTCTTCTGCTTTTCTCCTTGGATACAAACTTCTGCACTTTTAACACATAGTTCTTTATATGAGGCAGCAAGTTCATCCAAGGTGAGTTCATCTCCACTTGAGTCATCCTCTGAGGCACAGACACTCGTCAAAGCTGTGACATGTTTAGCAGATTCTCCTTCAGATTCACTCTCAGTGTCTTCTTCTGACCAGGTGACAGATAGCCCTTTCCTTTGCATCTTGAGAAAGGTAGGGCAGACAGCCTTAATATGACCATATCCTTCACATCCATGGCACTGGATTCCCTTTCCTTGGTTGAACTTTTCTTCAGAAGTTGATCTTTTCCTTATGTCAGACGGGATGTTCTTGACATTAGGTCTACCCTGTTGATCAACTTTCTTTATGAGCTTGTTGAACTGTCTTCCAAGCATGGCTATGGCTTCAGAGATGCTTCCATTTCCTCCACTGTTTCCTTCTTCTGACTTCTCTTTAGTGTTAGATACAAATGCTATGCTTTTGTTCTTCCTGTCAGCATCCTCACATAAGCCCATTTCAAAGGTTTGGAGGGAACCGATTAGCTCATCTACCTTCATCTTGCAGATATCTTGAGCCTCTTCTATGGCTGTGACCTTCATAGCAAATCTCTTAGGCAAGGACCTGAGAATCTTTCTTACAAGTTTCTCTTCAGCCATTTTCTCACCTAGTCCACCAGAGGTGTTTGCAATCTCAAGAACATTCATGTGAAAGTCATGAATAGTCTCATCCTCTTTCATCCTCAGATTTTCAAACTTGGTGGTCAGCATCTGAAGTTTGGACATCTTCACCTTGAAAGTACCTTCATGAGTTACCTTGAGGGTATCCCAAACTTCCTTAGCTAGTTCACAGTGGTGCACCAGCCTGAAGATGTTCTTACTGATTCCATTGAACAATGCATTCAAGGCCTTGGAATTTCCAAGAGCTAATGCCTCTTGCTCCTTGTCCCACTCTTCTTCAGGAATCTGCACACTGACTCCTTCTTCACCTGTCTTTGTTGGATGTTCCCATCCTTTGTTGACAACTCTCCAGACTTTGCTATCTAGAGACCTTAAGAAGGCTATCATACGAGGCTTCCAGTCATCATAGTTAGAGCCATCCAACATGGGTGGTCTATTTGAGTGTCCTATATCCTTGTCCATGGTACTAGAAAGTAACTATCCTAGATCTCACCCAGAACTTAACAGGCAGGATGCCTGCTCTGATACCAATTGAAATTCTAGTTATCAGACTTTAGATGTCACACGGGTTGTTATGACATCCAATTCTGCACAGACAAGAATTATGCAGAACTTAAAAGTAAGTGCAGTAAATAACACAAGTAATTGTTTACCCAGTTCAGTCCAACATGACCTACATCTGGGGGCTACCAAGCCAGGGAGGAAATCCACTATCAGTAGCATTAATTCAAAGCTAAACTCACCCGTTTACAACTCCTCACTTAATCCCTATCCAATGCAATTTCAATCTTACTCTAAGATCAGAGTTCCTACTCACTCCCCCTCAATCACCTCAGTGATTACTACCTTTAATCAATATTAAAGACAATTTTGAAGTCACACTTCAAACAACTCTTGATTGTGCTTAACAGCTTTAATCAAGATACACAGCACTCACGCTTAAAAGCTTTGAGCGACACAACACTTACAACTCAATGAACACCCTATGCCACAGCAATCATCTACGTGATAATGGCTTGGCTTACAAGATATGTCTAATACAAGACTCACAAAAATACAACAGTGAAGTATGATGGACACACTAAATCTTCACGCCTCAAAATCCCCAGTTCTGAATGAAGGAACGACTTCCTTTTATATTGCAGTCCTTGGGCCTTTGCACTTGTATTCTCCTGAATTTAAGGTCACGCGAGTTCCCCTAAATTCCACATCTAGGTTACTAACAAATAGGCTATTTGTTAGGTTCATTAAATGTAGCTTGGTTGTTGATTTCCTGGATTTTCTCTCAGCTGTTGAATCCCTGAAGAATAGCCTGAGAAAAAGCTGAAACAGAAAACTGAACAACCTACAATATAGCACATGCTGTCAGGAATGAATGTCACGACATTCAGCTTGACATCAAGGATCATATGCTAAGTCTGTTTTTCCAGAAAACAGACTGTACAATTTTGCTGACCTGTATATGACCAAAATGCCCATACTATAGTAACAGCTTACATTAATAAATGTCAAAGTATCCAATTTGACATTTACACATTTGGCCTTAAGTCAGTTATGTTATCCTCTTGAAGAACAGACTAAGAAACATACTGAAGTGTAGCAGAACACCACTCTGTCTATTGTTCAGTATATGCTGTCAATGATGAATGTCATAACATCCAGTTTGACATTCAGTCAGTAGGCCTTATGCCAAGTCTGGTATTTCCTTGATAATCAGACTGGAAATAAACACTGAGTTCTAACAGAACACCAACTGTTCTATTCCTCAGTATTTGCTGACAGGGATGAATGTCACCACATTCAACCAATCCTGTATTATCTAATCCTGCATTAAACTACTCAAGTGTGTCATGACATCAGTCAAGACATCAGAGTACAGTTAGACATTCTAACCTACAATGCAGTCACACAAACACCTCCACACCATGTCATGACATCAGTCAAGACATTAGAATTCAGCTACTGTTTTACCATACAATGCAGCCAATTAAACACCTACAATTTTCTTTGCAATCATTTCACAATATAACTCATAGGCATCCATTACAAACTTATCTTTACACAAACTATCATTTATTATGTTGTGCATTACCACGTCCACCTTGACCAACTTCCCATCAATTTGTCTCAACATTTTCACGGCGGCTCTTGTTTCCCCGATTTTACACAACCCGTTGATTAAAGTACCATAACTAATCCGGTCGAGTCGAAATCCATGTGCAACGACATGGTCATGAAAGTGCCGAGCTTCATGAACCTTACCGTTAAGACACAAACCCTTGATAAGAGTATTCAAAGTTATGGTATGAGGCTGATAACCAATTTTGAGAATCTTAGCAAATACAGAAAAAGCAAACCTCATTTGACCTGTGTGGCAATAACAATTGATGATGGTGTTTAAAGTAACAATACATGGTTGAATTTGGTTGAATTCTAATCGGTGATAAAGGGAAATAGTAGTGGCGTAATGATTCTTAGTCCTAACGAGAAAACCTAAAATCGTGTTAAATTCAACTATGGATGGAGTAGGGCGCATATTTAGCATGCGATGGAATGAGAAAACGGCATCATCAACATTAGAGTTATTGGGAATGAATTGATGTAGAGAGTGAGAGAAAACCCTAAACAAAGAGTGTGAGTGAAAGGAAGTGAGAAAATTGGAGTAAGAAACGAACCTCCGCATTTCACTATTAACAACGGAGAATTGCAGTGTTGCGCTCAGTTCAGCATTTATAGTAGTGGGTATGTGATCCCTTTAATGTAGAAGATGATGTTAATCAAACAGCAAGACTTCGGGTTCTTCACTTCCTACTGAGAAAGTCGAAGTTTTTTTTTAACTTCCCTTTAATGTAGAAGTTGAAATTTGATTTGGTGGATAGTATTATATTTGGAGAGTTTGAAGTTGTGGCTGAAGAAATGTGAAACTAGAAAGGAGAAGAGTCTGGTGCGATTCTTATGCTCCAAAATATTTCAGAGATGCATCTCTGGAATATTTTAATGTTACCTTACATTTGGAAGCGTCCGGAGATATATTTCGGGAAACAAGGGGGAATTTGTGGAAATTTACATGGTGTGGTAGAAATATCTAGGGTGTCATACGAAACTCTCGGGGAAAAATAGGTTATTCTTAACTAAATTGTTGCATTTTTACAACTCAATCCAAATACTAAAATATAAAAGCGGTATCATTTGCTATATATATATATATATATATATATATATATATATATATATTATATATATATATATATATATATATATATATATAAACTAGGCATAATTAGTTATCAGGTCCCTTAAGTTAATTTTTAGTTCCGCTTTAGTCCCTTAATAAAAAAACGTTACACTTTTGTCCGTTAATATTAATTTCGTTAGCATTATTGGTCCCTTCCGTTATTTTAGCTAAGAAAACGCTAGTATTTGTCAACGTGGAGTGTCACATATGTAATGACTCAACAAAAAGATAAAGAAAAATCATTATTTAAGGATTTCACTTGTATCAAACATGTTATTATTTATTTCTTGATATTCAAATGTGATTACAGAAAGTGTTGGTGTGTTTTCTTTCCTTCTCAAACACAAACACAATGGCCCCCTCCAAATTAACATCCTCACATGAAGATTCTTGGTCAACTGCATCTCAATCTTCTACGCCACTTCGGTCTGAATACCGGAAAATTGGCCTGATCGCCACTTCGGTCTGAGCACCGGAAAACTGGACTGAATGCCACAAGTACATCGACCTGATCATCGAAAACTTCTTCGACATGAAAATCGGAAACTTGGCCTGAACGCCACATCGGTCTGACTACCGCCTCGGTCTGAATACCGGAAAACTGGCCTGAATGCCACAAGTACATCGACCGGATCGTCGGAAACTTCTTCGATCTGAAAATTGGAAACTTGGCCTGAACGCCACATCGGTCTGACTACCGCCTCGGTCTGAATACCGGAAAACTGGCCTGAATGCCACAAGTACATCGACCTGATCGTCGGAAACTTCTTCGATCTGAAAATCGGAAACTTGGCCTGAACGCCACATCGGCCTGACTACCGCCTCGGTCTGAATACCGGAAAACTGGCCTAAATGCCACATCGGTCTGCTTACCGCCTCGGTCTGAATACCGGAAAACTGGTCTGAATACCATAAGTGCTTCGACCTGATCGTCGGAAACTTCTTCGATCTGAAAATCGGAAACTTGGCCTGAACGCCACATCGGTCTGACTACCGGAAAATCCTTTGATTGTCATTCCCATCTTCGCTCGACAGAACTTTGATGCAACATCACTTCCCAAACGGTAACCACAGCTTGAGACTAGCTTGTGCTTGCAATGATGCATGATTGATTTTTCTGCGTAATGCTCCATATTTATGGAAATGCTACGCGATTTACTATTTTTCTATGCAATATGTTATGCTATTTTTCATGATGAATGCATAAAAAGTATCCCTCTCGAGGGACTCTTCTGGGGAACACGAGACACTCTGCTGAGGAACTCGTCACTGCTCCAACTCCACCCTGCTGGGGGAATAGCCCTGCTGCTGGGAAATATGCAACCCTTGCTGGGGAATACCTCCTTTGCACCCAATCCTCTCGAGGATATTGCTGGGGAAGAAGAACCACCACTGCACTCTGTGGGGATACAACAGTCTTTGACTTGCTGGGGATATACATCCCAACTCTGCTTTGGAAACCTTCACAGATACTCCCGCTGGGGGAATGAGAAAAGTTGGTACAACACCCATCGACTCGTCGAACCATGGTATTCACCTCCCCATCTCGTATCAGCTTTCCACTTTTGAGAATTCCCAGACTCGTCTGGACCTTTTCTGCTCCATCATCTCGTACTCCCAATCGATCCGCGCTCGACGAGAGACGTACTCCTGGGATTTATACATAAATTTCAATCTTCCGACTTTGAAGAGTCTTCTTGATTATCACCAAGGATCGTCGTACGTCGCAACGTCTTCGTCATTCCTTCATATATTTGTCCCTGATCGGACTCCCATGGGGATTTCTTTTTCAAAAGCTTCCACACCACCACCTGCAAGTGAGTGAAAAATATCTAACAGTTCCTGCAAAACAGATCGTTAGATAAAACCGTGCCCCAGGCGTGTCAAGATTTCAACACTTGGGTCACTCAACCTTCCAAATAAGATTTCAAGCTTTCAATCTTATAAACATGCATTGGAAGGAACCTGTATGTTTTAAAATGCAAAGATTCTTTATCACAAATAATTGGATGTTCTTGTAATCAAAGCGGTAATGAAAAACAAAAACAAAATTATTTGACTGAATATGCATTTTATTGATTGAAAAGTGTGTGGCTCAAATTAGCAATACAAAAGGAAGCAATTCCTGAAAAGAGGTAATCGCGCACAAAAGGAAAAATATATCCTAATGGCAACGTGAAACCCGTGATCTCATCGAGTTCCAACTCGGTTACACCCCATATGTCCTCAGACTCTCCTTGCTTTCTGCCTTCTGAACAAGACGATTCCGACTGTTCCCTACCGGGTATTATCCATGATGCTTTAACCAAAGTGCAAACGATCATGCTGGACGCAGTTGTTCGTTTCAATCCCTCTTTTGCCTGGACCGCCCTTTCGGGTTTTCAGCCCACCGGGATACCCTTTTTTGCCCAAGTCGCCTTTTCAGGTTTTCGACTTGCCGGGTGTACAATTTTTCATTTTATCCCTAATTTTTGCCCGAACCTTTTTTTGTTTTTGGTTCGCCGGGATGCCCATTTTTACCTGGACTATTTTATTCTTTTCGTCCAGCGGGTCTTTTTACACGAAGTATTTTTTAACTGCGTCCGCATTCACAGGGGATGGAAAATCCTCACCATCCATGGTCGTTAACAACAAGGCTCCACCAGAGAAAACCTTTTTGACCACGAATGGACCTTCATAATTCGGTGTCCATTTTCCCCTACGATCGTTTTGAGGAGGAAGGATCCTTTTCAGCACCATATCACCTACGTGATATACCCGAGGTCGTACCTTCTTGTCAAAAGCACGCTTCATCCTTTGCTGGTATAACTGCCCATGACAGATGGCTGCTAGCCTCTTCTCTTCAATCAGGCTCAACTCCTCGTACCAGGTCCTTACCCATTCCGCCTCTTGCAACTCTACGTCCATCAGGACTCTCAAAGAGGGAATCTGAACCTCAACAGGTAATACAACCTCCATTCCATATACCAATGAGAAAGGAGTTGCCCCAGTAGATGTACGTACCGACGTTCGATACCCATGCAATGCAAACGGCAACATCTCATGCCAGTCTTTGTAGGTTACCACCATTTTCTGCACAATCTTCTTTATGTTCTTGTTGGCTGCCTCAACCGCCCCATTCATCTTCGGACGATAGGGAGAAGAATTGTGATGCTTGATCTTGAATTCTCGGCACAATTCTGCCATCATCTTATTGTTCAAGTTAGAACCATTATCAGTAATGATTCTCTCGGGAACCCCGTATCGGCAAATGATGTCTCTCTTGAGAAATCGGGCAACGACCTGCTTCGTCACGTTCGTATAAGAGGCTGCTTCCACCCACTTGGTGAAGTAATCGATATCCACCAATATGAACCGATGCCCGTTCGAAGCCGTAGGCTCTATCTTTCCGATCATATCAATGCCCCACATAGCAAACGGCCATGGAGACGACATTAAGCTCAATGGATTTGGAGGCACGTGCACCTTGTCAACATAAATCTGGCATTTATGACACTTCCGCACGAAATTAAAACATTGGGCCTCCATTGTCATCCAATAATAACCTGCTCTCAGCAGCTTCTTTACCATTGCATTCCCACTGGCATGGGTACCGAACGAGCCTTCATGAACCTCTTTCATCAATTGGCTTGCTTCTGCATCATCAACACACCTGAGCAAGACCCAATCAAAATTCCTCTTATATAAAACCCCATCCTTATTCAAGTAAAACACCATGGCTAACCTCCGCAGAGTCTTTCGATCCTTCTTTGAGGCTCCCTCAGGATATTCTTGCGTCTCAAGATAGCGTTTGATATCGTAATACCATGGCTTCTCATCATCAGGCGCCGTATCAACAGCAAACACATAAGCCGGTCTATCCAGACGTCTAATCTCCACACTAGGGAACTGATTCCACCTCTGCACCTTAATCAAGGCAGCCAGAGTAGCCAAAGCATCTGCCAAAGGATTCTCCTCTCTGGGCATATGATGCATCTTCACCTTGGTGAAAAATGTCAACAATCTCCTCGTATAATCTCGATACGGAACCAAATGAGATTGATGCGTATACCATTTTCCGTTAACTTGATTGACAACCAGAGCTGAATCTCCATATATCACAAGGTTCTTGATTCTCAAATCAATCGCCTCTTCAATCCCCAGGATACAAGCTTCGTATTCAGCCACGTTGTTGGTACACTCAAATGTTAGCCGGGCAGCAAAAGGAATATGAGATCCTTTCGGTGTAACCAAAACAGCACTAACACCACTTCCATTCACGTTAACGGCCCCATCAAACATCAGAATCCATTCGGATTCAGGGTCAGGCCCCTCCTCCGGGATCGGTTCCTCGCAATCTTTCGATTTGAGAAACATGATGTCCTCATCAGGGAATTCAAACTTCATTGGTTGATAATCATCAATAGGTTGCTGGGCGAGGTAATCAGACAATACACTCCCCTTAATCGCTTTCTGAGATGTGTACTGAATATCATATTCAGTCAAAATCATTTGCCACCTCGCAACCCGTCCGGTCAATGCTGGCTTCTCAAAAATGTACTTGATTGGATCCATCTTGGAAATCAATAAAGTGGTATGAACCAGCATATACTGTCTTAGTCGGCGAGCAGCCCAGGCCAAAGCACAGCAAGTTTTCTCGAGCAGTGAATATCTTGTTTCACAGTCGGTAAACTTTTTGCTAAGGTAGTATATGGCATGCTCTTTTCGACCAGACTCGTCATGCTGCCCCAATACACACCCCATAGACCCCTCGAGGACTGTCAGGTACAGAATTAACGGTCTTCCCTCCACAAGAGGCATCAAAATCGGAGGCTCCTGCAAATACTCTTTTATTCTTTCAAATGCCGCTTGGCAATCATCATTCCACCTGACCGCTTGATCTTTTCTTAACAATTTGAATATTGGTTCACAAGTGGCTGTTAGATGAGATATGAACCGCGAAATGTAATTCAATCTACCTAAGAAACCACGAACCTCTTTCTCCGTTCTCGGTTCAGGCATTTCTCTTATAGCTTTTACTTTTGCAGGATCAACCTCAATTCCTTTCTCACTTACAATGAACCCCAGCAATTTACCGGACCGCACTCCGAACGTTCACTTGTTCGGATTCAACCTCAGTCTGAACAGTCTCAACCGGTCAAATAACTTGGCCAGATCTACCAAATGTCCTTCTTCTGTCTGGGACTTTGCTATCATGTCATCAACATAGCATTCGATTTCATGATGAATCATATCATGAAACAAAGTCACCATGGCCCTCTGATAAGTAGCACCGGCGTTCTTGAGACCGAATGGCATCACCTTATAACAAAAAGTGCCCCATGGTGTGATGAACGTTGTTTTCTCCATATCCTCTGGCGACATTTTGATTTGATTATAACCAGAAAAGCCATCCATGAAGGAAAACACCGAGAATTGAGCTGTATTATCTACCAGCACATCAATGTGAGGTAACGGAAAATCATCTTTCAGACTAGCTCTATTCAGATCTCAGTAGTCCACATACATTCTCACCTTCCCATCTTTCTTCGGGACTGGCACGATGTTCGCAACCCATGGCGGATAATTAGTGACAGCAAGGAAACCAGCATCCCACTGCTTCTGCACTTCCTCTTTAATTTTCATCGCCATATCAGGTCGAGTTCTGCGCAACTTCTGTTTTACTGGAGGACAATCTGCTCGCAACGGTAGCTTATGCACA
This sequence comes from Lathyrus oleraceus, assembly GCF_024323335.1. Classification (NCBI taxonomy): domain Eukaryota; kingdom Viridiplantae; phylum Streptophyta; class Magnoliopsida; order Fabales; family Fabaceae; genus Lathyrus; species Lathyrus oleraceus. The sequence continues at coordinate 89,557,942 of NC_066581.1, forward strand.
ACGATATCGGTATCCAACCCTGGCATATCTTGATAAGACCAGGCAAAGATGTCGACATACTCTTTCAACAATGCCACCAATCTGCTCTTGACACTTTCCTCCAAAGCAGCCCCTATTTTCACCTCTCTCTTGATCTCGTCGGTACCCAAATTTACGACCTCAATAGGCTCTTCATGCGGCTGAATCACCTTCTCCTCTTGTTTTAACAACCTGGCTAATTCCTCCGGCAGTTCACAATCTTCTTCGTCTTCTTCTTCAGCAAGATAGATCGGATTGTCGAAGTCATACAAGGGTGTAACAGGATTGTTCTCAATGAGATCCGGAGCGGAATCGCATCTGCATGAATGTTGATTCATGCATTGCTTTAGAACCGGTGTGAGACAAATTGCAAAAAAGATGAAAACATTGCCATTTTTATTTGTTTTTATTTTTAAACTGCAAAAATAAATGAAAAACAGGGAACACCGCTTTTAACTGAAAAACATCCTTTATTAATGATGCAAAATCTTGCAAATTTATGAACATGAGGTGGCCCTTACAATGAACCATTACGTGTCGGGCAACACGTATGGTTTGCATGCATACAAAATTGAAAACAGGAAAAATATTACTCTTCCAGCAGAGTGACCCGGATGATCTCTTCGACCTTCCAGTTCTGGATTTCCATCCCTGGTGCGCACGGCTTTATCCATCGGTCGATGTCACAGTCGCTATCAGCATCTTCACTCATCATGCAGATGTGATCCGGATCCAGCATTCCGGCACTTGTGAAGGTGACCGATGTACGACGTCCTCCGCCTTGCCCTGAGCCTCTGCCAGGCTGATACCCAACTCCAAAGCGGTCCTTCTTGGCGGGGACCTCCATCATTCTGCCCCAACCAGGAGCCTCTCCACTTTTTACCACCTCAGCGGCCTGTTTATAGGAAGCAATGGACGGTTTCTCCTCTTCCTACTTTGCGAACAGAGCATTCTCCACCTTGATGGTTTCGAATGCCTGACTGGGTGTCTCCCAGATCTCACCATCCATCTCCACATATTTGAATGAGGACAGGTGGCTGACAAATATGTCCTCTTCCCCACACACGGTGACGACTTGGCCTTCCCAGATATATTTCAGTTTCTGGTGCAAAGTCGATGTTACTGCCCCAGCAGCATGGATCCATGTCCTACCCAGCAAGCAACTGTACGCTGGCTGGATATCCATGACATAGAATGTCGACTTGAACACCTCAGGTCCAATCTTCACTGGCAGCTCAACCTCCCCGAACACGGCCCGCTTCGATCCATCAAAAGCCCGCACAATCAAATTAGTCGGGGTCAGAATCAGCCCATCACAATTAAGCTTCGCCAGAGCCTTCTTTGGCAACACATTTAGTGAGGAGCCGGTATCAACCAGCACATGCGAAAGCACGGCTCCTTTGCATTCCATTGCAATGTGTAGCGCTCGGTTGTGATTCCTTCCGTCCACGGTTAGGTCCATGTCCGTAAAGCCCAACCCATGGCTAGCATGCACATTGGACACGACCGTCTCCAATTGATTAATTGTTATCTCCTGAGGAACATAAGCTTTCTTTAATATTTTCAACAAAGCTTCCCTATGCCCCTCGGAGCTCAACAACAATGATAAAATCGAGATTTTGGAAGGAGTCTGCTGCAGATGATCCACCAATTTGTACTCAGACTTTTTGATGATTCTCAAAAATTCTTCAGCATCATCATCAAGCTTGTCATCCGACCCCGCAGGCGCCGGTGTCACCACTGGAGTACCATTATCAACCACAGCCTTTCCTTTCGCCCTGGCTAAAGCCTCGGCCTTTTCTTTTTCCTCTTTCTCTCCTTTTCCTCCCCTCAGGGCATCTGGAGCAAATAATCTGCCACTGCGAGTGAAACCGCTGGGACCGGCATTATCCACCTTTGACACGGTGGTTTCACTTGCAGTCTGTTCTTCCACCTTCTTCCCATTACAGTAAACCTCCCCACCATAATGCCACGGCACGGCATCATCTTTGTCGTATGGGATTGGTCCAGGTACCGTGATGGTAACTGGAGCCGCTTCAACAAGGTTCGACAAATCCACCGGGTCAAAGTAGATTGTTATGGTGGAGACCTCATCCTTTCCCTTATCAGCCTTCTCAACCACGATACTCCCTTCGTCCATCATACCCTGGACATTCTTCCTCAGAAGCTCACACCCGTTAACAAAGACAACGCACTCAGCACACTCATGGCCACAGCCCGGATAAACCCCATTTTTCAACAACAGACCCTTGACCTCAGCCAGAGGAGTCTTCAATTGATCCACAGTAGACAGCCCAAACCTACTCTCTGCAGAAATGGCATTCACTCCCCTTTGACCATGCACGGGCATGGGATTGGCATTAACATTGGGAGACGGTGCAAAGTTGATCGCTTTCGAATCCACCAGGTCTTAAACTACATGCTTAAAAGCTTTGCAGTCCTCTACGTTGTGTCCGGGAGCACCCGAATGGAATTCGCATTTTGCGTTCTCATTATAATTAGCTGGCCTTTGATCAGGTCTTAAAGGTGCCAGCGTCCTCAGCTGTACCAGCCCAAGGTCTTGCAATTTCTTCAGCAGAAAAGAATAAGTCACCGGAGGCCTGTCAAATTGCCTGTCATTCATCCGGCCCCTGACTTGGTACCCGGCCCTTTGTGGCCTCTGTTGAAAAGGTTGTCTCTGTTGTTGTTGTTGTTGCTGTTGTGGTTGTGCGGGCTGATGTTCAGCAGGAATGGTTACCGCAGCATTGTGCTGGAAGTAACGATCCCTACTGGGCCCTCGTTGCGTATACACAGCACTGGTATCCCCCTCTTTCTTCCTCTGCCCACCATTACCAAATGGCTTCTTTGACCCTGAAGAAGAAGCAGACGCACTACCCTGTATTTTACCGAGCTTCAACCAGCTCTCTATTCTCTCCCCAGCTACTACGATGTCAGAAAAGTTGGTCACCGGACAACCAACCATTCTTTCAGCAAAAGCCCCTTGCAAGGTCCCCATGAACAGATCTGACATTTCTCGATCCACCAGAGGAGGTTGCACTCTTGCAGCCAATTCTCTCCACCTCTGAGCATACTCCTTAAATCCTTCATTATTTTTCTGAGACATACCCTGCAGCTGGGTACGGCTCGGAGCCATGTCAACATTGAACTGATATTGCTTGAAGAAAGCATCCCCAAGATCCTGCCAGTTTTTTATATCAGAGGATTTGAGCTTGGTATACCATTCCAAGGAGCCTCCGGACAGGCTGTCCTGGAAAAAGTACATCCATAGTTTCTGATCCATTGTGTATGCAGAAACTTTGCGGACGAAGGCTTGAAGATGCGTCTCAGGGCAAGAACTCCCATTATACCTGTCAAATGTGGGCGCCTTGAACTTCTGTGGGATCACAATCCCCTCAACCAGCCCCATATTAGACATGTTAACCACCCCAGGAGTGGCATAGCTCTCAAGTACCTTGATCTTCTCAGCCAGCAGTTGAATCTCCTTGTTTTGAGGCTGAACATTGTACTGACCCAAAGGCTCGTTGTGCATCGAGAACTGATCAGCCTCTCTGTCTTCCTCCCTATCCTCATCAAAGCCATAGAATGGAGGCACAAAATTATCCTTCAGATTCTGCCCCGGTTGGCCACCAGCACCAGCGTTATTCACCACCCCAATGGTTGTCCTCTTACCACCGTCCCTGGAACATCCGATTCCCTGGTTGGAGACACCATCCAGGTTTACACCACTATTCGCTGCTGAAGCCCGCTCGAGCTTCTCAACTTTATCGGCCAGAGCTTTCTGACCAACTGCAAAGCCTTGCATGATGTTGATCAGTTCACTCATCTTGTCCTTCAGCTCGAGTATATCAGCGTTTGGAAGATCCATGAGTCTGGGAGTATTGCGTCTGGTGAAATATCTGTGAGGGCGTGTTGAGTGCAAAGGTATGACTCGACGAGCACGAGCAATGATTCCTGAAAAGATCAAGCACATTAGTAACAAATACCTGCAAAATAAAACACAGTTATTATGATTATGCATGGATGCAGTGTCTATCCATATGAAGGATACTTTGTCTCTTGATCCTGGCATCATTGAGACAAATAATAATCCGGCATCAATATTCTGACATTCACCATTTGATTTCATCGTGCAGATCGGAGATATGTGATTTAGCATGATACCCCCAACCATGTGTGTGCTTGTGTGAGTGCATACGGTAAAGCAAATAAAGCTTGAAGATCAATCACTGAATGAAAATAACCCTCACATAGCCAAAAGTGCACAAACAGTGCCATAGTCATACATCAAATCAGATGAAATCAAATACAATCCTCCAGAATTGGGAAAGAAACACAAGCAAACGAATTCCGCCAACAAGCCTGACGGTAATCCAACACAAATGAAAGATCTAGCCGGATGAGGGTCCCACAGATGACCCTATCTCGTCTTCCATCCTCGCGAACTCTGCGGCAAACCTGAGCTCGGTGTTCTCCTGCTGCAATCTCCCCACTTCCTTCTGATGAATCTTCATCTGCCTGAAGTAGTGGTCTCTCTCAGTAATGTAATGATCTCTCTCGGCGATGATCTTCAAGTTCTCTGTCTCCTTGACCTGCAGCTTTGCCTCCCACTCAGCAATGAGACCTCTGACTCTGTCATCTCTTTGGTCCCTCACCAATATTTGCCTTCTCTTCTCATCTTCAATAACCTTTGAAGCTCTGGCCAATCTCTCTTTGGTGATGTCATGCTCCCTGTTGGATGATGCTAAGGCCTGACTAATCTTCCCATAGTAGGCTGTATCCATCTCAAAGCGCTTTGCTTCCAAGGCATGTCGCTTGTCTTGATCTTCCATCTTCATCTTGATCTCCTGGTTGGACGTCTGAATCCGAGCAACAGTCATCTCCAATTCCGCTTTCTCTGCAAGCAACTGATCTCTGGCCCTCTTCATCTCGAGGAATTCTTCCATACTGACAGAAGAACTTGGACCCTCAATCCTAGGACACACGGGATCACCCCCAGGAAATGGTAGATGTGTAACCTCAATCCTCTTCCGCAACCAGTCATCAAATAGAGGAAAATACCGACAGTTGACTTTGCCAAACGGAACCTTACCCTTCCTCTAAATATTACGCCATGACCCAGACACCTGCATCAGCTTGGCCTGATTACCCTCCACAGGAAAATAAAAGGACTCCTGAGTCTCACACTCAAGGGGAGGAACCTCCATAGCGAACCCCATCTGTCTCCTAATAAGCGTCGGATTGTAATTAATGCAACCCTGAACTCCTATAAGAGGCACATTGGGAAAAGCCCCACAGCTATATACAAAATCCCGTCCAGCCAAACCATTATGAGTCCATGCTATATCGTCAGCCCGCAAACTCATCAACCTGAATGACCACTTAACAGTGGGATCAATATGAGCAAAAGCACCTCGAGAAGGCAAATACCCCATAAACCACCTGAAGAGCGACTGAGCACAGCACCTGATCAAACCCCCACGCAGCTTCTCATTCCGATTATAGACCGAGTAGTAGACATCTCCGATCAGAGTAGGAATAGGGTTTCTCTGCATGAATAATCTGATAGCATTATGGTCCACAAAGTTCTTCTGGTTAGGGAACAGAATAACACCATAAATGCTCACAGCAATCAAAGCACAAACTGTCTTCCAATCACCCACAGCAGCATGTTCCTTGGCCTTAGATTCCAAGAAACTCAAGTGAAAACCCGGCAATTTTCCTTTCTCCTTCAAACCCTCCTTGGTCACTTCCGGACTCAAATAAAGAGCACGGGAAATCCCAAGGACATCAGGCTCTCCCCTAATAGCGCAGAAAGGAATCTGATCTCGAATCGGGATACCCAGGATGCTAGCATAGTCCTCCATCAGAGGTCCCAACAAGTAATCTGGAAACACAAAGCATCTCAGCCCCGGGTCATAGAACTGGAGAAGAGTATGAATGGCGCTTCTGTCACTGTCACTGAGTCTGAAAACCATCTTCAGAATATTACCGTATGCCTCTCTGAACATCCCCACATGGTCGGGTGTAATCAATGCTATCATATCCCTTAACTCGTCAATCTCAGGGTTGAAGAAACTGTAAGCAACATCACGCTTCAAACCGGGTCTCATATCTGAGCAGAAAGTCTCTCAACCAGGATCTCGATCAAAATGTCCCTGCACATGGGTAAACATGTGTTAGATGCAATTAATGCAAGATGAAATGATGTTAATGAATGAATGCTATGCGTTGCCATCCTCCAAGCCATCTGATCATCTGCACTTGAGCCTAGTCCCTGAACTGATCATAACCATCTGAGGAATGTGCCATCACAAATCCGACCCACAGGTTCCGAAATAAACGGAAGATACATCATCATCATCATCAGTCTCTGAGCAGACACATCACACAATCTCTGAATCGGCCCGGGGAATCCCGAAATAAACGGATCCCCACTGATAAATAACTCGGCCCGGGGAATCCTGAAATATACGGATCCCCACTGATAAATACCACAGACAGCACTCCGGCGTCTCAGAAGTAAAAGGCCATAAATCTGACTTATAAATAGGACTCTGATCCACGGAACAAAAAGTCACCACCAAAGTCACCATCTGATCATGCATCTGAAAGAATCACCCTCCCCTCACAGGTAAATTCTAATCAGGTCATTCTAAGGCGGATAATAGTCTCGACAATCGGGCAGAGATACTCAATGGGTTTGCCCTTTTGGGTGTGCCATTGTAGCTCTCCTGAGATCGTCTGAACCAAAGATCCGGGAAATGATCGGTCACCAGAGTCAACAGTTCAGATGAAGTAACTAAGCCAAAGTGGGGTACCCCACAGAGAAAAACACTATCAACTGAACCTCGTCCGGCTTGTGGTATGTCACGTTACAACAATATGCTGATACAGCAAATGAGGAATGTGAGACCACACTAATCCTAGGTGTATACTCGGGCCTGGGTTTTAGCCCCACTCAGAACACCCACCCCATACAGAGGAACCACCTGCACAGAGGACGGCAACAATGATAGTATGGTGCATGCAAATATTTAATGCAAATATACAATGTTAGAATAATAAATGCAATAAATAAAGCAGCACAAGCGACCTAAACTACCCTAAAGCGCCAGGAGAGACTCGCTTAGGGAAGATGGACCAGCATAGGTCAACATCCAATTCCCCAGCAGAGTCGCCAGCTGTCGCATCCGCGAAAATCAACCGACGAGCGCTGAAATAAAAACAACACAGAGCCGCCACTGCGCGTTATTTATCCCAAAGAGGGAAAGGAAACGCTCAGAGAAACCTGGAAAGGACATGGTCTCGCGACCAAAGAGAATGGGTACGGTAGTCGGTTACGCAAGGGGAAGGTATTAGCACCCCTCACGTCCGTCGTACTCGACGGGATCCACGCCCTAGAAAATAGAAAAGGTTGCTATAAACATCATACACACACACTACCGGACACAGGTGGGGTTAAGAAGAAGAGGGCTCGATAGGACATCGCATCTTATGCCTACGTATCTCGTCTGGAACGAGAATCAGAGCTACCGTAGTTCGGCTCACGCACGCCAAAGAAAACAAAACAACTACACACAAAGAGGTGGCAAACATGGAGCCCGACTACCACTCAATGGAATTACGTCAGCATCCGAACCAAAACACACACAAAAGGGCAAACGTGGAGCCCGACAGCCAATCACTGGACTTAAGTCGGCATCCGAACCCAACAAACCCACACTGGAACCCGAATGCCACTTGATGGAGTTACATCAGGTTCCAAGCACACAACAAGCACAAACAAACAACAACTGGCTAAGGAGTCGGGAACTCGAGCCTAGCAATTGTCAAACAACACACGCAAAAAAGAAAAAGGTTGCCCGGAGTGGTCTCGCACGACCACCTGCCTACATACCTCGTCTGGAACAAGGATCAGGGCGATGTAGTTCCCCCTCAAGGGACTGAAATTCTAGCCAGAGACAAAGGGGGACACACTACCAGGGAGCTGTACTCGAGCCTAGTGTTATCATGCATCATTGCCCTATGTTCAGGTTTCTACCTACTTGCACAACAGCAAGCTAATCCTATCCAGGAAAGAAGCAAGCATACCAGCATACAAGCAAAACAAATAAGCATTTCAAACAAATATTCACATAGCACACACTATAACCAATCAAGTAGGCTCAAACAATGGGTTTGACTGCCTCAGCAAGTCCTCTGTACAAGGGTTATGTGTGCTCTTAACCTTGCCATTGAGAGGCTAAGGTGAAGCAGATGAAAGGTGAAGTGAGGATGAGACCTCACAGCTCTTATCCCTGGCCAGGGAGAGCTTCAGACACAAGAGTGTGGGTCCAGAAAGTGGGAACCCTTCTACACTCAAAGACTCTGACACAATGTACACAGTACAAGATCTTGGGTTTGTATCCCAATGCATCAACACAGTAGTGTGAGCAGAGGGACGACTCAACAGAATAGTGGGGGATAGATTGCATATCCCTTGGCTTCCACCAATTGCCTTAATCAAGGTCTTTACCTGCTTGGGCACAAAAATAAACAAGCACAAGCATTGCCTCTTAAGGAGGACTTCAGACAGTTGCCTGGCCAAGTAACAGGCCAGGTCTTCCAGACTACATGGAGTCAAGAAGTCCTACCTCAATTGGTTTATACAACCAAGCAGCAGCAAGCAAGTTCTCAAGGAACTGTAAGCAACTAAATGTACCTGAAATCAATCAAGTATCATCAGTACTCAGACAAACAAACAGTAAACAGCGAATGTTAATCTCTACAGACAACACAGGTTAGTGCACACAAGTGCATGCTATAAGCTCAAGCTCAAGCTTCACAACCTACAAAACAAAGTCATGTTAGTTCTCAACACCAAACAAACTCAATTTAATTGACTTGGAGCAATCTCCTTAAGCATTATGCATTTCATCCTGAAAAGTCAAACAAAATGTGAGAAACAAGACCACTAGGCCAAGCCTAGGCTCCAAAGGTGATAAAAACTTCTAAACAGCAAGTGATTCTCAACCAAAATCATCCTCAAACAAATCAAAAGCAAATGCAATTGGTCCCATGCTCATATCATTCACCATTATCATTTCATGGCCAAAACATGTCAAATTAGGTCAAATGGAACCTCAAATGTCTAAACAGAATGACTTCAATCAAAAGCATACCAAATCAATTCCAAAAATCCTCAAATAAATCACACCTAAACAGGACACATTCAAGGTATAGCATGTCAATTTTCAGCTCAATTGGACAAAATGAAGTTGGTCAATGAAAATCAATAAGTCCAGACACAATTATACAAGCCAATTCAAGGCATTCAAGTAAGCATCCACTTCAATAATTCATAAATCAGTGTAAACAATTAAGAAATGAATGGGACCAAAACCATGATGTCCTATAATATGTCTACCATCAGCATACCAAATTTCACATTCATCCAATACCATATGAGAATTTCACAAAGGATATGCCAACATGTGTCACACAAGGTTGCACAATGAACACACAGTGAAGAAAAATATCAATCAAATTGAAAACACAACCAATAAATCCAGAAAAATTCACATGACATCTTAACACACCAATGATCATTCATGCAAAATTTCAATCCAATCCAACAATCCTAGGCCATGCAAATAAATTCATGAAGTTGACCTAGCTAGGTGTGACACAAATTGTCACACCTAGATTCAAAAAATCATATCTCAATCATCAAGTATCCAAAAATTACAAACTATACATGTAAATCACCATCAACATGTCCAGAATGAGCACAAAAATTTTCATGAATTTCTTTAAGAGTATGAGCATTTCATGTTGAAAATGGCAAAACATGCAAAAATATAACACAAGTCAAAGATCAATAGGCCAGGTCAACATTTCTCCAAGCACAACTTATGTTATCATACCTATAAAAAAACTAGAGAGAATTTGGAATCCATCAAAAAAAGTCTCACTATTTTTGGACTAGTAATTAATTTTTTATGATTTTTTAAAGTTTTGTTAGTTTTTGAAATAATTATTAAAATGTTTTAATTAATTAAATGAATTCAGTGGCACAATTGTAATTCTCGCTAGCCATGCCAAAACGCAGGTGTTTCACTTATTCAGTGTCACACGCTGATTGGCCAAAAGCGGAGGGAAACAACAATTCAAAACTGCACGCGAGCCAAACGGATCAAACCTCATAATTTTCCAGAAACTCGTCGTTCTTCACCATCAATTTTCCAGAAAAGCTCAAGAACACATGAACAATGAATCTTCACTAAAATTTGCAAATGGATATCCATTGGAAAGGTCTAAGTGCCAGGATTCCAAATATGTGATCAATTTATCCTAATTCTAACTGTAGCTCATGGATCGATCAAATTAGGTTTTGCATTCAAATCTTAAAATCCAGATATCTTGCTCTACAGTTCATCATTTCAAAAACTACACCTAGCACGATCATCTACATGGAAGGCACTATAGAACGCATATCACAATTCACAAAATAATGAGATTCGAAATCACACCTTAAATTGAAGACAGTGTTGGATCTTTGAGCATTGGCGCGTGTTTCCTCAAAACAGATGCAGCATGAAGATAGGGAAGTTGAATGGAGTGCTCAGGTTAGCTCGAAGTTGCTTCTATTGGAAGAAATTGCCAATTGCCATTGTTGAACCAAAGATAAACAGCCACGAATCCAATGTCCTTTTGATGCAAATTACCAAAACAGTTTGAGAGGAAGATGATTGGAGGATGAAGCAAAAAGAATCAATCAAATTGATGAAGAATTGAAGGAGTTTGGATGAATTTGGTTCTTGAAGCTTCTTGATGAATTTGGAGAATTGGAGGGAAAAGTTGTTAGAGATTCTTGAGATTTGTGATATGATCATCATTCAGTTATGATTAAGTGTTTATACTCTCCCTTAATCCACTCTCTAATCATCAAATTAACCAAAATGACTTGATTAGCCAAAATGCAATTTTACAAAGCAAGGGCAAAAATGTCATTTCACCCTGGGGCCCATGACAGCTGTATGACAGCTCACACATCCTCAAAATGCCATGTGTGATGAGTTGGCATTGGTCCCACATCCATTGGCATTGTAATTTTCATTTTCAACATGCTATGCCAAAATGTGTAATTTCAAGTGCAATTCCAAAATGCCTTTGCCAAATATTGAACCTTGGAAGTTTATGACAGTTGAGACAATCTCTAATTGGCAAATGTGAGGTGTTGCAAAAATTCCCATGCCAAAATTCCAATTATTTCTCAACTTGGACCATTTTGCCCTTGGATTTTTAATTGTGCACTTGAAAATTGACTTTTTGCATTGACCATTTTTGATGAATTCCAATTATGCACCATGAAAGTACATGTCAAATGGAGTTTGCACATAAAAAGATCATCCCATTTGGACACTCCATGTGGAAGTTATGCCACTTTGATTATGGGTCATTTTTGAAATTGAATGGACCATAACTTGCCAACCATGCATGGGAAATTCATGTTCTTGGACTTTTTGGAAAGGTGAGAACAAGATATACAACTTTCATGTTGAACAAATTTTCATTTGAATCTTACTTGGACATGTAATTTTGAGGTCAAAAACTTTCCATTTTTGGAAACTTCCATTACAAGTCACTTTCTATTTTTGGCAATTTTTGTCCTGACTTGATTTTCTCCATTCTTAAGATTTGAAATGTCAAATAACACTTGTTTCAACATGAATGAAGTGTATCCAACTCACTTCCACCTCCAAATCCATTAAATCATGCACAGTTGACCACAGTTGACTTTTTCAACTAATAGATGAATTTGGCAATGCATTGATCAATCTGAGCCCCAATCCTCTGATGAAATGGCTCAAGGATGAAACCCTAATTTCAATTAGCATAATAAAATCATATGATGATCCCCATATCCATTATAGACCTCATCTCCATGCCAAGCCCTGAATGGCCCAATGCAACTGATTAGGGTTGACCAGTGGTCAAAACCCTAATCTCAAGATATCTGATCCAACACTTGATGATATCAAACCATGATGATGATGATGTATCACTCCAAACAAGATGAAGACCAATATCCTTTAAGAATCATGAAACCCTAATTTGGACCTCCACATCCTCAGATGATTGATGACCAGTCCAATGAAACCCTAGCTTGCACTTTGACTTCCTCATCTTCTGATCAAGACTTGGGAGAATGACTTGCACCATGTAACCACATGATATTCAATATGCAAATGCCTAATGACCTAAAAATGATATGCAAAATATGTTAATCTAGTCCCAAGAGAGGAGGGCAAATTTTGAGGTGTTACACAATGATCTGAGAATCTTTCTTACAAGTTTTTCTTCAGCCATTTTCTCTCCTAAGCCACCAGAAGTGTTGGCAATTTCAAGAATGTTCATGTGGAAGTCATGAATAGTCTCATCCTCTTTCATCCTCAGATTTTCAAACTTGGTGGTCAGCATCTGAAGTTTAGACATCCTCACCTTGGAAGTACCTTCATGAGTTGTTTTGAGGGTATCCCAAACTTCTTTAGCCAGTTCACAGTGATACACCAATCTGAAAATGTTCTTATTTATTCCATTGAACAGTGCATTCAAGGCCTTAGAGTTTCCAAGGGCTAGAGCCTCTTGCTCCTTGTCCCACTCTTTTTCAGGGATTTGCAAAATGATTCCATCTTTACCTGTCTTCGTTGGATGTTCCTATCCTTTGTTGACAACTCTCCATACCTTGCTATCTAGAGACCTCAAGAAGGCTATCATACGAGGTTTCCAGTCATCATAGTTAGAACCATCCAACATGGGTGGTCTATTTGAGAATCCTACATCCTTGTCCATGGTACTAGAAAGTAACGTCCCTAGATCTCACCCAGAAACTAACAGGCAGGGTGCCTGCTCTGATGCCAATTGAAATTCTAGTTAACAGACTTTCGATGTCACACTAGATGTTATGACATCCAATTCTGCGCAGACAAGAATTATGCAGAACTTAAAAGTAAAGTGCAGTAAATAACACAAGTAATTATTTACCCAGTTCGGTGTCACACACACCTACGTCTGGGGGCTACCAAGCCAGGGAGGAAATCCACTATTAGCAGTATTAATTCAGGCCTTAAACCACCTGTTTAATCCTATCACTTAGTACCTACCCAATGCAATTTCAATCTTAAACTAAGACCAGAGTTCCTACTCACTCCCCCTCAATCACCTCACTGATTACAACCTTTAATTTGTTTAAAGTTAAATGGTGAATTTATACTTCAAACAACTCTTGATTGTGCTTAACAGCTTTAATCAAGAAACACAACACTCACGCTTAAAAGCTTAGAGTGACATAACACTTACAACTCAATGAACACACTAGTCCAATGCAATCATCTAGGTGATAATTGCTTGGCTCACAAGTTACACCTAATACAAGACATACATAAAATACAGCAGTGAAGAAAGAAGGTACAATGAATGCTTCACGCTTAAAACCCCTGAGTTGCTGAAAGTAGGATTGCCATCCTTTTATATTGCAGCACTTGGGCCTTGTACTTGTATTCCCTAAAATTAAGGTTAAGCAAGTTAACCTAATTTCCACATATTAGGGTGCTAACAAATAGGCTATTTGTTAGGTTCATTAAATGTAGCTCAGTTGTTAGTTTCCTGGATTTTAGCTCAGCTGTTGGATTCCTGAAAAATAGCCTGAGAAAAATACTGAAACAGAAAAACTAACCATCCTACAATTTAGCATATGCAGTCAGGAATGAATGTCACAACATTCAGTTTGACGTCCATAACAGAGACCATATGCTAAGTCTGTTGTTTTCCTGAAAACAGACTGTACTAAATGCTGAACTGTAACAGAGAGACCAACCAGTCTATACTTCAGTATCGGTTGTCAGAGATAAATGTCATAAAATCCAGTTTGACATTTAGACAATGGGCCATATGCCAGGTCTGTTATCCACCTGATAAACAGATTGAAATGAGTATTGAACTGTAGCAGAAAAACCAACCTGCCTATTGTTCAGTATATGCTGTCATTGATGAATGTCATAACATTCAGTTTGACATTCAGACAGTAGGCTATGTGCCAGGTCTGCTTCTCTCCTGAAAAATAGACTGAACTCAATACTGAGCTATAACAGAGCAACCAACTATTCTATAGTTCAGTATCTACTGTCATGGATGAATGTCATAACATCCAGTTTGACATTCAGTAAATCATGTATTAGTTAAACCTGCAGCATACTACTCAAGTATGTCATGACATCAGTCAAGACATCAGAGTACAGTTAGTGTTTTAACACAAAATGCAGCCAATCAAACATCTCCAAGGCATGTCATGACATCAGTCAAGACATCAAAGCACAGTTAGTGTTTTAACATAAAATGCAGCCAATCAAACATCTACACTCCTTTTTACTTGTTCTATGGGAGTATTGGCAACTTCGCATCCAAGCATACTGGTTTCTTGAAGTAAATCCAGAGTGTACTTCCTTTGAGAAACTGAAATACCATTCTTTGTTCGTGCAATTTCCATCCCTAGAAAATACTTGAGTTGTCCCAAGTCTTTGACTTCAAATTCTTTTGCTAGAAGTTTCTTTAACTGGTTGACTTGTTCATCATCGTCTCCCGTAATTACAATATCATCAACATAGACAATAAACAAAGCTATCTTCCCATCCAAAGAGTGCTCGACAAACATGGTATGGTCTGTTTGACATTGAACAAAACCATCTTGCTTGACAACTTTTGTTAGTCTATCAAACCATGCCCTTGGTGATTGTTTGAGGCCATATAGAGATTTGCGAAGTCGACACACCATATTGGCGGTTCCAGGTGATTCAAGTCCCAGAGGAATTTGCATATATACCTCTTCTTCTAACTCTCCATTTAGAAATGCATTCTTTATGTCTAGTTGGTGTAGGGGGCAATCTAGATTTGCTGCCAAAGATAGTAGAACCCGGACAAAATTGAGCTTCGCAACAGGTGCAAAAGTCTCCTCATAATCCACCCCGTATGATTGTGTGAACCCCTTTGCAACCAACCGAGCTTTGTACCTGTTTATACTCCCATCAGCATTGTGTTTAATTGAAAATATCCACTTGCATCCTACTGCTTTCTCCCCTTCTGGTATAGCAGTGATCTCCCATGTGCCATTTCTTACAAGTGCTTGAACTTCTTCTGTTACAGCTGCTGCCCATTCAGGTTTCTGCAATGCTTCTTGAATATTATTTGGAATTTCTATGTTGTCAACAGCTGCTACAAAGGACCTGTAACTTTGTGATAGTTTTCCATAGGAGATATATTTTTCAATATGGTGTTTAGTGCAAGTTCTAACCCCTTTTCTCATAGCAATAGGAATATCAATATCTATTGTATCAACATGTTCAGAGTTAGGAAGAATATTACCTGTGGGAACTTCATTTTCTAGAGTCTGGTTTGACTCATGGCCTTGCATTGGAGCTTTGTTTGACTCTACCTCCTTCCTTTTATAACAAAAACCCTTCCACTTGCCTGTTTTTGGATCACAATCCTGTTGAGATGTGGTTGAAACTATAATTGGTTCTATTTTCGTCACAACTTCTGTTGTCCTTTCACTCGGCTGAATGTTTGAGGTCTGGTCTGGTAATTTTTCAGCTGGTTTAGGCATAGGTTCGGCTGATTGAGTGTTGCCGATTTGGTTTGGTAAGATTTTGTCATGTTCAGTTAGTTCAAGAGGCAAAAGTTGGTATTCTGAATTTTCTACATGCTCCCTCTGAATACCAATTTTGGTGTAATAGGGTTGATTTTCAAAGAAGGTTACATCCATAGTGTGGTAAAAAAAATTGGTATGGGGAGAGTAACACCTATATCCCTTTTGGTGAGGAGAGTAACCAAGAAAAATGCATATGATGGATTTTGGGTCTAATTTGCTTCGGTGAGGGTTGAGGTTATGGACAAAATTTGAGCATCCAAATATTTTTAATGGAATAGAGGAAAAGATTTTGCTGGTTGGAAATAGGTTTTGAAGTGTGGAGAGTGGGGTCTTAAAGTTAAGGATACGGGAGGGTGTTCGATTTATAAGGTGAGTTGCTGAAAGGACAGCTTCTCCCCAAAAGTGTTATGGGACATTTGTGGCTAACATGATTGATCTAGTCACTTCCAAAAGGTGTCTATTCTTCCTTTCCGCAACTCCATTTTGTTGGGGAGTGTCCACACACGAGCTTTGGTGAACAATTCCAACCTTTTGAAGATAGGAATTTAGAGCAAGGTTGTAATACTCACGGCCATTGTCAGTTCTAAGTATCTGAATATTGCTTTGGAATTGTGTTTGTACCATCTTATGATAAATTTCAAATATTCTCCCTACTTCTGATTTTTCCTTCATTAGAAACACCCAGGTAACACGTGTGTGATCATCAATAAAGGTGACAAACCATCTCGAGCCTGTAATGTTGTGGACTCGTGATGGTCCCCATACATCACTATGAATTAATGAAAAAGGTTTTGAGGGTTTATAAGATTGGGGTGAGTAATGGTTTCGAGTATGTTTAGACAATTGACAAATTTCACACTGAAAATGTTCCTTGTTTTTATTGAATAAAGAGGGAAACATTTTTTCCAAGTATATGAAATTTGCGTGGCCTAATCTATAGTGCCACATCATTACAGGATTATTATCACTTGAAATTGCAGCTGCAACATGACAATTATTCTTGAGTTTTTCTTCTGATTTTTCCACTTGAAGGAGGTAGAGTCCAACACACTCTTCAACATTGCCAATCGTCTTCCCCGACTCCAAAGTCTGAAATTCACACAAGTTAGGGAAGAATTTCGTAACACATTTCAAATCTCTTATAATCTTGTTAATAGACAGCAAGTTACAATCTAGTTTAGGCACATACAAAACAGAGTCAAGTGTAATATTTGGTGAAATGATAATTGATCCTTTACCCATGACCTTAGAATGTGTACCATCATCTATTCGAACATTATAGTTATAGGGACATGGAGAATAACTACTAAACAAAGTAAAATCTCCAGTCATGTGATCTGAAGCCCCTGAGTCAATAATCCATGATTTTATTTTTTCCTTACTAGTGTTTAGAGCATGTAAGTAATTACCTCTTTGAGCCACTACAACAGTACCACCTTTTTATGTAGTTAACATGGTTTGCTGAAGGAGTTTTTGAAGAGCCTCCATTTGTTCTTTGCTAAAAAGAGATGAGTTAGAGTATACCTCAGCTTCTTGATTGTTTAATGTTGTGTTACCTCTTCCCTCCTTGCCTTTGAAAAATTTGGTCTCTGAAGGTTTTCCATGTATGATCCAACATGTTTCCTTTATGTGGCCTGGTCTCTTGCAGTGTTCACACCAGGGGCGGGTTTTCTTTTGTGGTGGCCGAGGCTGATTCCCTCTTGCTGCCATTGCAGAGCTCTCGCTGTACAGAACTGAGCTAGGTGTTCCCAACATGATTTTCTTCCTGCTTTCTTCCCTTCTCACTTCTGAAAAGGCTTCTCGAATTTTGAGAAGTGGTTTGGTTCCAAGGATCCTTCCACGAACTTCATCTAGGTCCTTGTTTAGCCCCAATAGGAACTTGTAAATCCTATCTTTTTCCACCAGCTCCTTATATTTCTTTTGCTCTTCTGTACAACACCATGTAACCTCTTCATATATGTCGAGTTGCTGCCAGTGTTTGTTAAGTATATTAAAATACTCAGTAACAGAAGATTCTCCCTGTCGAAGGTCATGAAGAATGCTTTTAATCTCAAATATGACAGATGTATTGTCAACATTTGAGTATGTTTCCTTCACTGCATCCCATATCTCTTTTGCAGTGTCATAGAACATGAAATTTTCACCAATTTCGTTTGTCATGGTATTGAGCAGCCATGACATTACTTGGCTATTCTCAAGTTTCCATTTCTGAAAGTTTTTGTCTCCTTTTTCGGGACATTTAGAATCCCCCGTTGTGTAGCCTTCCCTTCCTTTTCCTTCGAGGAAGATCTTGACTGACCTTACCCATTGGGTATAGTTTTGACCATTTAATTTATGGCCTGTGATGAGGTGAGTGAGCCCTTCGTGTGAACTGGTCGAAAATGATCCAGTCTCCACTTTGAGCGACTCATCAGATTTGGGATCCTCCATAGTTTGACGGCGCTAGGTTAGGGATGGTTCAGATCGTGCTCTGATACCATGTAGAAATATATTGTATATTTCCTTATATTTTATGAGAATTACATATGCCGTATTTATAGACTGCAAAAGGCAGGATTTGAAAGAGAAATTTGACCTACGAATCAGGGGAATTAATTTCCCATGAATGTTAATTCTAATTACAGAAAAGAATAGGAAATAATAGCTAATTAATTACATTAATCTTAATCCTTAATGAGCTGTACAAACAGAATCATTTGATTCTGTATTGATTATTCCATACAACCACATGCCATCATAGGTAAGTCAGTCCATTTCTTTTCATTATCAGTATTTCTATTTCACCGATCCAGGAAATAACGGTTTATTCAAACTTACGCTACAATGCTATAGGCTATAGCATCGACATAGTCACTATTTGACAGCACTTTGTACTAAATAATATCACAGAACAAGAGCGATTGTTCAAATTCTACTACGCTTTAGCACCATTATAACTGCTATTTAACAAAGCTGCATTATCGATCACTTGATGCTGTCTAAAGCTAGGTTCAGGCCCTGCATATTTAGTGTATAGTAAATTGACTTTAACTAGATATTTTTCACATTGCTTATATTTAGGGATAGAAAATATTCTGAAGTGGAATACAGATTTCATAATTTCAAGGAATGTGATAGAATTAATGGAAGAAACAAATAAATAATAGAAAACAAAGAGTATATCATTTCTGATAAGCTTGTGTGTGTGAACCTTCATTGACAAAAGCTCTTGCATCGCACGAATAAAGCAAACTTCGAAAGAGACATGAATACAAATCCAACAGCATCATCATTAGTACATACTAATCAATCAGAACTAAATACTGATCATCATTCAACTGATCCTGCAGTTCAAATATCCTTGAATGATGTTGGTCGTTTGTTTGATTTGCCACAGAGCAGCAGTACAATTGAGTCCAAAGAAATATATAGTGCCAGAAAATAGACTTTGACTGGATCCTCATCCTGATGATTTTGGGTATGATTTGGAAGATGAAGATCTCACATCCAAATCAGGAGAGAAGTGAATCAAAAGTGAATTTTTTTCTCCACCACGAGAAAATAAATAATGATTTAGATCATGCAGAGACCGTAAGGAACCTGAAAGAAGTACAGAAAACAATTTCCAAAATTTGAGTATGTTGCAAAGAACTTTTATTAGTGAATCCATCATAAAGGTAAAAAAATAGATTTAAATTTCTTTTTTGCTCTTAAGGTAAAAAAAAAAGATTCAAATTCATTATATTAGTAATCAAGTCAACATAAGTCATAGGGTGCTAAAATATAATCAGCTCAAAGGCACTTTAGATATTGACACAGACATCAACAACCAACTAGAACTCTTGGATTTGCAGACAAATATAATTGAAGAATTGGATCCACAAATGGACTTTGCCAAGGGAAGTTAACGCAAACAACAATTACATTGGTTAGTTATTAAATTGGTGGTTATATTATTATATAATTCACATTGTATATATAAACTTCAAAGTTTCCATCATGTCTTTGTTTTCCCCTAGTAATATGCACACTTGTAAACAACCCATTTTGCCAAGATACAGGACTTCTATAGAATTAGTGCTATATCACGAAACTCAAGAAATCATATACATCACAACCATATACAGGAACATAAACATTCAAATCCTTTCTCAGACTTGTTTGTTATCTGACTCACCAACAATGAGCAATGAAAGAAAATATCATTAAAATTAGATGAAGATGATCGAAGTACATTGCAAAGATAAAGGATAATTATGTCACGACAAAAAAAGAATCAAACATTGACGCCGTTAAAATATCAAAATGAACGTAACAACAACACATGACTTTTGATTAGAATTGAAGCGACAGTGAGACGATTGAGCAGGCCACCTTCTTTTGTGTAACTATTGACAAAATAAATAATTAAATCATAATAATTACATAATTGTCCGCAATATAACCAATTAAATGGTGAGAAATTATCTTACCTAGAGTTACTCTTCAAGTAGACCTCTAGTAATCATTACGCAAAGAAGTTTCTCTGCCTTTGCATTCTCATCTTTATAAAAGAGCGCACGGATTATAGTTTCATAAGTTATAGCATCAGGAATGATACCATTGTCATCCATTTTGGACAACAAGGCATCTGCTTCATCAAACAAGCCCTCTCTAGAAAGTCCATTGATCATAATATTATACGTTCGGATATCTAGACTATAACCCTTAATCAAAAGATCCCTAAAAACATCTTGTGCATTCTTAAGTTGTCCTTCTTTGCATAATCCATCTAGAAGTATATTGTATGTGAACATACTTGGTTGAATGCCTTGGTCTTTAATTTTCTTGACTAGGGCAATAGCTTTGTCAACATGATGGTTTTTGCATAAAGCGTATATTATAGAATTGTAAGTGACTATATCGGCTGGTTGACCATTATCGTGCATCTTAAGAACAAGCTCCCAAGCATAGGAGATTCTCCCTGATTTGCACAAACCATCAATAAGGGCATTGTAAGTCATCAAATTATGAATAATATTGTTGCAACTCATTTCTTTGAAGAGATTGACGGCCTCATCCACCATTTTACTCTTAGATAGTCCATTGATCATTATACTATAAGAATGAACATCTAGAGCCACTCCCCTTTGAGCCAAAGTATAGAATATATTCATGGCCTTGTTCACTTCATTAAGTAGGAAATGACCATCCATTAATGAATTATATGTAACAACATCAGGTGTCACACCTTCTTTCATCATCACGGCTAACAGTTTCTTAGCTTCTTTCACTTTTCCTTCCTTACAAAGAGCATCCACCAATATATTAAAAGTATAATCATCTGGTTTGATGAATTTTGATATCATTTCATGGAACAAGCCAAATGCTTCTCTCAATTGACCAACAACGCAAAATCCATATATAAGAGCATTGAAAGTGACAACATCGGGAGATATTTTTGAAATTCTAGTTATCAGACTTTAGATGTCACACGGGTTGTTATGACATCCAATTCTGCACAGACAAGAATTATGCAGAACTTAAAAGTAAGTACAGTAAATAACACAAGTAATTGTTTACCCAGTTCAGTCCAACATGACCTACATCTGGCGGCTACCAAGCCAGGGAGGAAATCCACTATCAGTAGTATTAATTCAAAGCTAAACTCACCCGTTTACAACTCCTCACTTAATCCCTACCCAATGCAATTTCAATCTTACTCTAAGATCAGAGTTCCTACTCACTCCCCCTCAATCACCTCAGTGATTACTACCTTTAATCAATATTAAAGACAATTTTGAAGTCACACTTCAAACAACTCTTAATTGTGCTTAACAACTTTAATCAAGATACACAGCACTCACGCTTAAAAGCTTTGAGCGACACAACACTTACAACTCAATGAACACTCTATGCCACAGCAATCATCTACGTGATAATGGCTTGGCTTACAAGATATGTCTAATACAAGACTCACAAAAATACAACAGTGAAGTATGATGGACACACTAAATCTTCACGCCTCAAAATCCCCAGTTCTGAATGAAGGAACGACTTCCTTTTATATTGCAGTCCTTGGGCCTTTGCACTTGTATTCTCCTGAATTTAAGGTCACGCGAGTTCCCCTAAATTCCACATCTAGGTTACTAACAAATAGGCTATTTGTTAGGTTCATTAAATGTAGCTTGGTTGTTGATTTCCTGGATTTTCTCTTAGCTGTTGAATCCCTGAAGAATAGCCTGAGAAAAAGCTGAAACAGAAAACTGAACAACCTACAATATAGCACATGCTGGCAGGAATGAATGTCACGACATTCAGCTTGACATCAAGGATCATATGCAAAGTCTGTTTTTCCAGAAAATAGACTGTACAATTTTGCTGACCTGTATATGACCAAAATGCCCATACTACAGTAACAACTTACATTAATAAATGTCAAAGTATCCAATTTGACATTTACACATTTGGCCTTAAGTCAGTTATGTTATCCTCTTGAAGAACAGACTAAGAAACATACTGAAGTGTAGCAGAACACCACTCTGTCTATTGTTCAGTATATGCTGTCAATGATGAATGTCATAACATCCAGTTTGACATTCAGTCAGTAGGCCTTATGCCCGGTCTGGTATTTCCTTGATAACCAGACTGGAAATAAACACTAAGTTCTAACAGAACACCAACTGTTCTATTCCTCAGTATTTGCTGACAGGGATGAATGTCACCACATTCAACCAATCCTGTATTAGCTAATCCTGCATTAAACTACTCAAGTGTGTCATGACATCAGTCAAGACATCAGAGTACAGTTAGACATTCTAACCTACAATGCAGTCACACAAACACCTCCACACCATGTCATGACATCAGTCAAGACATTAGAATCCAGCTAGTGTTTTACCATACAATGCAGCCAATTAAACACCTACAAACTCCCCCTTTGGCAAATTTTTGGCTAAAACACTTTGATCCCCATAACAGAGTTCACAGCAGTGGAATCACACATCTAGCAGGAATTAGATCTAGCTAATACACTCAGAGTGGCAGCACACTCACACACATGGAAGTTAAGTAAAACTTCACATAACAGCACACATACATAAGTTAAATAAAAACTTCTAATTGCAGCACACATACAGAGGTACAGAAGTTAAATAAAAACTTCAACACACATCAGCTGTAGGGGAAGGAAGTTAAATAAAAACTTCACACACACATCAGCATACAAACAGAAGTTAAATAAAACTTCATCACACATCAGCTGCAGGGGAGGGAAACTTGAATCTGTCATGAACCTGTTTTAACAATATAATAATCTGTTGTCCTGGGGTATCACTTGTTACTCCCCCTTTTTGTCAAAAATGTTGTCAAAGCAACACTTTAAGTTACAGATCCACAAATAATAAATAGAATTTCACACACACGACAGAAAAAAATTTATTCCTCAGCCTCATCATCAGCCTCCTCCTCAGAACTAGCCTCCTCCTCACCCTCTGAGCTTTGCCTTGCAGCTCCATCTGTATCCTCAGCAGACGTCTCCAATTGAAAGATCAGCTTTTCCAAAGCAAGCTTCCTAGCCTCCAGCTCTTTGCAAGTCTCTCTGAGTACAGCAATGATAGCAGCTTTATCTGGTTGGTTGCCAACTTTGGATGCTTCTTCCGATGTCATGACAATGTCAGGGACATGCTTGCCCTGGAACAGTTTGTAACTGAAGGCCAATGGACTCTCTCTTCTTTTCACAAAGTCATTCTCTGTCAGGATGTGTGGGAATTGATTCAGCACAATACCACATATGAGAGATGGAAAGGCTATAGGTCCCTTCACACTGAAACTCCCAGCATGTTTCATGGTCTGATCAAAGATGTAGGTGCCATAGTCCACCTTTGCCTTGGTTCCAACAGCATAGATGAACTTTCCTAACATCACAGACACAATTGACTTGTGATTTGTGGGTACCCAGTTGGCTGCTCCAACTTTGTGTAACATGGCATACTTCACACTGAGTTGGCTGGCCACCAGCTTCCCTTTGAGAGGCCATTTCCGGACTTGCTTTGCTGTGATGACTTCACAGATTCTGTTGTCAGTCACTTCAAGCTTTGGTTGCACTTCATCTGCTCTTCCCAAGTACAGATTGATTACTGAGGGGGAAAAGGTCACACACTTGCCACGCACATAGACCTTTCTAAATTCTCTGGACTTCCCATCAGCACACTCCTCAGACAGATTGACAATGAACTCCTTCACCAAAGTCTCATAGCACTTGGGTAGTTGAGTCACAGTTCTCATCAGTCCTGCCTCTTTGATAAGATCCACAGTCTCCTTACACTCCAAGGCGTTCTGAGCCAGTTCCCCTCCAAGGCCAGCCTCTTGTGGTAGACATACTTCCACCTATTCACACTAGAGGCAAAGTGGAAGGACACATTGTGTATAGGCACCTCTGGAACACTAGCAGCCAACTTGCTAGAGGTTGGCTTCTTCCTGGACAGGGATGTTGTGACATCACAGGGAACATCCGAGTCAGACTCCACCACAACAGCCTTGGTCTTCAGTTTCTTGGGCACCTCTTTGCTCCAAGATTTTGCAGGTCCATGACCTTTCCTTTTGCGTGCACTTTCTATCACTGTTTGCTTGGGAGAGGTTGTCTCATCAACTTCCTTGGTTGGGGACCCTTGCACCACAGTCTTTTTCTCCCTCCTAGTCCTAACCCTTTTGGCTATGCTAGGGATCACTGAGGCCAACAGTTCATTGTCAGAGAACTCTTCCAGGTTGACTGTGTCAGCTCTAGGGTTGGCATCAACATCTTGAGTGACACTTACCTTCTCACCTCTCACCTTGCTTACAGGTTTATCATTCTTAGGACCCTCTTCAGGTAGTCCAGACACATTCTCCCTTAACACAACTGCGGTTTCACGACATGCAACATCATCGGGTACGATAGTGTTCAAGGGAACGGAAACCCCAGAACATTCTGATCACCGGACAGAATCTTAGTGACAATAGAGGCAATGGCATTATGCACATACCTCGATCCTTCCTTGGAAGGGTTGTCCAGAGCGATAGCTGAGGAGATTCTGGAGACCGTTTCTTTTGGTCTTCTTGCATGGGAAGACGTTGCAGTGTTGACACTAACTTCCTCCCGGTTGGGGTTGCCAGACTCCGTGTTGTGTGAATCGGACACGGTAGTGTAGGAGGTGGTATCGGATTGGTGTGCCATGCTGAATATCTCAGAGGGAAGTTGAACCGTTTCTTTGGAAGAAGGTTTGCACGAAAGGGGGTTGAAGCGACGGAATGTGAAACGCTTGATGCAATAGTAAGGTCTATTAGTTTTTGACCACTCAGAGCTCACTATTTGTTGTTTAATAATTTGACTTACTAAATAGTAGCTAACTAACTTCATTAGTTGCTATAAATTATCAGACGTACGCATTCCCTCTTTGCCCTTACTATTGTCACATTGAGTAACGTACAATGTCATGACATTCCGGGTGACATTGTACTCAGTCTACATCAGGTTCCTCCATACTAGGGTTGACCACCTGCTACCAGACGCTAGGTATTTAGTTTCTGCAGACGACAATAATACACACCTTTGTTTATCCCTTGCTGTCATATCATTTGTATGATGACCAATAGGTGCCAATGACTCATAACTTTCAATCAGACATTTTCCACAGTCTGTCCTTTTATCTAAAGACAGATATGGGACTCCTCTCATAGTTCCCTTGGAAATGCTCTTCTTCATTCCTTTTACCTGAAGTTGATCAAG
This sequence comes from Lathyrus oleraceus, assembly GCF_024323335.1. Lineage (NCBI taxonomy): Eukaryota > Viridiplantae > Streptophyta > Magnoliopsida > Fabales > Fabaceae > Lathyrus > Lathyrus oleraceus. The sequence goes on from NC_066581.1 coordinate 89,583,369, forward strand.
TCTTCCATGTCCCAGCTTCCCTTCCTGATCTCCCTTGGCTAAGGGGCACTTGGGAAAGTCGAGTGAGTCTTTAGATTTCCATAGATAGCAATTATCTTTGGATTTGTCTCCTCTCATCACTTCTTGATTGCAACCATTCAACACCACACATCCTCCCTTAGTAAATTCCACCTTGCATCCTTGGTCACATAGCTGGCTTATGCTTATGAGATTTACAGTCAGTCCTTTTACTAACAATACCTCACTCAGTTTTGGAGCTTCAGGATAGTCCAGCTTACCAACACCCTTGACTTCTCCTTTAGTTCCATCACCAAATGTCACAAACTTGGTGGTAGGAGGTTGTAGATTCACCACTAGGTTGCTCATCCCAGTCATATGCCTTGAGCAGCCACTATCAAGGTACCAGTCTTGTCTGATAGGTGCCCTTGGAGATGTGTGAGCAAGGTTAGCAACACATTGTTGATTCTCAGGAGAGGAATGAAGCTTAGATGCCTGCTGCTTAGGATTGACCTGAGGTGTCTGCTTAGCCGCCCATGTTTGTTTCTTAATGGGGACATTATGCTTAGACACCTTCTTCTTAGGCCTACCTTGCGAGGTCTGGTTTGGGTAACCATGCAGCCTATAGCAGAAGGGTTTTATGTGACCGAATCTACCACAGTAATGACATCTCCATCTCTTAAATTTCTTCTTCTGATGATTGCTCATTCTGGTTCTCCGATGTTGAGACATTGGATGTGACTTCTGCTTGAATTTCTGAACTACAGCCTTAGATTTTTTGAGTTCAGATGAAGAGTACTTAGTGAGTCCTAAACCAGACATGGATCCTGACTTCTGTCCCACCTTTAGGATTTCTTCCAAGGTGTCAGATCCTTTATTCAACATTTTGATGGATTTGGTCAGTTGGTCTAGCTTAGAGGTTAGCAAAGAAATCTCACCATTCAGACCCTCTATGACTTTCAGCTGCTCCAGTTTCTCAGCTTCTAGCTCTTTGATGAGTTTCTTCTGCTTTTCTCCTTGGATACAAACTTCTGCACTTTTAACACATAGTTCTTTATATGAGGCAGCAAGTTCATCCAAGGTGAGTTCATCTCCACTTGAGTCATCCTCTGAGGCACAGACACTCGTCAAAGTTGTGACATGTTTAGCAGATTCTCCTTCAGATTCACTCTCAGTGTCTTCTTCTGACCAGGTGACAGATAGCCCTTTCCTTTGCATCTTGAGAAAGGTAGGGCAGACAGCCTTAATATGACCATATCCTTCACATCCATGGCACTGGATTCCCTTTCCTTGGTTGAACTTTTCTTCAGAAGTTGATCTTTTCCTTATGTCAGACGGGATGTTCTTGACATTAGGTCTACCCTGTTGATCAACTTTCTTTATGAGCTTGTTGAACTGTCTTCCAAGCATGGCTATGGCTTCAGAGATGCTTCCATTTCCTCCACTGTTTCCTTCTTCTGACTTCTCTTCAGTGTTAGATACAAATGCTATGCTTTTGTTCTTCCTGTCAGCATCCTCACATAAGCCCATTTCAAAGGTTTGGAGGGAACCGATTAGCTCATCTACCTTCATCTTGCAGATATCTTGAGCCTCTTCTATGGCTGTGACCTTCATAGCAAATCTCTTAGGCAAGGACCTGAGAATCTTTCTTACAAGTTTCTCTTCAGCCATTTTCTCACCTAGTCCACCAGAGGTGTTTGCAATCTCAAGAACATTCATGTGAAAGTCATGAATAGTCTCATCCTCTTTCATCCTCAGATTTTCAAACTTGGTGGTCAGCATCTGAAGTTTGGACATCTTCACCTTGAAAGTACCTTCATGAGTTACCTTGAGGGTATCCCAAACTTCCTTAGCTAGTTCACAGTGGTGCACCAGCCTGAAGATGTTCTTACTGATTCCATTGAACAATGCATTCAAGGCCTTGGAATTTCCAAGAGCTAATGCCTCTTGCTCCTTGTCCCACTCTTCTTCAGGAATCTGCACACTGACTCCTTCTTCACCTGTCTTTGTTGGATGTTCCCATCCTTTGTTGACAACTCTCCAGACTTTGCTATCTAGAGACCTTAAGAAGGCTATCATACGAGGCTTCCAGTCATCATAGTTAGAGCCATCCAACATGGGTGGTCTATTTGAGTGTCCTATATCCTTGTCCATGGTAATAGAAAGTAACTATCCTAGATCTCACCCAGAACTTAACAGGCAGGGTGCCTGCTCTGATACCAATTGAAATTCTAGTCATCATACTTTAGATGTCACACGGGTTGTTATGACATCCAATTCTGCACAGACAAGAATTATGCAGAACTTAAAAGTAAGTGCAGTAAATAACACAAGTAATTGTTTACCCAGTTCAGTCCAACATGACCTACATCTGGGGGCTACCAAGCCAGGGAGGAAATCCACTATCAGTAGTATTAATTCAAAGCTAAACTCACCCGTTTACAACTCCTCACTTAATCCCTATCCAATGCAATTTCAATCTTACTCTAAGATCAGAGTTCCTACTCACTCCCCCTCAATCACCTCAGTGATTACTACCTTTAATCAATATTAAAGACAATTTTGAAGTCACACTTCAAACAACTCTTGATTGTGCTTAACAGCTTTAATCAAGATACACAGCACTCACGCTTAAAAGCTTTGAGCGACACAACACTTACAACTCAATGAACACCCTATGCCACAGCAATCATCTACGTGATAATGGCTTGGCTTACAAGATATGTCTAATACAAGACTCACAAAAATACAGCAGTGAAGTATGATGGACACACTAAATCTTCACGCCTCAAAATCCCCAGTTCTGAATGAAGGAACGACTTCCTTTTATATTGCAGTCCTTGGGCCTTTGCACTTGTATTCTCCTGAATTTAAGGTCATGCGAGTTCCCCTAAATTCCACATCTAGGTTACTAACAAATAGGCTATTTGTTAGGTTCATTAAATGTAGCTTGGTTGTTGATTTCCTGGATTTTCTCTCAGCTGTTGAATCCCTGAAGAATAGCCTGAGAAAAAGCTGAAACAGAAAACTGAACAACCTACAATATAACACATGCTGTCAGGAATGAATGTCACGACATTCAGCTTGACATCAAGGATCATATGCTAAGTCTATTTTTCCAGAAAACAGACTGTACAATTTTGTTGACCTGTATATGACCAAAATGCCCATACTACAGTAACAGCTTACATTAATAAATGTCAAAGTATCCAATTTGACATTTACACATTTGGCCTTAAGTCAGTTATGTTATCCTCTTGAAGAACAGACTAAGAAACATACTGAAGTGTAGCAGAACACCACTCTGTCTATTGTTCAGTATATGCTGTCAATGATGAATGTCATAACATCCAGTTTGACATTCAGTCAGTAGGCCTTATGCCAAGTCTGGTATTTCCTTGATAACCAGACTGGAAATAAACACTGAGTTCTAACAGAACACCAACTGTTTTATTCCTCAGTATTTGCTGACAGGGATGAATGTCACCACATTCAACCAATCCTGTATTATCTAATCCTGCATTAAACTACTCAAGTGTGTCATGACATCAGTCAAGACATCAGAGTACAGTTAGACATTCTAACCTACAATGCAGTCACACAAACACCTCCACACCATGTCATGACATCAGTCAAGACATTAGAATCCAGCTACTGTTTTACCATACAATGCAGCCAATTAAACACCTACAATTTTCTTTGCAATCATTTCACAATATAACTCATAGGCATCCATTACAAACTTATCTTTACACAAACTATCATTTATTATGTTGTGCATTACCACGTCCACCTTGACCAACTTCCCATCAATTTGTCTCAACATTTTCACGGCGGCTCTTGTTTCCCCGATTTTACACAACCCGTTGATTAAAGTACCATAACTAATCCGGTCGAGTCGAAATCCATGTGCAACGACATGGTCATGAAAGTGCAGAGCTTCATGAACCTTACCGTTAAGACACAAACCCTTGATAAGAGTATTCAAAGTTATGGTATGAGGCTGATAACCAATTTTGAGAATCTTAGCAAATACAGAAAAAGCAAACCTCATTTGACCTGTGTGGCAATAACAATTGATGATGGTGTTTAAAGTAACAATACATGGTTGAATTTGGTTGAATTCTAATCGGTGATAAAGGGAAATAGTAGTGGCGTAATGATTCTTAGTCCTAACGAGAAAACCTAAAATCGTGTTAAATTCAACTATGGATGGAGTAGGGCGCATATTTAGCATGCGATGGAATGAGAAAACGGCATCATCAACATTAGAGTTATTGGGAATGAATTGATGTAGAGAGTGAGAGAAAACCCTAAACAAAGAGTGTGAGTGAAAGGAAGTGAGAAAATTGGAGTAAGAAACGAACCTCCGCATTTCACTATTAACAACGGAGAATTGCAGTGTTGCGCTCAGTTCAGCATTTATAGTAGTGGGTATGTGATCCCTTTAATGTAGAAGATGATGTTAATCAAACAGCAAGACTTCGGGTTCTTCACTTCCTACTGAGAAAGTCGAAGTTTTTTTTTAACTTCCCTTTAATGTAGAAGTTGAAATTTGATTTGGTGGATAGTATTATATTTGGAGAGTTTGAAGTTGTGGCTGAAGAAATGTGAAACTAGAAAGGAGAAGAGTCTGGTGCGATTCTTATGCTCCAAAATATTTCAGAGATGCATCTCTGGAATATTTTAATGTTACCTTACATTTGGAAGCGTCCGGAGATATATTTCCGGAAACAAGGGGGAATTTGTGGAAATTTACATGGTGTGGTAGAAATATCTAGGGTGTCATACGAAACTCTCGGGAAAAAATAGGTTATTCTTAACTAAATTGTTGCATTTTTACAACTCAATCCAAATACTAAAATATAAAAGCGGTATCATTTGCTATATATATATATATATATATATATATATATATATATATATATATATATATATATATATATATATATATATATATATATATATATATATATATATATATATATATATATATATATATATATATATATATATATATATATATCTAGGCATAATTAGTTATCAGGTCCCTTAAGTTAATTTTTAGTTCCGCTTTAGTCCCTTAATAAAAAAACGTTACACTTTTGTCCGTTAATATTAATTTCGTTAGCATTATTGGTCCCTTCCGTTATTTTAGCTAAGAAAACGCTAGTATTTGTCAACGTGGAGTGTCACATATGTAATGACTCAACAAAAAGATAAAGAAAAATCATTATTTAAGGATTTCACTTGTATCAAACATGTTATTATTTATTTCTTGATATTCAAATGTGATTACAGAAAGTGTTGGTGTGTTTTCTTTCCTTCTCAAACACAAACACAATGGCCCCCTCCAAATTAACATCCTCACATGAAGATTCTTGGTCAACTGCATCTCAATCTTCTACATCAGTGGTCCCTCCTTCATCAAACTTGTCACCTATATTATTCAAATCTTCAAAAGTATCCAAATCATAAAAAGTTCCTTTTATACCATTATTTAAATCATCCAAGGCGTCATCTGCTAAATTATTCAGAGTATTCAAATCTTCAAAAGTACCTTTCACATCATTATTCAAATCTTTCAAATTGTCTTCTTCTACACCGTTGGATCATACGTTGGTGTCTAGAGACAATATTGAATTCTCCCCATATATTGGATGCATGACATATAAATGCACATTCTCATTAATTCGTGCTATCATTTTCACTTTATTTTTTCCTGCATCATCTTTGAACAAAATTAGCTCATTAATATCCATTGAATCATAATACCACAAACTTTCCACTTTTTGGTACTCTAAATCCTTTAAACCATCCATAACCTCAAAATAATTCCATAAATTAGGGCCAACTTGCCAAACATCCTCTAACCCCTTGTAACAAAATTTGTTAAACTCCACAAACACACTCCCATTATGGATAACACACTCAAACCTATCACTCATGACCTAACCACGCCAAATTATGTAGAAATGAGTCTTTGAAGAAGGAGAAAACGTTAAAGGTTTGATTTTTAATATAGTAAACGCATAATAGTATCTTAATTATAAAAATGGGTTGGTTCACATTAATTGGTTACCCATGCAGACCCCAAGTAACTTGAACACATTGATTGTCCAATTTCCAATAAAAGTGTCTTCCTTTATTTGTCGTGATCTTTGATATTGCTTTTGCTTCAATTCATTTAGTGAAGTGATTCACTCTCACGAGTAAAGAATTTAGTTGTTCTAGTGCTAAAGGAAAAGGACTTGGGATGTTTACTCCCCCATTGATAAAATGGCCAAGGCGAGGTTACGTAATACAAGACCTCTCTATGGGGACGTGATGTAGGCTTGAGTATTGATGGAATTTGTTGCATTATCCTTCTTATCTTATTCACTTCCTCTTTGTTTGGGGACAATTTATAATAGGTTAGGTGTTGCAATAAGGACATCATCCAGCCTTTGGGATCTAAGGAGTCTATGAAGTTGATGACTTTACTTTCTATGTTAGGGGCGCACAATGTTTCTTGTGTAATCGTTTTATTGTGACCTGACTACTTGGTGTTGGAGAATTTTGACAAGAGGCTAGCTCTTGAGTATTCCACTCTAGGATTATAAGTTAGTTCGAATGAATTGAAGTGTTTTGCAAACTCTTGAACCTACTACAAATACCTAATAAATTACGCTTCCTTCGTCTGGTAATCGTAGCGAGTTAACTAGTAACAAGTTAAGAATCACTTTTGGATTTGAGGTTAGATGCACCCATTTCTCTAGCTAAGGCCATTATTGCAATAAGGGATTCATACTTCATTTGATCATTACTAGCTTTGAACTCATGTGTTAAGATGTTTATAAATATTTTTATCAAAGTTTCAAAAACAGAGTTTATTTTACGTGACGGAAGCAACTTTTGCGTAAAAGAGATTATGCTTATCGATTGAGAGATTCACAAATGTACTTAACCAGTTTGTAATGTATTAAATCGAACTATTGAACTACACCAAATGTACAAACTAATTGTATTGCAAAAAAATTCAATTCCACAAGAAGTGTTATCGAATGATTTTCAATCACGCACAAGATTCTACTATCAAAGTCTTCAGACTTAATCCACATTAATACAAGATATATTCTCTTTGGGTGACAGTATAAAACTTTTTTACACTGTCATTGTATCTCCATTAAACCCCATTTATATATAAATATGTTGAAGTATGTAGTGGTATATACCTTATGGTCATTATTACAGATGAATTTCACTTTTTTGCTTCATTAAATAGTTGATGTATATGGATTATATATGGACAAGATACATTAATCATTGAATGAAACGAAAAAAGTCAAATTTATTTATGATAATAACTTATTTGTGTATTTGCAAAGGATTACACAAAGTAACATACGATTCACCAAGGACAAGATGATAACATGCATCACCCAAAATAGAGTTCGTAGTCGCCTATTACTCATAATGTATGCCCATTAATTGAATCAATAGCTCGTTGGTTATGTCACTCGCCCACTTACGAAAATATGGGGAGTGACAAGTCCTGGCCTACTAATGATACGAGAAACACAGTCAAAGAAGAAAGATTCATTCTCTAGTATAATAAGGGAAGTAACAGTTCCACATCCACATTCCTGAGAATGAAGAGTATCATAACCGATATCTTAGGTCTTAAGACCCGGGCCAAAAAATTCATTTAAATACCTCAACCATGAGGTGAGAAAGGGAGATTCAATTCACTCAACAATCACTCATGTACAAAGCTTCTTACAATCCTTGTGTGAACTTACTCTAACTCCACACCCACTTGGACATCCCTGCACAAGAACACGTAGCTGAAATTACATTGCAGTCAGTATCATTTATTGTGATGTTCTGTCTAAATTTGATATGTGTGTGTAATTTGATTTATTGCATTATTGTAATTCGTTTGTAATTTGTTTGTAAGTTGATCATTTTGACTATTTGTTTAGACATGTACCTTTAGATACCCCTATACTCAATGTGCTATTTTTGGACCTATGATAATGTATCTTTTTAGCCTATACAATTTGATGTAAGTCAAAATCTTGAGTGTAGCTTTAATCACAAGTTAGAATACTTAAATCAAGGTTTTTGTGAAGATTAATTCAAATCATACATGTTATGATTTGAATCAAACACTTCCCTAGAAGTTTATAATTTGGTTATGCCACCTTGATTCGAATTAGGAAAGTGTGTGATTCAAATCATTGTACTTCTTGACTCGAATCACATGGTATTTGATTTGACTCATGTGAATCAAAAATTTATTTAAAATCAATTGTGATTCGAATCATGATTTAGTGTGACTCAAATCACAGACACGGAACATGATTCAAATAAAATAATAAATTCTTCACTTTACTACCTTTAATTCAAATCCTTCTTTCTTTATTTAAATCATAACCTCGTGATTTAACTCAAATCTTATTTTCTTCCTTTTATCTTTTTGTGTCAAACCTCATGCACCTATTTAACCAATTAGTGTCTCTTCTAAAAAGTACTTGATGGGAGATGATAATTTTTCAATATTCATTATTGATGGTTAGTTGAGAGTAATCAATATATTCACCAAGAACCAAATACTCCTTTTGTCAAGAATCTTGAGAGAAGCCATGAGAGCTTTTTCATTCACACACATTATTCCTTAATTCAAACTTGTGAAAACTTCTTATAATATTAATGTTGTGAGAGTTTGTAGTTGTGTTGTGTGAGATTCTTTAGATATTATTCACCATCTTAAACCTTATTCTAAGAAACCATTATTGTGGTGCTCAATTCTAAAGATTGAGTGTGAGAGGTAGATTAAAGGTACATTAGGGAATCTAATATTTTTCTGTGAAATTTGTTCTATGTATCAGGAGAAAGGATCTCTTCTTGTCCAAAGTATTATATGGTGCTTATCGAGCAAGATAAGAGTTTCTCAATACTCCATAGAAGACTTTGGTGGAACTGTGTAAAGGTTGTTGCATATCAAAGTTGCAAGTTGTCCAATCATTTTTGGTTAAACAATCGCTCAGATAAGTCTTCGTCTGATTCGAGTAAAAGTTGTTGCGGAATTGAAGTTTGAAGCATGATTATTGTGTCTTGAAAGTGTGTTTGGATCAAGATCATTGAAGATCTTGTTTGTGTTTTAGCAGTTGAGTAATCTTCATCAGCAAATGGAATATCGTTTTTTATATGTGTTGGCTAAAGCATTGAGTTGTTACTGTTTAGTTTGATGATAACTCGTTGTACCAAAATATTTGTATCATTAACTTTGAAATTGTGGAAGATGTTACCGTTTCCAATGGTTAAAACCATTGAAGAGTAGAGTAGGCATATCGATGACGATTTGTCGAACCATTATATATCTTTGTGTACATTTTTCTTTCTCTATCTATGTTTTAATTTTCTGCATAATACCATATGTATTATATTTTGTTCATCTTTAGAATGTCATATAATGTTTTATTATATAAGTTTAGATTTTTGATGCATCTAATTCATTGAACATTCTATACCTCAATTGAGATTTTGTTAACCCTAAAATTTTGAATTTACATTTCTTTTTAAAACAACCTCTTTTACATTCGTTGTTTGTAATATTAATTGAGCCATTCTTATTAAAAAGACGATGAAACATATATTTCTTGAATCCAACTGTTATATTTTGCTTCTCCTTATCACATTTTGCTTCCACACTTTAAACTCATATTTTTTGAAAAGAATTTGTTTTTGAAAATGGTATAAGGGGGTCGTTCTATTCAACCCCTCCCATTTCTAGACTGTTTCATCTACATATTCTCGATTAACAACAATGACCCCAAGAACATGTCACATCCACCAATACATAAATGACAATTATTAAAGTCTCCAATTCCCTAAAATACAAATTTCTCTCTAGAATCTTCGAAGATGCATCATTAAAGTGGCAATTGAACCTGTCACGACTCTCGATCACCAGCTACCATAATATAATAGAAAAGTTGGTCCATCAGTTTACGATGAGCAGACACGAAAAGGTGTCTACTATTAACCTATTCAATATTCTCCATAGCCCTGTTAAATCTTTGCAAAAAATATTTCGCCCACTTAAGTGATATAACTATCAAAATCATCTACCCCAACCAAAAAAAATCCATGAAAACCTTTTAAAGTAAATTGAGAATTATGCATTTTAATGACTATCTCACACAATTGTCTACAGCTTCTAAAAATTAAGATGTTCTTGTTTTGAATGGTCCACATTTGTCTACAGCTTCTATAAATTAAGATGCTCTTATTTTGAATGGTCCATATTTGTCTACAGCTTCTATAAATTAAGATGCTTTTGTTTTTTATCTCACTATTTCAAATGTCACAAATAAACATCAACTGGTATGTCGCAAATGACTCATTCTTCAACGTGACACTCGAGCGAAAGTTTAAGCTTAACGAGTACACATCTCTTGCAGATATTAAATACGAAATTCATCACCTCCTACCTTACGGAGACAGTTGAAGAATTGTGAAGCTCGAGTACCGTTCACCATCAATTGGCAACAGAGAAAAGATGAGTTCAACAATTTTGAGCTCAAGATGGATGCAAATGTAAGGGCTATGTGAAATATCCACTTCTGTTTCAAAACAAAAGTTTTGCTCGAGTTGGAAGCGACGATTTCAAGATCGGTCGAAGATATTGTGAAGATGTTGAAGCGTCCACCTAAATATTGATATTCAAGTGTAATGTTGCATTTTATGTTAGAAATCATCTATGTAATGCTTATTTTATTTTATGAATGTTAATTTCATTTTAGAAAATTACATATTTTTTATATCTGTTTTTGCTACGGAAATGAATCTACGAAAAAAAATTGGAGATGCATCTCCGATATTAAAAAAACATCTTATAGGACGTCACTCATAATAGTCTATGTTGGGTGTGCATTGGATGCGCCCGGAGATACGTCTCCAAAAACTGAAGGACATTTTAGTATTTTCCGTGTAGTGCCTGAGAAACATATATGATACATTAAAAAATTCCCTTATTTTATTATATTTATATTTATATTAGTTTCCAACAAATGATATAATTTATAGAGTCAAGTTTAAGTAAGATGACAACAAATTTAAGCACATATGAGTAACCCAACTTCAGCAAATCCAATTAACTTCAGCAAAATAGAAAAAACAGTGGATAAAAAGACACTTTCGTGCATTTTTTGAGCTAGTGGTCGATAATAATAATATCAGACGAAAAATACATTGCATAGTGACGAAGTGACACCCTTTGAATGGATGGACTATTGATGGAGAGTATAATATTACTCAGAAAATGACAACTTACATGTAGGAGAGATCCTTGAACAAAGAGAATAAATCACTTAAAAAATGTGGTATTTCCAATCCTCTTTGGTTGGTGAACTTTGTGCCTATCAATCAGAGACAAAATAGGATACGTAAAGAAAAGAAGAATTAACAAAAACCAATAACTATCCATGGATGTAAAAAAACAAACCTTGAAAATAGAGAGATTGAAGTTTGGGACAATTCTGGAGCATTCTACCTACCTCATCCCATTCATGAATGTGGATATTAGGGCTCCAACATAGATAAAGTTTGATTAAGTTTTCAAACATTGGAAAGTCTTTGTAATATGAATTGGTTTCTTTATTAAGAAGATTATTCCCGAACTGTCCAGGACAAAAATAAGATACACATTATAAAAACAAACAAAATGGAAAACACACATCATATTATATAAGAATAAGGATTGGTCAATTTAGTCTTGTTGTAACATAGTCAACATAACTAAAATGGTGATTTATATCATGCCCCTAATATATTTATAATTTGGACATTATAAACAGCTTTAAAAGGAACCAACTAAACTTGGACAAGGGTTTAATATACCTTCTAGTTGTAACACTGTCATTTGCTTTAACATATAGAGTAACCAATCTCTCCAATTCATGACACCCAGGAAGTGTTGGAAATAAATCCTTTTTCTATTTAGAAAAAGTGTGTGGGAATATTAAAGGCTTGAATAGAAACTTGGTAGGTAGGAGAATTATTTATGGAAGAGAGAACTTTGTATTTTTGCTTGATGCAAAAGTCTAGGATTACATCTCTATTTATAGTACTCTATGGAGAACTTTAGACCCACTAATTCTAGAGAGTTTTGTTAAGATCAAATCAGTAGTCTAGCAATAATAGAAATGGAACAGGGACACAAATAAGTCAATTGATGAATATTATTGATGAAATAAGGCTAGAGTTCATATGGGATCTAGCAGAATACAGTAAACTTGCATGAAAGTGGAAAGAAAAGATGAAGAAAAAGGGTCAAGCTCTTCGAGAGGCCTTATCTCTTCTATGAAAATGAGACTCAAATCATGCATACTGACAAAGGAACATTCTCTCTGCATATATTCCCTCAGATCTGGATTTCTCTCTCTTCCTGCCACCTGGCACCTCTCCCATGTGCTGCTAACAAAATTAGTTTTGAGTGGGAGTAACACTATTCCTCATCTCTCTCTTCTTACGTGTCCTCTTATACACCTTGCCATATCTATCAATTCCTCCCCCTTCAAAACTCTCCTTGACCTCAAGGAGAAATTCAGGAAACTCCTATTTCATATTCTCAATTAAATCCCAAGAATTTTCAAATTCAGGTAAATTCTTCCACTTAATCAACACCTCCAATACCCCTTGTTCAGTTCTCCTGGTTTCCACAACCCTTTCAGGAGTGGGTTCTAGGTGCCAATTCTCATTCATACAAGTTGGTAGGGGTTGAGGTTCTACATTAGGTTTGACAGCCTTTTTTAACAATGACACATGAAACACGGATGCACCCTCGTGTCATCAGGCAATTTCAATTTATAGGCCACTACCCCTATCTTCCGTATCACTTCATAAGGCCCATAAAACCTGGGACTTAATTTTTGGTTAAGTCTTTTGGCCAACTTCTTAAGTTTATAGGGTTGAATCTTTAGAAACGCCATATCTCCCACCTCATGTTCAACCTCTCTCTTATGCTTGTTGGCTTGATTTCTCATCAAATCTTAAGCCTTCAGCAACTGCTCTTGCAACTCTTTGAGTATAACATTCCTCTCAGCAGTCAGTTTATGGACTTCATCCACTGCTGAAAATGGAGTATTCCCTCTTATTAGCACTGGTGGGGTTCTTCCATATAAGGCTTCAAAAGGAGTGGTTTTCAAGGAGGCATGGTAATTGGTATTGTACCAATACTCTGCCCAAGCCATCCATTTTGGCCACTGTTTTGGTTTCAGCCCAGTCACACATCTCAAATAAGTCTCTAAACACCTATTGACCACCTCAGTTTGCCCATCTGACTGAAGATGGTAAGCACTGTTGTATTTCAATCTCGTACCTTCCTGTTTAAACAACTCATACCAGAAATTACTTAAAAAAACCTTATCTCTATCAGAGATTATTGAGCTAGGGAAACCATGCAGCATGACCACTTCTTTTATGAATAAATCAGCAATGTCCTTAGCAGTATAAGGATGGCTCACAGGAAGAAAATGAGCATATTTTGTCAAGCTATCCACCACTACCATCACAATATTCACTCGATGCACCTTAGGCAACCCTCCTATGAAGTCCATGGAAATGTCACTCCATGTCTGTGTTGGTATATGCAAAGGTTGTAACAATCCTCCAGGACTCAAGGTTTGATACTTATTCCTTTGACACACTTCACAAGGTTGCACATACTTCTGTATCCTCTTTCTCATACCCTCCCAATACACCACACTAGCAATTTTTTTTGTAAGTCCTTAAGTATCCTGAGTGTCCTCCCACAAAAGTATCATGGAACTCATGTAAGAACCAAGCAATTCTGGGTGATTGCTTGGGAACCACTATTCTGCCTTCATAATATAACCTACCACCTTTGAGCTGAAAACCAGTTTGGCTACTATGATCTGCTAATAAGGCTTGCACTATAGCTTTAGTTTTTCATCACCTTGGACTTCTTCCTCCAATCCTTCCCAAGCTTCACACTGAACTGTTGTGATATGAACATACTGCATCTGTCTTGATAAGGAATCAGTTGCATTGTTCTCCTTCCCTGGTTTGTATTTAACCTCAAAGTCAAATCTCAACAATTTTGAAATCCATTTCTGATGTTCCTCCCCCATTGTTTTCTGCTCAGTAATGAACTTCAAGCTCTTCTGGTCAGTGTGAACTTTGAAGTGTCTCCCTAGCAAATAGGGTCTCCACTTTTGAATAGCAATCACAATTGCCATGAGCTCCCTCTCATATACAGACTTTTTCTGAGCCCTGTCAGACAAGGTCTGACTCATGTATGAAATAGGCCTCCCTTCTTGCATTAAAACAGCTCCTATTCCTTTTCCTGAGGCATCTGTTTCTAGGATGAATTCCCTTCCAAAATTCGGCATAGCTAGCACTAGTATGGTGGTCATGGCCTCCTTAAGCTTCTCAAAAGCCTCTTGAGCCTCACCACTCCAAACAAAACTATCCTTCTTGAGTAATTGAGTTAAAGGCCAAGCAATTCTTCCATAATTTTTCACAAATTTCCTGTAGTACCTAGTTAATCCCAAAAACCATCTCAATCCTTTCAACTCTTTAGGCTTGGGCCATTTTAACATGTCTTCTATTTTCTTTGGGTCAACTGATAGACCCTTTCCCGAAATGAGGTGTCCCAGATACTCAATCTCCTCCTGTGCAAATGAACAATTTTTCTTGTTGGCAAAGAGTCTGTTGCTTTTCAGCACTTGTAAAATCTCAGTCAAATGTTGCTACCCTTACTGTAGATTAGTATATCATCAAAAAACACTAGGCAGAATTTCCTCAGAAAAGGCCTCAACACTTCATTCATGAGTGCTTGAAATGTAGAAGGAGCATTTGTTAGCCCAAAAGGCATAACCAAATACTCATAGTGGCCTTCATGAGTCCTAAAAGTTGTCTTGGCTACATCAGCTTCCTTCATCTTGATTTGGTGATAGCTAGATTTTAAATCTAACTTAGAGAATATCACTGCACCCCCCAATTCATCCAGTAGCTCTTTAATAACTGGTATAGGAAATTTGTTAGGTATTTTGACCTTATTCAGAGCCCTATAATCAGTGCAAAATCTCCATCCTCCATCTTTCTTTTTCACCAATAAAATTGGACTTGAGAAAGGGCTAGTGATATGCCTTATGATTCCAGCCTGCAACATATCTTTTACTATCTTCTCAATCTCATTTTTTTGATAAAAAGGGTACCTATATGGTCTGAGATTTGGAATAGCAGCATCATGTTTGAGTAGGATAGCATGGTCATGTTCCTGGGGAGGAGGTAACCCTGAGGGGAGATTAAAGACTTCTTCAAATAGTTCCAGGATTCTCTCCCATTCTGGTGTCTTGGTGTTATTCCCAGCCTGTTTGGCCTCCATGGAGTGCAAATAAAATACCATCCCTTCATCTGTCAAAGCTTTGAGCATAGCTTTCCATGAAGCTTGTCGGGTACACAAAATAGGGTCACCTTGTATACTGTATGTTTGTCTTCCTTGCTTCCATTTCAGGCATAACTCTCCAAATTTTGCCTCAATATTACCCAAACTGGCCAACCAATCCATTCCTAGCACCATATCAGACCCTCCTAACTCCATTAGAAAAAAAGGTTAACTAAACTCCACCCCTTGCACCTGAAACTGTAACCCTTCACACACCCCTTGATTCTTTACCCTTTCACCATTTCCGACTTCAATCACATAGACTGGAGTATCTACCACCTTCAATTTCAATTTTGTTACTAACTTGGAATCAATGAAATTGCTGGTAGCCCCGGAATCAATCAATGTTAACACCTTTCTTTCATTCACAATGACCCACACCTTGAAGGATTTATTAGAAGTAAACCCTTCCTTACTCTGCAGGGACAATTGCAAAGTCTTCAGCTCAACTATCATTTCACTCTCCTTTTCTATTTCCTCTAATGACTCTTTCACTCCTTCTTCTTCCTTACTACTACTTTCACATAGCCTCAAACTCATGTGTTTGAACTTATAAGTATGGTCCCTATTCCACTTGTCTCCACACTTGAAACATAACCCTTTTTTACTCCTTTTTTCCAATTCTGCAGGGTCTAATCTTCTTCCCCTGTATCTGTCAGTGGGTCCAGCTCCTTTTTTTCCACTTTTTGTTTTAGCACTACACACTTCTCCAGGATCTTTGAATTTATAAGTCACTCCTCTATCCTTCCACCCAGTACTCCTTCTCTCCATTACTTCATTTTTTCCTCCAATTAGCAACGCACGATCCATCACATCTGCCAGATCGTGATTGTCATAGAGCTTTAACTCTACCTGAATTTCTTCCTTTAAACTATTCAGGAAAATAGACCCCAGCATATGACTTTCTTCCATGACTGTTGTCTTCTGTTTCAAGCTCAACAATGGTCCTAATAGGTTATGCAGCAACCCAGGTTGAAACCTTCTAATCAAACTATTTTGAACTCCCAGTTCCTCAACGGTGTTTGTTCTTCCCACCATTGAAATCGGTTCAACGCCCTGTCCTCCATCGCTAACACCACCTTGTCCACCTTATCTTGCGTACAAATTTCGTGGAGTCGAAAATAATGTTCCACCCGCACCAACCACCCATACGCATCCTCTCCCTTGAATATCGGAATCTCCAATCGCCTCCTTCCTCCATAAATTCCGCCTCTCTGGTTATTGTTATGATAATGGTGTCGTGGTCGTGATTCCCCTGATTCTGAGCTAAAAGTGCTTCCCTCGTTGTCGTCGTCTCGCCGGTCCTCACGCCCTTTACGTGTGTGACGCCGCGTTTGTTGTTCTTGAATGCGTTGACGTATCTGATCAACAGTGACTTGAGGTCGTGACTGTTGATCTAAAACGAGTTGACGAATCTGTTCCATGGACGCTTCCATGTTACCCATCCAATGTTCTATCAGTTCAACACGATTTTCCATAACGCTTCTCGTAACGACCATCCACAGGAAAAACAAAACAAGGCTTTAGATACCAAATTGCTAAGATCAAATCAGTAGTCTAGCAACAATAGGAATGGAACAGGGACACAAATAAGTCAATTGATGAATATTATTGATTAAATAAGGCTAGAGTTCATATGGGATCTAGCAGAATACAGTAAACTAGCATGAAAATGGAAAGAAAAGATGAAGAAAAAGGGTCAAGCTCTTCGAGAGGCCTTAGCTCTCCTATGAAAATGAGACTCAAATCATGCATACTGACAAAGGAACATTCTCTCTGCATATATTCCCTCAGATTTGAATTTCTCTCTCTTCCTGCCACCTGGCACCTCTCCCATGTGCTAACAGAATTAGTTTTGAGTGGGAGTAACACTATTCCCCATCTCTCTCTTCTTACGTGTCCTCTTATACACTTTGCAATATCTATCAAGTTCTCAACTCTAGACACTCAAAAAGTATTCTAGAAAATATTACAATCTTATGAAATATCTAGACACTCCAAATACTACAAGACTTTTCTATAGACATTATCCAAAATAAATTAAACCCAAAATAACTAAGCCCAAAAATCAAATAATAAGGTTAGACCCAAATCAAGTTTAATATTTCAACAAAAAGAAGTTTCATGAAATCGTCCATACGATGAAAATGAACATCGAACAGATAGAGGATTTTGAGCAAAGGAAGATGAACAGAACAATCAAACAAAGTGTCTAGATGTATTTTGATTAATGTCATGGTGACAAGTGTTTTGAAGCTGAAAACGGTAGGCGCCAAAGGAACATATAACAAGTATAGATAGAGATGACAGATGCCACATTTTTGAGCTGTTTCAATCCAATTGTCGAAAGTGAAACGGTCAGTCTCGGCATCCCATTGTTGAGAACGACAATTGAAAATAAAATATTTGAAAGGAAGGTGCTGAGAGTGTGGGGAGAACATAAATGTGTTAACGAATCTAAGAAAGTGAATCATGTTCTCTGCGTTGTTGATGATTCCATCGTCAATGCGTAAGACTGAGAGTGAGTGGCATATAGAGATCCAATTCTTGGAAAGAAGCATGGTTTTTAAAGCATGTTTGGTTGGGAGAAAAGAGATAATATGAATAGTATCTCTTCTGGTAAGTCATTGATGGACGACTTTGATTGCAGCCTTTCTATGTGTAACACCTCAAAATTTGCCCTCCTCTCTTGGGACTAGCTTAGCATATTGCATTTCATTTTGTAAGATATTAGGCATTACATCTTTGCATATCATGTGGAGACAATAAGCAAGTCATCCTCCCAAGTCTTTCTCAGAAGATAAAAAAGTCAAAAGATTCAAGCCTGAGGGTCTTATGAATTGATCACTAATCATCTGAGGGTTGGTGCTTCAAATTAGGGTTTCTCGGTTCTTCAAGGAGGTTGATCTTTATCTTGGTTTCTCAATGTTACATCATCATCATCATGGTCTTATCATCACCAAGAGATTCATTGTGCTTGATCAGTTCCTTGAGATTAGGGTTTTGACCTCTGGTCAACCCTAATCAGGAGTATCATGCCAATCAGGGCTTGTCAAGGAGATGGGGGTTTTAAAGGAGATGGGGATCATCATATGATTTTGATGGGCTTATGGAAGCTAGGGTTTCATCTTGGAGCCATTTCATCAGGAGATTGAGGCTCAAGCTCAACAGTCAAGCTGAAATTCATCTATCAACTGAAAAAGTCAACCTAAAGTCAAATCATGGATTTGAAGGTGGGAGAGGGTTAGAGAGACTTCATTCATGTTCAAACAAGTCTCATTTGACATTTCAAACATCAACATTGAAGAAAATAAAGTCAGATGAAAACTTTCCAAAAATAGAAAGTGACTTGTAATTCAAAATTGCCAAAAATGGAAAGGTTTTCTCCTCAAGATTACATGTCAAAAAATGCTTCAAATGAAATTTGGTCCAACATGAAAGTTGAATATCTTGCTCTCACCTTTCCAAAAAGTCCAAGAACATGAATTTCTCATATATGGTTGGCAAGATATGGTCAAATCTTGGTCAAGATAATTTGAACTTCACAAGTGCATAACTTTTGAACCATAAGGCCAAATGGAGTGGGATTTTTTGCAACATTATTCTTTTGTCATGTGCTATCCAAATTATACATCATAAGCCATGCATTTTGATCACAAAAATATTTGAATTTCCATTTGAATTTTGGAGGGAAAATGACAATTTGAAAAATATTCATTGAATTCGCTTCCAATCACTTGCTTTGGCTTAGAAACATCATTTGAAGTTGATCCAAACCAGAACCTTGCATTGTTACATTGCTTTTCATGCATATAGGGTGAATTGGCTAATTTGCACATAACACTTCAATTTCACTAATCATTTGCATTAGCACTAATTGTGATTACCAATATCATTAACAGAACATATAAAAGGCAAATCATAACTGTTTTTGGGATTGGCATAACAGAATTCTGAAATCTAGATCTAGATCCAAAAGCTTCACATTTTTTTCTCTCAACTTTTCTCCAAAATCCTTCACAAACCGCGCCAAGTTCTTGATCAATCCTTCATCCATAAGCATATTTGAGTGTGTTTGAAGCAAGAATTCATCATTTTCGTGTTGGTTTTGGAACTGTTGCAACCTTGCATCATCAATGGCAATTGAAGATTCAAGCTGAATCGTGCAAGCTGAACCTCCAATTCTTCATCCATTCACTCATCCAAGAAAAAAGAAGCATCTGTTTGGACCTTGCAAGGCTTGAAAGTCACGATTCCACTTCTGCACTTCAATTAAGGTTAGGATTCGAGTCTCAAGATTCTTGAAATTAGGATATGCATGTGGTAGATCTTTGAACATAGGTCACACTGAGCTTTAGATCTTGGAAATTCGTTGAGTAATGAATGAGTTATTGTGAATCTAAGTTTGATGATTAAACTTTCTTTGGATCGAATCTTGTGATATAATGAGAATTAGGTTAATATAAGCTTTGATCCATGTTGTGTGTTGAAAGACGAAGCTAATGATATATTCACTTTGCATTTTGGTGACAAATGTTCATGATCTGGAAAAGTGATGAAGAACACGTATGAACTTAGGGTTTTTTGAATCCAGAACTCATTTGATCTTGTAGCGCGCCTATTGCATGTGTTTTCTGTTTAAGCTCATGTATTGGTTGCATGCAGTAGGGCGTGGCACTTTGATTGGCTATAATTCATTTTCGCTGCCATGTAGACTTAAGTGAAACGCAGAGTTTCACTTAAGCGCGCCCTAGTTTAAATAGATACACAGTTCGATACCTGGCTGAGACAACTCCATGTGCCTTGCTTCATTTTATTTTCATTTTTTTCACATGTTCATCCATGCCATTTCATGTCATTTTTTAATTTTTTCTTCATTTCAAAAATTCATAACTTCATGAATAATGATCCAATTGAGATGAGGTTTTTTGCATGATGATCCTCATGATGTCTACTTTTTTTTGATGATTTTTCCAGAAATTGTGCACGCATGAATTTTTATTTTGCTTAGGGATTGTGTATGTGTATGTTTTCATGGCCTACTTTGCCATATCCTTCATGAAATGATGAGATTTTATCCAACACTCTTGAAATTTTGTGTGCTTAAAATAGACACATTAATGGACATTTTGGTATAGAGTTTGCATTTTTCACATGTCTGGTTGTGGAGTTATGATCTGATGAATGTAGGTGTGACAATATGTGTCACACCTTTGCTTGCTTGACTTGTGGATTTTCTTTACCATGCCAATTCAATGCCAAATGATGTGAATTTTTGCATGATGCTACTTCTGGATGTTAGGATTGCTTGTGAATTTTTATGGAATTTTTGGATTCAATTTGGATTTGTTTGAGATTTTCTCTTCTGGCTTGCCATTTGTGGACCTTTTGATAGTCATGAACTTCAAAGATTTGTGAAATGCTTGATGCTTATCATATGAACTTGAAATTTTGCACATGTGTTCTAGACACTTTGAAGTTCATTGTGGCTTTGGTTTGAGGCATTTATCATGTTTGGATTCTGTTTTAGGTTTGTGTGAAGTTGATGTATGAAATTGTGCCTCATTTGAGCTTGTTTTTCCTTGCCCTGCCTTAGGGAATTTATTTGCCATGCTTCCACTTGTCCAAATGCATTGAATTTTGGTATGATGATCATGTTATGAGTGCTATTTATCCATAATTTTTCTTGGGATTTATTGAATCATTTTTTAATTGATTTGGATTGGTTCATTCTGTTTGCTTCAATGAGCTTTGAACTTGCATGCCTTGCCTTAGATGCTTTGTGAAATGAAATTGGTTGATGATATGGACATGAAACCACTTGGATGTTGTTCTTAATTGATTAAGCTTGATTCATGCCAATTTTCATGTTCTGTTTTGGATTATTTCTCCTTCTTTGACCCTAGGCCTTGTCCTAGTGGTTAGTGCTTATGTTTGAGTTGTGTTTTCAGGACAAGGAGCATATGGCCTTGAGGAGTTTGATTCATTTGCTCATTTGGATTGATATTTGATTGATGTTGATTAACATTAAGTTGTTTTGTAGGTGGATTAGCTCCTTTGAGTTGAGCTTGTGCTTTCCTTTGATGCATTGATGGTTGTCTGTTGACTTGTGTACAGTTGTCTGTTGACCATTAACTGTCTGTTTGACTTTTTGAGTTGAATACTAATTGTGTTAGATTGTTTTCAGGTACATTAGTTGCTTGAGTTCTTTTGAACTTGTATTTGCTGTTGCTTGGTTGCTTAACCAATTGAGGTAGAACTCACTGACTTCATGTAGTCTGGAAGACCTGTCCTGTTACTTGGGCAGGCACCTGTCTGAAGTCCTCCTTAAGAGGCAATGCTTGTGTTTGTTTATATTTGTGCCAAGCAGGAAAAGACCTTTGTTAAGGCAATTGGCAGATAAAAGAGATGTGCAATCCATCTCCTGCTATTCAGTTTAGTCATCCCTTTGCTCACACAACTGCTGTTGATGCATTGTGGGTATTAACCCAAGATCTTTGTTGAGTTAGTCATATGTGTAGAAGGGTTCCAACTTTCTGAACCCACACATTCCTTTGTCTGAAGCTCTCCCAGGCCAGGGATAAGATCTGTGAGGCACACCCCTCACCTCCCATTTCATCTGCTTCACCCTAACTCTCAATGTTAGGGTTAAGAGCTAACATCACCCGATTCCAGTTGGCTTGTGTTTCACAGCCTAACCTTGTGTGAGCCCACTTTGTTTGTATATAGTGTGTGTTAATTGCTGATTGTGTGCTTGTATGCTTTGCTTTGCCTGTTTAGGATAGCTTGCTGCCTGTGCAAGTTAGATAGAAAACTCAACCTAGGACCATTCTGGATTGCATGATAACTATTAGGCTCGAGTCAGTCTCCCTTTTAGTTTGTCATTTCCCAGTCTCTGGTTAGGAGAAAGTTTCTCCCCTGTTTAGGGGAACTACGTTGCCCTGATCCTCATACCAGATGAGGTATGTAGGCAGGAGATCGTACGAGATCTCTCCGGGCACCCTTTTTCTTTTTTTGTGTGTGTTTGCTTGACAGTTATTAGGCTCGAGTTCCCGACTCCCTATTAACTTGTTGGTGTGTTATCCCTCTTGTGTGTTAGAAGATGGATGTAAGACCAGCGACTGGCATTCCGTGTCCTTTTGTTGTGTGCTTGGAGTCCGATATAAGCCCAGCGATTGGCATTTGGTTTCCAGTGTGGGTTTGTTTGGTTCGGAGTCTGATGTAAGTCCAGCGATTGGCATTCGGTTTCCATGTTTGCCTGTTTGCGTGTGTTTTGTTTCGGCGTGCGTGAGCCGAACTACGGTAGCTCTGATTCTCATTCCAAATGAGATACGTAGGCATAGGATGCGATATCCTAGCGAGCCCTTCCCCTCTTCTCCCACCTGTGTGTCGCATCCGCGAAAATCAACCGGCGAGCGCTGAAATAAAAACAACACAGAGCCGCCACTGGACGTTATTTATCCCAAGACAGGGAAAGGAAACGCTCAGAGAAACCTGGAAAAGCATGGTCTCGCGACCAAAGAGAAAGGGTACGGGAGTCGGTTACGCAAGGGGAAGGTATTAGCACCCCTCACGTTCGTCGTACTCGACGGGATCCACGCTCTAGAAAAGAAAAGGTTGCTATAAACATCATACACACACGCTACCGGACAACACAGGTGGGGTTAGAAGAAGAGAGCTCGATAAGACATCGCATCCTATGCCTACGTATCTCGTCGGGAACGAGAATCAGAGCTACCGTAGTTCGGCTCACGCACGCCAAACAAAACAAAGCATCTATACACAACAAGGTGGCAAACATGGAGCCCGACTACCACTCAATGGAATTACGTCAGCATCCGAACCAAAACACACACAAACGGGCAAACGTGGAGCTCGACAGCCAATCACTGGACTTAAGTCGGCATCCGAACCCAACAAGCCCACACTGGAACCCGAATGCCACTCAATGGACTTACATCAGCTTCCGAGCATACAACAAGCACAAACAAACAACAACTGGCTAAGGAGTCGGGAACTCGAGCCTAGCAATTGTCAAACAACACACACAAAAAAAGAAAAAGGTTGCCCGGAGTGGTCTCGCACGACCACCTGCCTACATACCTCGTCTGGAACAAGGATCAGGGCGATGTAGTTCCCCCTCAAGGGACTGAAATTCTAGCCAGAAACAAAGGGAGACACACTACCAGGGAGCTGTACTCGAGCCTAGTGTTATCATGCATCATTGCCCTATGTTCAGGTTTCTAACTACTTGCACCACTGCAAGCTAATCCTATCCAGGAAAGAAGCAAGCATACAAGCATACAAGCATACATCAAATGAGAACAAGCATCTCAAACAGATATCCACATAGCACACACTATAACCAATCAAGTGGGCTCAAATAATGGGTTTGACTGCCTCAGCAAGTCATCTGTACAGGCTGTGTTTGCTCTTAACCTTGCCATTGAGAGGCTAAGGTGAAGCAGATGAAAGGATGAAGTGAGGATGAGACCTCACAGCTCTTATCCCTGGCCAGGGAGAGCTTTAGACAAAGGAGCATGGGTCCAGAAAGTGGGAACCCTTCTATGCTCAAAGACTCTGACACACTGTGCACTGCACAAGATCTTGGGTTTGTATCCCAATGCATCAACACCAGTTGTATGAGCAGAGGGATGACTCAACAAGAATAGTGGGGGATAGATTGCATATCCCTTGGCTTCCACCAATTGCCTTAATCAAGGACTTCACCTGCTTGGGCACAAAAAGTAAACAACCACAAACATTGCCTCTTAAGGAGGACTTCAGACATTTGCCCGGCCCGGTAACAGGCCCGGTCTCCCAGACTACATGGAGAATAGAAGTCCTACCTCAATTGGTTTATACAACCAAGCAGCAGCAAGCAAGTTCAATATGAACTGTAAGCAACTAAATGTACCTGAAATCAATCAAGTATCATCAGTACTCAGGCAGACAAAGAATAAACAGCAAATAGTCAATCAGTCAGACTATACAGATAACATAGGTTAGTGCACACAAGTGCAAGCTATGAGATCAAGCTCAAGCTCCACAACCTACAAAATAAATTCATGTTAGTGTACAAACATCAAACAAACTCAATTGAATTGACTTGGTTCAATCTCCTTAAGCATTGTGCTTTTTCATCCTGAAAAATCAAGCAAATGTGAGAAACAAGACCACTAGGCCAAGCATAGGGTCCAAAAGTGACAAAAATTCTAAACAGCAAGGGATTCTCAACCAAACTCATGTTAATGCAAATCAAAAGCAAATGCAATTGGTCCCATGCTTATATCATTCACCATATTCATTTCATGACCAAAACAAGTCAAACTAGGTCAAATGGAACACCAAACATCCAAACAGAATGACTTCAATCAAATCCATATCAAAACAATTCCAAAAATCCTCAAATAATCCACACCTAAACAGGACATATTCAAGGTATAGCATGTCAAATTTCAGCTCAATTGGACAAAGGGAACTATGTCAATGAAAATCAAAAAATCCAGACACAATTATTCAAGCCAAATCATGACATCAACACATGCATTCACTTCAAAAATTCATAAGTCAATGAAAACAATTAAGAAATGAATGGGACCAAAAGCATCATGTCCTATGATGTGTCTATAACCAGCATACCAAATTTCATGTCCATCCAAAACCATATGAGCATTTCACACAAGATATTCAAACATGTGTCATATAAGCTCGCATAATGGACACACAGTGAAGAAAAATATCAATCAAATTGAAAATGTCATAGAAAAATCCAGAAATATTCATATAGCATCTTAACATATCAATGATCATCCATGTAAAATTTCAACTCAATCAAATAACCATAGGCTAGGCAAAAAATTTCATGAAGTTGACCTAGCTAGGTGTGACACAAATTGTCACACCTAAGTTCAAAAAATCATATCTCACTCCACAGGTATCCAAAAATCACAAACTTTATATGTAAATCACCATCAACATGTCTAGAATAAGCTCAAAAAATTTCGGACATTTCTTTTAAGGCATGAGTATTTCACAATGAAAATGGCAAAATGTACACAAAATACACACAAGTCAAACATCCCTAAGCAAAGTCAATTTTCCACCATGCACAATTTTAAAAATCATGTCCATAAAATTCTAGAGGAAAAATGAGACCTAACAAAAAAAACTCTCATATTTTTGATTTGTAAAATATTTTTTATGAATTTTCTAATATTTTGGTGATTTTTGAATAATTATTTGAATTGTTTTAATTTAAATAAGTTAATTAATGGCAAAGTGGTAATTATGCGCCAAGGACCAAAACGACCGTGTTTCCATTTAATGCGTTGCCACACGCTGATTGGCCAGGAGCATGGAGGGAAACAGAATTCAAAAAGCGAATGCGAGCCAAGCGGATCAAACTGAGAAAAAATCCAGAAATCTTCATCTTCATCGTGCGTTTTTCCAGAAATCCATATGAACACATGAACAACAAATCTCAATGAAAATCCACAAATGAATATGCGTTGGAAAGGTCTCGATGCCAGGATCTCAAATATACACATAATTCATCCTAATTGTTCCTAAATTTCCTGAATCGGACGAATTAGGTTTTGGCAACAATTCTAAAATTCACAATATCTCACTCTTTAATCATCCATTTCAAAAACTAAATAGATCATGATCATCTAGGTTGCACACACTACAAAAAGCATATAGCAATTAACAAAATCATGAGATTCGATTTGGCACCTTGATTTGAAGTCAGTGATGAAACTTGATGTTACAAGGCATGTGGATCCAAAACAGATGGAGTATGAACTTCAAGATGTTGACTGGAGGTGTTAGGTTGATCCAATGCAGCTTCTAGTGGAAGAATTCTCAATTCACCATAGTTGAGCCAAGGAAGAACAGTCACGATCCATGAAGATTCTCAATGCCAAATGCCAAAACAGTAGAAGAAGATGATGATTGGAGCTTGGATCAAAAAGAAAATCTCGAATTGATGGAGAATTGGAAGAGATTTTTGGAATTTGCTCTTGTGAGTTCTTGAGGTTTTTAGAGAATTTGGAGGGAAGAGTTTGCAATTTCTTGTGATTGGTGATTCTGTTAGAAGTTTGTTATGATTAGGTGTTTATACCTCAGCTTAATCAAGCTCTTAATCCTCCAATTAGCAAAATGCAATGGTAATTAACAAAGTGTCATTTTCAAAGGCAAGGGCAAAATGGTATTTTCCTATGGGCTCTGTGACAGCTCATTGCCAGCTCACACAATCTCAAAATGACATGTGTATGTGTGAGCTGTTGCAACTTGTCCCATGTCCATTGGATGTGTATTTTGGAATTTCATTATGCCATGGCACTTTTATGCATTTTCAAGTGGAATTCAAAAGTGAGTTGTTCAACCATTGCACCTTGACATGTTATGATGATTCAAACCATTTCCAATTGTCATTTGTGAGGTGTTACAAAAATCCCCATTCCAAAATTCCCATTATTTCTCAAGTTGGACCATTTTGCCCCTGGATTTTTAACTGTACACTTGAAATTTGACTTTTTGCATTGACCATTTTTGATGAATTCCAATTATGCACCATGAAAGTACATGTCAAATGGAGTTTGTGCATAAAAAGATCACTCAATTTGGACACTCCATGTGGAAGTTATGCCCCTCTGATTATGGGTCATTTTCGAAATTGAATGGACCATAACTTGCCAACCATACATGGGATTTTTAAGTTCTTGGACTTTTTGGAAATATGAGAACAAGATCTACAACTTTCATGTTGAACAAATTTTCATTTGAAGCTTCCTTGGACATGTAATTTTGAGGTCAAAAACTTTCCATTTTTGGAAACTTCCATTACAAGTCACTTTCTATTTTTGGCAATTTTTGTCCTGACTTGATTTTCTTCATTCTTAAGCTGTGAGATGTCAAATAACACTTGTTTCAACATGAATGAAGTGTATCCAACTCATTTCCACCTCCAAATCCATCAAATCATGCACAGTTGACCACAGTTGACTTTTTCAACTGATAGATGAATTTGGCAATGCATAGATCAATCTGAGCTCCAATCTCCTGATGAAATGGACCAAGGATGAAACCCTAGCCTCAATAATCTCCATATAATCAAATAATGATCCTCATATCCATCATAGACCCCATCTCCTGATCATGCCCTGACTGGCCCAATGCAACTGATTAGGGTTGACCAGTGGTCAAAACCCTAATCTCAAGGAATGTGCTTCAAACACTTGATGAAATCAAACCATGATGATGATGATGAATCATTGTAATCAAGATGAATATCAATATCCCTTGAGAACCATAAAACCCTAATTTGGACTTCCACATCCTCAGATGATTGATGACCAGTCCAATGAAACCCTAGCTTGCACTTTGACTTCCTCATCTTCTGACCAAGACTTGGGAGGATGACTTGCACAATGTAACCACATGAGATGCAATATGCAATGCCTAATGACCTAAAAATGATATGCAAATATGTTAATACTAGTCCCAAGAGAGGAGGGCAAATTTTGAGGTGTTACACTGTGTTGTTTTCAGTGTGTGTGTGTGTGTGTGCATTTGTTTTGAGCAACTTCTTTAGCAACCTTATCCTATCTTTTTGAGCGTAGATCCCGTCGAGTACGACGGATGCGTAGGGGTGCTAATACCTTCCCTTCGCATAACTGACTCCCGTACCCTGTTATCTCCGGTCGTAAGACCATTTCCTTTCCAGGTTTACTTAGAGCGTTTCCTTTCCCTCTTTGGGATAAATAACGCACGGTGGCGGCTCTGTTTGTTTTGTTTTAGCCCGCCGGTTGTTTTTCGCGAATGCGACAGCTGGCGACTCTGCTGGGGACTATAGAAGTTGACCTATTGCTGGTCCATCTTCCCTAAGCGAGTCTCTCCTAGCGTTCTCTAGGATAGTTTAGGTTGCTTGTGTTGCTCTATTTATTGCCTTTATTATTCTGTTGTGTATATATTTGCATAAATATTTGCATGCATCATACTATCATTGTGCTGTCTTCTGTACAGGTTGGTTCCTCTGTTTGGGGGGGGGGGTGTTCTAAGTGGGGCTAAAACCCAGGCCCGAGTATACACCTAGGATTAGCGTGGTCTCATGTTGCCTCTCATGTTAGGTCAACATGTTTTTGGCAACGTGACATACCACAAGCCGGACGAGGTTCATTTGATAGTGTTCTTCCTTTGTGGGGTATTCCACTTTGGTTGAGTCACTCCATCTGAGCTATTGACTTCGGTGACCGATCTTTCCCGGATCTTTGGTTTAGATGATCTTAAGAGAGCTATAATGGCACACCCGGAAGGGCAAACCCATTGAGTATCTTTGCCCGATTGTTGAAACCATTATCCGCCTTAGGATGACCTAATTAGAATTTACCTGTGAGGGGAGGGTGATTCTTACAGATGCATGTTCGGATGGTGACATTGATGGTGACTAATGGTTCCGTTGAGCAGAGTCCTTTTTATATGTCAGATTTATGGATATTTATTGCCGAGACGTCGGAGTTCCGTCCGTGGTATTTATCAGTGGGGATCCGTTTATTTTAGGATTCCCTGGGCTGGTTCAGATGATTTTGTGGTTATCAGATCAGTGAATCTCTGGTGATGATGGTGATTGTACATTTCAGTTCCGTTTATTTCGGAACCCTTGAGTTGGACTTACGGTTAATCAGTACCTCAGATGGTTGGGATCAGTTCAGAGATCAGGCTTCAGTGCAATAGATGTTCAGATGACTTGGAGGATGGCACAATGCATTGCATTCATTCATTAGCATCATTCTCATTTTGCATTTATCTGCATCTAACACATGTTTATCCATATGCAGGGACATTCTTGATCGAGATCCTGGTTGAGAGACTTCTTTGTTCCAGACATGAGGACCGGTTTGAAATATGATGTTGTCTACAGTTTCTTCGACCCAGAGATTGGCGTGCTGGGAGATATGATAGCATTGATTACACCCGACCATGTGGGGATGTTCCGTGAGGCATATGGTGGTATTCTGAAGTTGGTTTTCAGGCTCACAGACAGTGATATGAGCGCCATCTATACTCTTCTCCAGTTTTATGACCCGGGCTTTAGATGTTTCGTGTTCCCGGATTACTTGTTGGGACCCTTGATGGAGGACTATGCCAGCATCCTGGGTATGCCGATCAGAGATCAGATTCCTTTCTATGCCACTAAGAGGGAGCCTAATATTGCTGAGATTTCTCGTGCTCTTTATTTGAGCCCGGAGGTGACCAAAGGGGGTTTGAAGGAGAAGGGAAAGTTACCCGGTTTTCATCTGAGTTTCTTGGAGGCTAAAGCCAAGGAGCATGCCGCTGTGGGTGATTGGAAGATCGTTTGCGCCCTGATTGCTGTGAGCATCTATGGGATCATCCTGTTTCCTAATCAGAAGAACTTTGTGGACCTTAATGCCATCAGGTTGTTTGTGCAGAGGAATCCTATTCCTACTCTGGTTGGAGATGTCTATTACTCGGTCCATAATCGGAACGAGAAGCGGCGTGGGGGATTGATCCGATGTTGTGCTCAGCTGTTGTACAAATGGTTCATGGGGTATTTGCCTTCTCGGGGTGCTTTTGCTTGTCTTGATCCTACTGTCAAATGGTCATTTAGGTTGATGGGTTTGCGGGCCAAAGACATAGCTTGGACTCACAACGGTATGGCTGGACGAGATTTCATATGCAGTTGTGGGAGTCTTCCCAATGTGCCTCTTATAGGAGTTCAAGGTTGCATTAACTACAACCCGGTGCTTCTTAGGAGACAGATGGGGTTTGCTGTGGAGGGTCCTCCTCTTGGACGAGAGATTCAGGAGTCTTTCTCTTTCCCGATTGAGGGCAATCAAGCCAAGTTGAGGTAAGTGTTGGATGAGTGGCGTAGCATTCAGAGAAAGGGCAAGGTTCCTTTTGGCAAGGTCAATAGCCGGTCTTTTCCTCCATTTGATGATTGGCTTCGGAAGATGATTGAGCTCACACATCTACCGTTTCCGGGAGGTGATCCTTGGTGTCCTTTGATTGAGGGTCCGCGTTCTTCTGTCAGTATGGAAGAATTCCTCGAGATGAAGAAGGCAAGAGATCAGTTGCAAGCGGAGAAAACTGAATTGGAGATGAGTGTTGCTCGGATTCAGATGGCTAATCAGGAGATCAGAGTGAGGATGGAGGATCAGGATAAGAAACATGCCATGGAAGCGAAGCGCTTTGAGATGGATACTGCCTATTATCGGAAGGTCAACCAAGCATTGGAGTCGTCTACAAAAGAGCATGATATCACTAAGGAGAAGTTGGCCAGAGCCTTGAGGGTCATGGAAGATGAGAAGAGGAGGCAAATCTTTGGGAGAGATCAGAGAGATGCCAGAGCTAGAGTCCTTGCTGCAGAATGGGAAGCGGAGAAGGCGAAGATCATTGCTGAGAGAAATCATTATCAGGCTGAGAGAGATCACTACTTCAGGCAGATGAAGATTCACCAGAAGGAGATAGGGAGATTGCAGCAGGAGAACACCGAGCTCAGGTTCGCCGCAGAGTTTGCGAAGATGGTTGATGATGTAGGGCCTTCTGTGGGACCTTCATCAGATTAGACCTTTCTCATTTGTGTGGATTACCGTCAGGCCTGTTGACGAAATTCACTTGCTTGTATTTCCTCTCGATTCTGGAGAATTGTATTTGACTTGTTTCAGCTCGATGTATAACTATGGCACTTATTGTGCGCTTTTGATATGCGATGGTAATTTTCATTCAGTGATTAATCTTCAAGCTTTATTTGCTTTCCTGTATGCACTCACATGGCACACACATGGTTGGGTGGTATTTTGCTAAATCATATATCCCTGATCTGTATGATGAAATCAAATGGTGAATATCAGAATATTGCCGCCGGATTATTATCTGTCTCGATGAAGCCAGGATCAAGAGACAGGGTGTCCTTCATGTGGATAAACATTGCATTCATGCATGATCATAATAACTTGTTTTCTATTTTGCAGGTATCAGTTGCTAACGTGCTTGATTGTTTCAGGAATCATTGCTCGTGCTCGTAGAGTTGTACCTTTGCACTCAACACGTCCTCACAGATATTTCACTAGACGCAACACTCCAAGACTGATGGATCTACCAAACGCAGATGTTCTCGAGCTGAAGGACAAGATGAACGAGTTGATCAACATTATGCAAGGTTTTGCAGTCGGGCAGAAGGCACTGGCTGATAAAGTTGAGAAGCTCGAGCGGGCTTCAGCTGCCAACAGCGGTGTCAACCTGGATGGTGTCTCCAACCAGGGGCTTGGTGGTTCTAGGGAAGGTGGAAAGAGGACGACTGTGGGCGTAGTGAATAATGCTGGTGGTTTTGGTGCTGCCACAGGGGGTCAACCTGGTCAGATGGGCAATAACCTGAAGGACAGTCTGTTTCCTCCATTCTTTGGGGTTGAGGATGATAGAGAGGAAGACAGAGAAGCTGATCAATTCTCTATGCATAATGAGCCGCTTGGTCAATACAGCGTCCAGCCGCCAAACAAAGAGATTCAGTTGTTGGCAGAAAAGATCAAAGCTCTCGAAAGCTATGCCACTCCCGGGGTTGTCAACATGTCAAATATGGGGTTGGTTGAGGGGATTGTGATCCCGCAAAAGTTCAAGGCGCCCGCGTTTGATAAATATAATGGGAGTTCCTGCCTAAAGACTCACCTTCAGGCCTTCGTCCGCAAGATCTCTGCTTACACGATGGACCAAAAGCTTTGGATGTATTTCTTCCAGGACAGCCTGTCCGGAGGATCCTTGGAGTGGTACACCAAGCTGAAGTCTTCTGACATCAAGAGCTGGCAAGATCTTGGTGACGCATTCTTTAAGCAGTATCAGTTCAACGCTGATATGGCTCCCAGTCGTACCCAGCTGCAGGGTATGTCCCAGAAGAATAATGAGGGGTTTAAAGAATACGCGCAGAGATGGAGGGAATTGGCTGCCAGAGTTCAACCTCCCTTGGTGGACAGGGAGATGTCTGATTTGTTCATGGGTGTAACACCTCAAAATTTGCCCTCTTCTTTTGGGACTAGCTTAACATATTGCATTGCATTTTTAGGTCATT
The DNA here is from genome assembly GCF_024323335.1 of Lathyrus oleraceus. Lineage (NCBI taxonomy): Eukaryota > Viridiplantae > Streptophyta > Magnoliopsida > Fabales > Fabaceae > Lathyrus > Lathyrus oleraceus. Next base: position 89,615,906 of record NC_066581.1, read on the forward strand.
AGGCATGGCATATTGCATATCATGTGGTTACATAGTGCAAATTATCCTCACAAGTCTTGATCAGAAGATGAAGAGGTCATGGTGCAAGCTAAGGTTTCATTGGACTGGTCATTAATCATCTGAGGATGTGGAGGTCCAAATTAGGGTTTCATGATTCTCAAAGGATATTGATCTTCATCTTGATTGGAATGATACATCATCATCATCATGGCTTGTTATCATCATAAGAATCAAGTGTTGGAGCATTTTCCTTGAGATTAGGGTTTTGACCACTGGTCAACCCTAATTAGTTGCATTGGGCCAATCAGGGCTTGGCAAGGAGATGGGGTCTATAGTGGATATGGGGATCATCATGTGATTAGATTGAGCTTATGGAGGCTAGGGTTTCATCCTTGAGCCATTTCATCAGAGGATTGAGGCTCAATTGGATCAGTGCATTGCCAAATTCATCTATCAGTTGAAAAAGTCAACTGTGGTCAATTGTGCTTGATTTAATGGATTTGGAGGTGGGAGAGAGTTGGATACACTTCATTCATGTTGAAACAAGTGTTTTTTGACATTTCAAAGCTCAAGAATGAAGAAAATCAAGTCAGACAAAAAATTGCCAAAAATAGAAAGTGACTTGTAATGGAAGTTTCCAAAAATGGAAAGTTTTTCACCTTACAATTACATGTCCAAAAAAGCTTCAAATGAAAATTTGTTCAACATGAAATTTGTAGATCTTGATCTCACCTTTCTAAAAAGTCCAAGAACTTGAAATTCCCATGTATGGTTGGCAAGTTATGGTCCATTCATTTTCCAAAAAGACATATAATCAAAGTGGCATAACTTTCACATGGAGTGTCCAAAATGAGTGATCTTTTTATGAGCAAACTCCATTTCACATGTACTTTCATGGTGCATAATCAAAATTCCTCAAAAATGGTCAATGCAAAAGGTCAATTTTCAAGTGCAACAATTAAAATCCAAGGGCAAAATGGTCCAATTTGAGAAATACATGGAATTTTGGAATGGGACTTTTTGCAACACATCACAAATGCCAAATAGAAGTGGTTTGAACTGTCATGAGTTTTCATGGTGCAATATTTGGCTAGGCTATTTTTGAACTTTCACTTAAAGTGCATTTTTGGCATGGCATAGTGAAAATGAGAAGTACAAGGCCAATTGACTTGAGACCAAAGCCAACACACTCCAAATGACATTTAGAAGATGTTTGAGCTGTCACCTTGCTGTCATATAGCCTAATTGGAAATGTCACTTTTGCCCTTGCCTTAAGTTTCACATTATGTTAATCTAACTCATTTCTTGCTAATTGGTGATTAAGAGGATGATTAAAGTGAAGTATAAAGTGCTAATCATAACTGAATTGCAAATGATAATCACAATTTTCAAGGTTTGTAACTAACTTTCCCTCCAAATTCACAAAAACTCTTCAAGAACTTCATCACTACTTTTCAAGATTTCTCCACGAATTCTCAACCAAATTGCCTAATTCTTGTTGATTCGTGCTCCTTACATCTTCCTCTCCAACTGTTTTGATGAATCCATTGCCAACAACATCAAAATCGTGACTGTTCAAAGGAGGCTCAACAATGGAGTTTTGAGATTTCTTCCACTTGGATCAACATTGAGCTTAGTTGAGCGTGGCATTCACCTTCCTCAACCTTCATCATCATCTGTTTTGGCAAAATACATCCAGAATCATCAAGAATCGTTGCTGCCATTTCCAAGGTGCATGAATTCGAATTTCACCATTTCTTAAATTATCATATGCTTATTGTAGTGCATTCAATGTAGATGAACGTGATATGCTTGGTTTTGGATTTGGTTAGCTATTGAATGAGTTATTTCGATTTGAAGTTTTGATGTCATAATTTAAAATGCTCGATCCCGATTGTATGTTAAGAATTAGGAAATTTGAGTCACATATTTTGAACCTACGTGGAAGGACGGTCACAAGGACTATAAGCTTGTTGATTTTCATTAAGATTTATGGATCTTGATTTTTCTGGAAATTTTCGAGTGTTCTTGTACAAGAACACGTTAGAACACTTGTTTGATCCAACAAATTGCCTTGCCATGTTTGAAAGCTGTTTCCCGCGCCTGTAAGCCAATAGGAATGCGCCATAGCATGTTTTCGAAGCGACGTCGTTTTGGTGGACTTCGTTAAAATTGCAAAAATGCCACTGCTTCATTTAATTAATATTTATTCCATTTCTTTTTCTTTTGATTATTTTATTTTGTTATGTGATCTTCTAAAATTCATATCTCATTCATTTTTCATCCAAAATTAGTGAGACTTTTTGCATTATTCTCATGGTGATGTGTAGAATTTTATGATGATTTTTGTGGATTTTTTACATGTATAGAAAAATAATTGGCTTAGGGTTTGTTGAATATGTCACATTTTTGTATGTTTTGCCAAAACCTTCATGAAATGCTCATGCTTCCAAGGAAATGGATGAAAATTTTTGTGCTTGTTCTGGACTAATTGATGGTGATTTTAATGTAGAGTTTGTGATTTTTGGATACTTGGTTGATTAGATATGATTTTTTGAATCAAGGTGTGACAATTTGTGTCACACCAAGCTAGGTCAACTTCATGATTTTATTTGCCTGGCCTAGAGATGTTTGATTGCTCCAATTTTTTGCATGAATGATCATTGATATGTCAAGATAACATGTGAATTTTTCTGGAATTGTTGATGGCATTTTCTATTTGATTGATAATTTTCTTCCCTGTGTGCTCATTTTGTGACATTGTGTGACACATGTTGGCATTTTGCTTGTGAAATTCTCATATGGTATTGGATGGATGTGAAATTTGATATGTTGATTGTAGACACATTGTAGGACATTGTGGTTTTGATCCCATTCATTTCTAATATGTTGTCACTGTTTTATGAATTATTGAAGTTGATGCTTGTTTGGATGCTTTGAATTGGCTTGTATAATTGTGTCTGGACTTCTTGATTTTCATTGACCTACTTCCTTTTGTCCAATTGAGCTGAAATTTGACATGCTATACATTGAATTTGTCCTGTTTAGGTGTGAATTATTTGAGGATTTTTGGAATTGTTTTGGTATGCTTTTGATTGAAGTCATTCTGTTTGGACTTTTGGTGTTGCATTTGACCTAGTTTGACATATTTCGGTCATGAAATGATAATGGTGAATGATATGAGCATGTGACCAATTGCATTTGCTTTTGATTTGTCTGAATGTGATGTTGGATTGGTTTTACTTGCTGTTTAGAAATGTTTATCCCCTTTGGACCCTAGGCTTGGCCTAGTGGTCTTGTTTCTCACATTTGGTGTGGATTTTCAGGTTGAAAGGCAAAAAGCTTAAGGAGATAAATGCAAGTTGCAAATTGAATTTGTTTGATGTTGTCCACTAACATTGACTTTGTGTTGTAGGGATTGATGTTTGAGCTTGAGCTCATAGCTTGCACTTATGTGCATTAATTTGTGTTGCTTGTACAGATTAACTGATTAACATTTGCTGTTTACTGTTTGTCTGTCTGAGTACTGATGATACTTGATTGATTTCAGGTACATTTAGTTGCTTACAGTTCCTTGAGAACTTGCTTGCTGTTGCTTGGTTTTTAAACCAATTGAGGTAGGAATTCTATTCTCCATGTAGTCTGGAAGACCTGGCATGTTACTTGGCCAGGCAGTTGTCTGAAGTCCTCCTTAAGAGGCGATGTTTGTGCTTGTTTATTTTTGTGCCAAGCAGGAAAAGACCTTGATTAAGGCAATTGGCAGAACCCAAGGGATATGCAATCTATCCCCCGCTATTTTGTTGAGTCGTCCCTCTGCTCACACCACTGTGTTGATGCATTGGGGCATTAACCCAAGATCTTGTACTTTGTACAGTTGTGTCAGAGTCTTTGAGCGTAGAAGGGTTCCATCTTTCTGAACCCACGCTCCTGTGTCTGAAGCTCTCCCTGGCCAGGGATAAGAGCTGTGAGGTCTCATCCTCACTTCACCTTTCATCAGCTTCACCTTAGCCCCTCAATGGCAAGGTTAAGAGCTAACACTGCCTTGTACAGATGACTTGCCTCGGCAGTCAAACCCTTTGTTTGGGCTCACTTGATTGGATATAGTGTGTGCTTTGTGAATATTTGCTTGAGGTGCTTGTTTTGCTTTGTTTATGCTTGTATGCTTGCTTCTTTCCTGGATAGGATTAGCTTGTTGTTGTGCAAGTAGGTAGAAACCTGAACATAGGGCAATGATGCATGATAACACTAGGCTCGAGTACAGCTCCCTGGTAGTGTGTCTCCCCTTTGTCTCTGGCTAGAATTTCAGTCCCTTTAGGGGGAACTACATCGCCCTGATCCTTGTTCCAGACGAGGTATGTAGGCAGGTGGTCGTGCGAGACCACTCCGGGCACCCTTTTTCTTTTTTGTGTATGTTGTTTGACAGTTGCTAGGCTCGAGTTCCCGACTCCTTAGCAACTTGTTGTTTGTTTGTGCTTGTTGTGTGCTTGGAAGCTGATGTAAGTCCATCGAGTGGCATTCGGGTTCCAGTGTGGGTTTGTCTTGGTTCGGATGTCGATGTAAGTCCAGTGATTGGCATTCGGGCTCCACGTTTGCCTCTTTGTGTGTGTTTTGGTTCGGATGCTGATGTAAGTCCAGTGATTGGCAGTCGGGCTCCATGTTTGCCACCTTTTGTGTGTGGGTGTTTTGTGTTGTTTGGCGTGCGTGAGCCGAACTACGGTAGCTCTGATTCTCGTTCCAGACGAGATACGTAGGCATAGGATGCGATGTCCTATCGAGCCCTCTCTCTCTTGACTCCACCTGTGTTGTTTTCGGTGGGTGTGTGTGTGATGTTTTAGCAACCTTTTCTTTCTTAGAGCGTGGATCCCGTCGAGTACGACGGACGTGAGGGGTGCTAATACCTTCCCCTTGCGTAATCGACTCCCGTACCCATTCTCTTTGGTCGCGAGACCATGTCTTTTCCAGGTTTACTCTGAGCGTTTCCTTTCCCTCTTTGGGATAAATAACGCACGGTGGCGGCTCTGTGTTGTTTTTGTTTCAGCTCGCCGGTTGTTTTTCGCGGATGCGACAGCTGGCGACTCTGCTGGGGACTTACCGGATGTTGACCTATGTTGGTCCATCTTCCCTAAGCGAGTCTCTCCTAGCGTTCTAGGATAGTTTAGGTTGCTTGTGATGCTCTATTTATTGCATTTATTATTATTCTATTGTATATATTTGCATTAAATATTTGCATGCATCATACTATCATGTTGCCGTCCTCTGTGCAGGTGGTTCCTCTGTTTGGGGTGGGTGTTCTGAGTGGGGCTAAAACCCAGGCCCGAGTATACACCTAGGATTAGTGTGGTCTCATGTCGCCTTTTTCATGTTAGGTCAATATGTGTCTGGCGGCGTGATGTACCACAAACCGGACGAGGTTCATTTGATAGTGCTTTCCTCTGTGGGGTACTCCGCTTTGGTTAAGTTACTTCATCTGAGCTGTTGACTCTGGTGACCGATCATTTCCCGGATCTTTGGTTTAGACGATCTCAGGAGAGCTACAATGGCACACCCGAAAGGGCAAACCCATTGAGTATCTTTGCCCGATTATCGAGACTATTATCCGCCTTAGGATGACCTGTTTAGAATTTACCTGTGAGGGGAGGGTGATTCTTTCAAATGCATGTTCAGATGGTGACTCAGATGGTGACTTTTTGTTCTGTGGATCAGGGTCCTATTTATGAGTCAGATTTATGGTCATTTATTGTCGTGGCGCCGGAGTGCTGTCCGTGGTATTATCAGTGGGGATCCGTTTATTTCAGGATTCCCTGGGCCGAGTTATTTATCAGGGGGGATCCGTTTATTTCAGGATTCCCCGGGCCGATTCAGAGGTTATGATGGGTATCTGCTCATAGACTGGTGATGATGATGATGTATCTTTCAGTTCCGTTTATTTCGGAACCCGTGGGTTGGATTTGTGGTTACATATTCCTTAGATGGTTATGATCAGTTCAGAAACCAGACTCAGTGCAACAGATGTTCAGATAACTTGGAGGATGGCACAATGCATTGCATTCATTCATCAGCATCATTACATCTTGCATTTATTTGCATCTAACACATGTTTACCCATATGCAGGGACACTTTTGATCGAGATCCTGGTTGAGAGACTTTCTGCTCAGATATGAGAACCGGTTTGAAGCATGATGTGGCCTACAGTTTCTTTGACCCAGAGATTGGTGTGCTGAAGGAGATGATAGCATTGATTACACCCGACCATGTGGGGATGTTCAGAGAGGCATACGGTAGTATCCTGAAGATAGTTTTCAGACTCACCGACAGTGACAGAAGTGCCATTCATACTCTGCTCCAGTTCTATGACCCGGGGTTGAGATGCTTCGTATTTCCAGATTATTTGCTAGGACCTCTGATGGAGGACTATGCTGGCATCCTGGGTATGCAGATCCGTGATCAGATTCCTTTCCACGTTACTAGGGTGGAACCAGATGTCCTTGGGATTTCCCGTGCTCTTTATTTGAGTCCGGAAATGGTCAAGGAAGGTTTGAAGGAAAAGGGGAAATTACCTGGTTTTCATTTGAGTTTCTTGGAAGCTAATGCCAAGGAACATGCTGCAGTGGGTAATTGGAAGACGGTTTGCGCTTTGATTGCTGTGAGCATTTATGGGGTTATTCTGTTTCCTAATCAGAAGAACTTTGTAGACCATAATGCTATCAGACTGTTCATGCAGAGAAACCCTATTCCTACTCTGATCGGAGATGTTTACTACTCGGTCCATAACAGGAACGAGAAGAGACGTGGTGGTTTGATCAGGTGCTGTGCTCAGTTGCTCTTCAGGTGGTTTATGGGGTATTTACCTTCTCGAGGTGCCTTTGCTCATATTGATCCCACTGTCAAGTGGTCATTCAGGTTGATGGGTCTGCGGGCTGATGACATTGCATGGACTCATAATGGTTTGGCTGGATGGGATTTTATATACAGCTGTGGGAGTCTACCTAATGTGCCTTTGGTAGGAGTTCAGGGTTGCATTAATTACAACCCGGTGCTTCTCAGGAGACAGATGGGGTTTGCTGTAGAGGGTCCTCCTCTCGGGCGAGAGATCCAGGAGTCCTTTTATTTCCCGATTGATGGTAACCAGGCCAAGCTGAGGCAGGTATTGGATGAGTGGCGTGATATCCAGAGAAAGGGTAAAGTTCCTTATGGTAAGGTCAACAGTCGGTATTTTCCCCTATTTGATGATTGGTTGCGGAAAAGAATTGAGGTTACACGTCTACCATTTCCTGGAGGTGATCCTGTGTGTCCTAGGATTGAGGGTCCAAGTTCTTCTGTCAGCATGGAAGAATTCCTCGAGATGAAGAGGGCCAGAGATCAGTTGCTTGCAGAGAAAGCGGAATTGGAGATGAGTGTTGCTCGGATTCAGATCGCCAATCAGGAGATCAAGGTAAAGATGGAAGATCAAGACAAGCGACATGCCTTGGAAGCCAAGCGCTTTGAGATGGATACTGTCTACTATGGGAAGATCAGTTAAGCCTTAGCATCGTCCAACAGGGAGCACGACATCACCAAAGAGAGATTAGCTAGAGCTTCAAAGGTCATTGAAGATCAGAAGAGGAGGCAAATCTTGGTGAAGGATCAGAGGGATGACCGAGTCCGAATACTCATTGCTGAGTGGGAGGCAAAGCTGCAGGTCAAGGAATCAGAGAATCTGAAGATCATCGCGGAGAGAGATCGTTGCATTGCTGAGAGGGATCATTATGTGGCTGAGAGAGATCACTACTTTAGGCAGATGAAGATTCATCAGAAAGAGGTGGGGAGATTGCAGCAGGAGAACACCGAGCTCAGGTTCGCCGCAGAGTTCGCGAAGATGGAAGAGGAGATAGGGTCATCTGTGGGACCCTCATCTGGATAGATCTTTCATTTGTGTTGGATTACCGTCAGGCTTGTTGACGGAATTCACTTGCTTGTATTTCTTTCCCGATTCTGGAAGATTGTATCTGAATTTATATCTGATTTGATGTATGACTATGGCACTGTTTGTGCACTTTTGCTATGTGATGGTTATTTTCATTCAGTGATTGATCTTCAAGCTTTATTTGCTTTACCGTATGCACTCACACAAGCACACACATGGTTGGGGGTATCATGCTAAATCACATATCTCCGATCTGCACGATGAAATCAAATGCTGAATGTCTGAATATTGATGCCGAATTATTATTTGTCTCGATGATGCCAGGATCAAGAGACAAAGTGTCCTTCATGGGGATAGACACTGCATTCATGCATCACCATAATAACCTGTGTTTTATTTTGCAGGTATCTGTTGCTAATGTGCTTGATTTGTTACAGGAATCATTGCTCGTGCTCGCAGAGTCATACCTTTGCACTCAACACGCCCTCACAGATACTTCACTAGACGCAATACTCCCAGACTCATGGATCTTCCCAACGCAGACATCCTCAAGCTGAAGGATAAAATGAGTGAACTGATCAACATCATGCAAGGCTTTGCAGTTGGTCAGAAAGCTCTGGCAGACAAAGTTGAGAAGCTCGAGCGGGCTTCAGCAGCAAACAGCGGCGTAAACCTGGATGGTGTCTCCAACCAGGGGATTGGGTGTTCCAGAGATGGTGGTAAAAGGACAACTATCGGTGTTGTGAATAATGCTGGTGCTGGTGGTGGGCCCGGTCAGGGGCAGAATTTGAAGGACAATCTGTTGCCTCCATTCTACGGGTTTGATGAGGACAGGGAGGAAGACAGGGAAGCTGATCAGTTCTCGATGCATAATGAACCGTTCGGTCCATACAGTGCTCCGCCTCAGAGTAAGGAGATTCAGCTGCTGGCTGAAAAGATTAAAGTGCTGGAGAGCTATGCCACGCCCGGGGTGATTAATATGTCAAATATGGGGCTTGTTGAGGGGATTGTGATCCCACAAAAGTTCAAAGCGCCTTCGTTCGACCGGTACAATGGGAGTTCCTGTCCTGAGACTCATATTCAAGCCTTCGTCCGCAAAATTTCTGCATACACCATGGATCAGAAGCTGTGGATGTACTTCTTCCAGGACAGCCTGTCCGGAGGCTCCCTGGAATGGTATACCAAGCTCAAGTCCTCAGATATTAAAAACTGGCAGGATCTTGGGGACGCTTTCTTCAAGCAATATCAGTTCAATGCTGATATGGCTCCGAGTCGTACCCAGCTGCAGGGTATGTCTCAGAAGAACAGTGAAGGGTTTAAGGAGTATGCCCAGCGATGGAGGGAATTGGCTGCCATAGTGCAACCTCCACTAGTTGACAGAGAGATGTCTGATCTCTTTATGGGGACCTTGCAGGGGGCTTATGCTGAGAGAATGGTTGGGTGTCCGGTGACCAACTTTTCTGATATTGTTGTGGCAGGGGAAAGAATAGAGAGCTGGCTGAAGCTCGGGAAGATTCAGGGTACTGCTTCTGCCTCTTCTTCAGGGTCGAAAAAGCCTTTTGGTAATGGTGGTCAGAGGAAGAAGGAGGGCGATACAAGCGCCGTGTATACGCAAAGGGGACCCAATAGGGACCGTTACTTCCAGCACACTGCTGCGGTAACCATTCCTGCTGAGTCTCAGCCTGCGCCGCAACCACAACAGCAACAGCAAAGACAACCCTTCCAGCAGAGGCCTTAGAGGGCTGGGTATTAGATGAAGGGAAGAGCAATGGACAGGCAGTTCGATAGGCCTCCAGTGACTTATTCCTTTCTGTTCAAGAAGTTGATAGACTTGGGGCTTGTACAGACAAGGACTCTGGCACCTTTGAGACCTGATCAAAGGCCAGCCAGCTATGACGAGAATGCAAAATGCGAATTCCACTCAGGTGCGCCGGGGCATAACATTGAGAACTGTAAAGCTTTTAAGCACACAGTTCAAGACCTAGTGGATTCAAAGGCAATCAACTTCGCACCATCTCCCAATGTCAATGCTAATCCCATGCCCGCGCATGGTCAGAGGGGGGTGAATGCGATCTCCGAGGAGAACCGAATTGGGTTGTTGTCTGTGGATCAGTTGAAGAATCCTCTGGCCGAGGTCAAGAGGCAGTTGTTGAAGAATGGGGTCTACCCGGGTTATGGTTCTGGTTGTGCCGAGTGCACTGTTGCTCCTGAGGGATGCATACTTCTGAGGAAGACTGTCCAGGGTCTGATGGACGAGGGGAGCATTGTAATTGAAAAGAAAGTTGATAAAGAAAAAGAGGAGGTCTCCACCATAACAATCTACTTCGATCCGGTGGATTTGTCTGATCTTGCGGAAGCGGCTCCAGTTACCATCACGGTACCTGGGCCAATTCCATATGACAAAGATGATGCCGTGCCTTGGCATTATGGTGGGGAGGTTTATTGCAATGGTGAGAAGGTAGTGGAAGAGCAATCTGCAAGTGAAACCACCGTGTTAAAGGTGGATAAAGCCGGTCCCAGCGGTTTCACTCGCAGTGGAAGGTTATTTGCTCCAGATGCCCTGAGGGGAGGTGAAGGAGAAAAAGAGAAAAAAGAAAAGGTCGAGGCTTTAGCCAGGGCGAAAGGGAAAGCTGTGGTTGATAATGGTACTCCTGTGGTGACACCGGCGCCTGCGGGGTCGGAAGCAAAACTTGATGATGATGCAGAAGAATTTTTAAGAATCATCAAGAAGTCTGAGTATAAGCTGGTTGATCATCTGCAGCAGACTCCTTCCAAAATCTCAATTCTGTCACTATTGTTAAGCTCTGAGGGGCATAGGGAGGCTTTATTGAAAATATTGAGGAAGGCCTATGTTCCTCAAGAGATAACAATAAATCAGCTGGAGACGGTCGTGTCTAATGTGCATGCTAGCCATGGGCTGGGCTTTACGGACATGGACCTGACGGTGGATGGGAGGAATCATAACAGGGCGCTACACATTGCTATGGAATGTAAAGGAGCCATGCTTTCGCATGTGCTGGTTGATACCGGCTCCTCTTTGAATGTGTTGCCAAAGAAGGCTCTGGCGAAGCTTAATTGTGATGGGCTGATTCTGACTCCGACAGATTTAATAGTGCGGGCTTTCGATGGGTCAAAGCGGGCCGTATTCGGAGAGGTAGAGCTGCCAGTGAAGATTGGACCGGAGGTGTTCAAGTCGACGTTCTATGTCATGGATATTCAGCCGGCGTACAGTTGCCTGTTGGGTAGGCCATGGATTCACGCTGTTGGGGCAGTTACCTCGACTTTGCACCAGAAGTTGAAGTATATCTGGGAGGGCCAAGTCGTCACTGTGTGTGGGGAAGAGGACATCTTTGTCAGCCACTTGTCCTCGTTTAAATATGTTGAGATGGACGGCAAAATCTGGGAGACGCCGAGTCAGGCATTTGAAACCATCAAGGTGGAGAATGCTCTGTTTGCAAAGGAAGAGGAAGCGAAACCGTCCATAGCTTCATACAAACAGGCCGCTGAGGTGGTGAAGAGCGGAGAGGCTCCTGGTTGGGGCAGAATGATGGATGTCCCTGCGAAGAAAGACCGATTTGGAGTTGGGTATCAACCGGGCCGAGGCTCAGGACAAGGCGGAGGACGTCGTACGTCAGTAACCTTCACTAGTGCCGGAATGCTGGATCCGGATCACATCTGCATGATGAGTGAAGACGCTGATAGCGACTGTGACATGGACCGGTGGATAAAGCCGTGCGCACCAGGGATGGGAATCCAGAACTGGAAGGCTGAAAAGATCATCCGGGTCACTCTGCTGGAAGAGTAATATTTTTCCTATTTTTGATTTTATATGCATGCAAACCATACGTGTTGCCCGACACGTAAATGGTTCATTGTAAGGGCCACCTCATGTTTAAATTTGCAAGATTTTGCATCATCAATAAAGGATGTTTTTCAGTTAAAAGCGGTGTTCCCTGTTTTTCATTTATTTTTGCAGTTTAAAAATAAAAACAAAATAAAAATGGCGATGTTTTCATTTTTCTTTTTCAATTTTGTCTCACACCGGTTCTAAAGCAATGCATGAATCAACATTCATGCAGATGTGATTCCTCTCCGGATCTCATTGATAACAATCCTGTTACACCCTTGTATGACTTCGACAATCCGATCTATCTTGCTGAAGAAGAAGACGAAGAAGATTGTGAACTGCCAGAGGAATTAGCCAGGTTGTTGAAACAAGAGGAGAAGGTGATTCAGCCGCACGAAGAGCCGATTGAAATTGTGAATCTGGGTACCGACGAGGTCAAGAAAGAAGTGAAAATCGGGGCTGCTTTGGAGGAAAGTGTCAAGAGCAGATTGGTAGTATTGTTGAAAGAGTATGTTGATATCTTTGCCTGGTCTTATCAAGATATGCCAGGGTTGGATACCGATATCGTTGTGCACAAGCTACCGTTGAGAGCAGATTGTCCTCCAGTGAAGCAGAAGTTGCGCAGAACTCGACCTGACATGGCGATGAAAATTAAAGAAGAAGTGCAGAAGCAGTGGGATGCTGGTTTCCTTGCTGTCACTAATTATCCGCCATGGGTCGCGAACATTGTGCCAGTCCCGAAGAAAGATGGGAAGGTGAGAATGTGTGTGGACTACCGGGATCTGAATAGAGCTAGTCCGAATAATGATTTTCCGCTGCCTCACATCGATGTGTTGGTAGATAATACAGCTCAATTCTCGGTGTTTTCCTTCATGGATGGCTTTTTTGGCTATAATCAAATCAAAATGTCGCCAGATGATATGGAGAAAACAACGTTCATCACACCGTGGGGAACTTTTTGTTATAAGGTGATGCCATTCGGTCTCAAGAACGCCGGTGCTACTTATCAGAGAGCCATGGTGACTTTGTTTCATGATATGATTCATCATGAAATTGAATGCTATGTTGATGACATGATAGCAAAGTCCCAAATAGAAGAAGGGCATTTGGTAGATCTGGCCAAATTGTTTGACCGGTTGAGACTGTTCAGACTGAGGTTGAATTCGAATAAGTGCACTTTCGGAGTGCGGTCCGGTAAATTCTGGGGTTCATTGTAAGTGAGAAAGGAATCGAGGTTGATCCTGCAAAGGTAAAACCGATAAGAGAAATGCCTGAACCGAGAACGGAGAAAGAGGTTCGTGGTTTCTTAGGTAGATTAAACTACATTTCACGGTTCATATCTCATCTAACAGCCACGTGTGAACCAATTTTCAAATTGTTAAGAAAAGATCAAACGGTCAGGTGGAATGATGATTGCCAAGCGGCGTTTGAAAGAATAAAAGAGTATTTGCAGGAGCCTCCGATTCTGATGCCTCCTGTGGAGGGAAGACCGTTAATTCTGTACCTGACAGTCCTCGAGGGGTCTATGGGGTGTGTATTGGGGCAGCATGACGAGTCTGGTCGAAAAGAGCATGCCATATACTACCTTAGCAAAAAGTTTACCGACTGTGAAACAAGATATTCACTGCTCGAGAAAACTTGTTGTGCTTTGGCCTGGGCTGCCCGCCGACTGAGGCAGTATATGCTGGTTCATACCACTTTGTTGATTTCCAAGATGGATCCAATCAAGTACATTTTCGAGAAGCCAACATTGACCGGACGGGTTGCGAGGTGGCAAATGATTTTGACAGAATATGATATTCAGTACACCTCTCAGAAGGCAATCAAGGGGAGTGTATTGTCTGATTACCTCGCCCAGCAACCTATTGATGATTATCAACCGATGAAGTTTGAATTCCCTGATGAGGACATCATGTTTCTCAAATCGAAAGATTGCGAGGAACCAATCCCGGAGGAGGGGCCTGACCCTGAATCCGAATGGATTCTGATGTTTGATGGGGCCGTTAACGTGAATGGAAGCGGTGTTGGTGCTGTTTTGGTTACGCCGAAAGGATCCCATATTCCTTTTGCTGCCCGGCTAACATTTGAGTGTACCAACAACGTAGCTGAATACGAAGCTTGTATCTTGGGGATAGAAGAGGCGATTGATTTGAGGATCAAGAACCTTGTCATATATGGAGATTCAACTCTGGTTGTAAATCAGGTTAACGGGAAATGGTATACACATCAATCTCATTTGGTTCCGTATCGAGATTATACGAGGAGATTGTTGACGTTTTTCACCAAGGTGAAGATGCATCATGTGCCCAGAGAGGAGAATCCTTTGGCAGATGCTTTGGCTACTCTGGCTGCCTTGATTAAGGTGCAAAGGTGGAATCAGTTCCCCAGTGTGGAGATTGGTCGTCTGGATAGACCGGCTTATGTGTTTGCTGTTGATACAGCACCTGATGATGAGAAGCCGTGGTATTACGATATCAAGCGATATCTTGAGACGCAAGAATATCCTGAGGGAGCATCGAAAAAGGACCGAAAGACTCTGCGGAGGTTAGCCATGGTGTTTTACCTGAATAAGGATGGGGTTTTGTACAAGAGGAATTTTGATTGGGTCTTGCTCAGATGTGTTGATGATAGAGAAGCAAGTCAATTGATGAAAGAGGTTCACGAGGGATCGTTCGGTACCCATGCCAGTGGGAATGTGATGGTGAAGAAGCTGTTGAGAGCAGGTTATTACTGGATGACAATGGAGGCCCAGTGTTTTAATTTCGTGCGGAAGTGTCATAAATGCCAGATTTATGCTGATAAGGTGCACGTGCCTCCAAATCCGTTGAGCTTAATGTCGTCTTCATGGCCGTTTGCTATGTGGGGCATTGATATGATTGGAAAGATTGAGCCTACGGCTTCGAATGGGCACCGGTTCATATTAGTGGCTATCGATTACTTCACCAAGTGGGTTGAAGCAGCCTCTTATACGAACGTGACGAAGCAGGTCGTTGCCAGGTTTCTTAAGAGAGATATCATTTGCCGATATGGGGTTCCCGAGAGAATCATTACTGATAATGGTTCTAACTTGAACAATAAGATGATGGCAGAGCTGTGCCGGGAATTCAAGATCGAGCATCACAATTCTTCTCCTTATCGTCCGAAGATGAATGGGGCGGTTGAGGCAGCCAACAAGAATATAAAGAAGATTGTGCAGAAAATGGTGGTAACCTATAAAGATTGGCATGAGATGTTGCAATTTGCATTGCATGGGTATCGAACGTCGGTGCGCATATCTACTGGGGCAACTCCTTTCTCATTGGTATATGGGATGGAGGCGGTACTACCCGTTGAGGTTCAGATTCCCTCTTTGAGAGTCCTGATGGACGTAAAGTTGCAAGAGGCGGAATGGGTAAGGACCCGGTACGAAGAGTTGAGCCTAATCGAGGAGAAGAGGCTGGCAGCCATCTGTCATGGGCAGTTGTACCAGCAGCGGATGAAGCGTGCTTTTGACCGAAAGGTACGACCTCGGGTGTACCACGTAGGTGATATGGTACTGAAAAGGATCCTTCCTCCTCAAAACGATCGAAGGGGCAAATGGACACCGAATTATGAAGGTCCGTTCGTGGTCAAGAAGGTTTTCTCTGGCGGAGCCTTGTTGTTAACGACCATGGATGGTGAGGATTTTCCATCCCCTGTGAATGCGGACGCAGTTAAAAAATACTTCGTGTAAAAAGACCCGCTGGACGAAAAGAATAAAATAGTCCAGGCAAAAAGGGGCATCCCGGCGAACCAAAAACAGAAAAAGGTTCGGGAAAAAATTAGGGATAAAATGAAAAAATGTACACCCGGCAAGTCGAAAACCTGAAAAGGCGACTTGGGCAAAAAAGGGTATCCCGGTGGACTGAAAACCCGAAAGGGCGGTCCAGGCAAAAGAGGGATTGAAACGAACAACTGCGTTTGGCATGATCGTTTGCGCTTTGGTTAAAGCATCATGGATAATACCCGGTAGGGATCAGTTGGAATCGTCTTGTTTAGAAGGCAGAAAGCACGGAGAGTCTGAGGACATATGGGGTGTAACCGAGTTGGAACTCGATGAGATCACGGGTTTCACATTGCCATTAGGATAGATTTTTCCTTTTGTGCGCAATTACCTCTTTTCAGGAATTGCTTCCTTTGTATTGCTCATTTGAGCCACACTTTTTCAATCAATAAAATGCATATTCAGTCAAATAATTTTGTTTTTGTCTTTCATTACCGCTTTGATTGCAAAAACATCCAATATTTTTGATAAAGAATATTTGCATTTTAAAACATACAGGTTCCTTCCAATGCATGTTTATAAGATTGAAAACCTGAAATCTTATTCGGAAGGTTGAGTGACCCAAGTGTTGAAATCTTGGCACGCCTGGGGCACGGTTTTATCTAACGATCTGTTTTGCAGGAATTGTTAGGTACTTTTCACTCACTTGCAGGTTGTGGTATGGAAGCTTTGGTAAACAAATCCCCATGGGAGTCCGATCAGGGACGAATGTATGAAGGGTTGACGAAGACGTTGAGACGTACGACGATCCTTGATGGTAATCAAGAAGACTCTTCAAAGTCGGAAGACTGGAAAGTCTGTAGAAGTTCCCCGCAGAGTCCGATCAGGGACGGGCGAAACGGAGAACGGTAGAGAGACGACGAGGGACGTACGACGAACTTTGGAGTTAATCAAAAAGACTCTTCAAAGTCGGAAAATTGAAAAGTATGTATAAATCCCAGGAGTACGCTTTCCGTCGAGCGCGGAGTGATTGGGAATACAAGATGATGGAGCAGAAAAGGTCCAGACGAGTCTGGGAATTCTCAAAAGTGGAAAGCTGATACGAGATTGAGAGGTGGATACCGTGGTTCGACGAGTCGACGAGTGTTCTGCAACCATGTTTCTCATTTCCCAGCTAAGTCCCCAAGCAGAGTGGAGAGGACTAACTCCCCAGCAGATCCGAGATCTGTGGTTTCCCTAGCCAAGACGGGATGGTTATCCTCGGCAGGTTTATAATGATGTTTCCTCAACAGCCAGGCCAGAAGGTTGCTATTCCCCGAGTGGAGCGGGTTTCAATGAAATATATCTCCGGGAGTGCATCCTACCAGTGGATTGGACGAGTTTCCGTAGCAGACTGATATCTGCATCCCCAGCTGAGTTGATCCTACATGTTGATTGGATGGGTCGTCCCCAGCGGAGTAGCATTCGTTTCCCCTAGCAGGGTCAGGATGGTTATCCCCAGCAGGTTTTAGATCGATGATTCCCCAGTCGTTAGTCCAGGAGGTTGTTGTTTCCTAGCGGAGCTATCTGTGAGCATTCCCCCAGCGAAGTCGACAGGTATCTGTGAGGGTTCTCCAAGCAGAGGTGGATGTACATCCCCAGCAAGGCAGACTGTTGTATCCCCACAGATTGTTGGTGGTTCTTATCCCCGGCAATTCCTCAAGAGGATTGGGTGCAAAGGAGGTTTTCCCCAGCAAGGGTTGCCTATTTCCCAGCAACAGTGTTGTTCCCCAGCAGGGTGGAGTTGGAGCAATGCTGAGTTCCTCAGCAGAGTGTCTCGTGTTCCCCAGAAGAGTCCCTTGAGGGGGATAATTTTTATACATTCATCATGTAGAATAAAGCATAGCATATTGCATAGAAAGATAAATAATCGCGTAGCATTTCCATAATTGTGGAGCATTACGCAGAGAAATCAATCATGCATCATTGCAAACATAAGCTAGTCTCAAGCTGTGGTTACCGTTTGAGAGGTGGTTTGCCAGACAGCGAAGGTGTTACTCCGAGGAGTTTAGCCTCATGATTTGATCAAAGATATTTCCCCAGTAGTGCAATACTGGAGGAGGTTTCTGTCGTGCAAGACAGAAGCTGAAGATATTACTCTGAGGAGTTGAGCATCAGGACGTCAGGTCAGCAATGTTCCCCAGTAATGCGATACTGGAGGAAATTTTTCCGTCGGACAGAGATGGAAATAAAATCAGAGGACGTTACGCGATCAGTGCGATTCCGGGGTTCAAATGGAGAAAAGGAAATGTTGCGTCATTTTCTGGAGATCGGGGTTCAAATGGAGAAAAGGAAATGTGGAGACATTTTCTGGGGAGCGGGGTTCAAATGGAGATTGGAGTTGAAGATTATATCCGGGATGAGGTCCTCAGGAGTATCTTCTGTTCATGTGTCACCTTAGACTCGGGCTGAGGCCAATGGAGGTCATTATAGGTGTCTTCTGAGGAAGAGATACACATGTTACCTTCCTTTTGTGAAGGTATACCCTCTGACATGTCGCCCTCAGAGTGGTTTGGTGTTATTTCCGACGTTGCCAGCGGAATTATCACGAGAGATTGGAGAACGGGGTTCAAATGGAGAAAAGGAGATGTTGAGGCATTTTCTGGAGACGGGGTTCAAACGGAGAAAAGAAGATGTTGAGGCATTTTCTGGAGACGGGGTTCAAATGGAGAAAGGGAGATGTTGCGGCATTTTCTGGAGAACGGGGTTCACGATGGTGATCGTGGGTTATCGTCAGGCGACTGGGGTTCAAACTGGAGAATGGGGTTCATTATTTGGCAAACAGGAGAGCGGGGTTCAAATGCAGAGATCCGAGGATCATTTGCGCAAAGAAAAATTTTCGGGGTTCAAGAAAAGAAAAAAAGAGAGCAATTATCAGAAAATTTCGGGGTTCAAAAAAAGCGAAAAAAAGAAGAGAGAATAATAATCCCGAGCGGATGTGGTGTTCAGACCATGGTTATCCCTGTGTTACCATTTATTTTGGTATTCAGGTCGACGGTTTTCGGTATTCAGGCCGACTTTCTCCGTACCAGACGGATTTTTGTTTCGAGGTTTCTTCGCCGATTCTGACAGGCGTTGTTAATTATATCCCATCATAGTGCAAATTGTTCGTCTGTTCTTGGTATTCAATCACTCTTCATCCTGATCATCTGAAAGCCGAGGCTGTTCATATCGACAGGTTCACAGTGGATTGAATAGGGGCAGCTGTAACACCTCAAAATTTGCCCTCTTCTTTTGGGACTAGCTTAACATATTGCATTGCATTTTTAGGTCATTAGGCATGGCATATTGCATATCATGTGGTTACATAGTGCAAATTATCCTCACAAGTCTTGATCAGAAGATGAAGAGGTCATGGTGCAAGCTAGGGTTTCATTGGACTGGTCATTAATCATCTGAGGATGTGGAGGTCCAAATTAGGGTTTCATGATTCTCAAAGGATATTGATCTTCATCTTGATTGGAATGATACATCATCATCATCATGGCTTGTTATCATCAAAAGAATCAAGTGTTGGAGCATTTTCCTTGAGATTAGGGTTTTGACCACTGGTCAACCCTAATTAGTTGCATTGGGCCAATCAGGGCTTGGCAAGGAGATGGGGTCTACAGTGGATATGGGGATCATCATGTGATTAGATTGAGCTTATGGAGGCTAGGGTTTCATCCTTGAGCCATTTCATCAGAGGATTGAGGCTCAATTGGATCAGTGCATTGCCAAATTCATCTATCAGTTGAAAAAGTCAAATGTGGTCAACTGTGCTTGATTTAATGGATTTGGAGGTGGGAGAGAGTTGGATACACTTCATTCATGTTGAAACAAGTGTTATTTGACATTTCAAAGCTCAAGAATGAAGAAAATCAAGTCAGACAAAAAATTGCCAAAAATAGAAAGTGACTTGTAATGGAAGTTTCCAAAAATGGAAAGTTTTTCACCTTACAATTACATGTCCAAAAACGCTTCAAATGAAAATTTGTTCAACATGAAAGTTGTAGATCTTGATCTCACCTTTCCAAAAAGTCCAAGAACTTGAAATTCCCATATATGGTTGGCAAGTTATGGTCCATTCATTTTCCAAAAAGACCTATAATCAAAGTGGCATAACTTTCACATGGAGTGTCCAAAATGAGTGATCTTTTTATGAGCAAACTCCATTTCACATGTACTTTCATGGTGCATAATCAAAATTCATCAAAAATGGTCAATGCAAAAGGTCAATTTTCAAGTGCAACAATTAAAATCCAAGGGCAAAATGGTCCAATTTGAGAAATACATGGAATTTTGGAATGGGACTTTTTGCAACACACCACAAATGCCAAATAGAAGTGGTTTGAACTGTCATGAGTTTTCATGGTGCAATATTTGGCTAGGCTATTTTTGAACTTTCACTTAAAGTGCATTTTTGGCATGGCATAGTGAAAATGAGAAATACAAGGCCAATTAACATGAGACCAAAGCCAACACACTCCAAATGACATTTAGAAGATGTTTGAGCTGTCACCTTGCTGTCATATAGCCTAATTGGAAATGTCACTTTTGCCCTTGCCTTAAGTTTCACATTATGTTAATCAAACTCATTTCTTGCTAATTGGTGATTAAGAGGATGATTAAAGTGAAGTATAAAGTGCTAATCATAACTGAATTGCAAATGATAATCACAATTTTCGAGGTTTGTAACTAACTTTCCCTCCAAATTCACAAAAACTCTTCAAGAACTTCATCACTACTTTTCAAGATTTCTCCACGAATTCTCAACCAAATTGCCTAATTCTTGTTGATTCGTGCTCCTTACATCTTCCTCTCCAACTGTTTTGATGAATCCATTGCCAACAACATCAAAATCGTGATTGTTCAAAGGAGGCTCAACAATGGAGTTTTGAGATTTCTTCCACTTGGATCAACATTGAGCTTAGCTGAGCGTGGCATTCACCTTCCTCAACCTTCATCATCATCTGTTTTGGCAAAATACATCCAGAATCATCAAGAATCGTTGCTGCCATTTCCAAGGTGCATGAATTCGAATTTCACCATTTCTTAAATTATCATGTGCTTATTGTAGTGCATTCAATGTAGATGAACGTGATATGCTTGGTTTTGGATTTGGTTAGCTATTGAATGAGTTATTTTGATTTGAAGTTTTGATGTCATAATTTAAAATGCTCGATCCCGATTGTATGTTAAGAATTAGGATATTTGAGTCACATATTTTGAACCTACGTGGAAGGACGGTCACAAGGACTATAAGCTTGTTGATTTTCATTAAGATTTATGGATCTTGATTTTTCTGGAAATTTTCGAGTGTTCTTGTACAAGAACACGTTAGAACACTTGTTTGATCCAACAAATTGCCTTGCCATGTTTGAAAGCTGTTTCCCGCGCCTGTAAGCCAATAGGAATGCGCCATAGCATGTTTTCGAAGCGACGTCGTTTTGGTGGACTTCGTTAAAATTGCAAAAATGCCACTGCTTCATTTAATTAATATTTATTCCATTTCTTTTTCTTTTGATTATTTTATTTTGTTATGTGATCTTCTAAAATTCATATCTCATTCATTTTTCATCCAAAATTAGTGAGACTTTTTGCATTATTCTCATGGTGATGTGTAGAATTTTATGATGATTTTTGTGGATTTTTTGCATGTATAGAAAAATAATTGGCTTAGGGTTTGTTGAATATGTCACATTTTTGTATGTTTTGCCAAAACCTTCATGAAATGCTCATGCTTCCAAGGAAATGGATGAAAATTTTTGTGCTTGTTCTGGACTCATTGATGGTGATTTTAATGTAGAGTTTGTGATTTTTGGATACTTGGTTGATTAGATATGATTTTTTGAATCAAGGTGTGACAATTTGTGTCACACCAAGCTAGGTCAACTTCATGATTTTATTTGCCTGGCCTAGAGATGTTTGATTGCTCCAATTTTTTGCATGAATGATCATTGATATGTCAAGATAACATGTGAATTTTTCTGGAATTGTTGATGGCATTTTCTATTTGATTGATAATTTTCTTCCCTGTGTGCTCATTTTGTGACATTGTGTGACACATGTTGGCATTTTGCTTGTGAAATTCTCATATGGTATTGGATGGATGTGAAATTTGATATGTTGATTGTAGACACATTGTAGGACATTGTGGTTTTGATCCCATTCATTTCTAATATGATGCCACTGTTTTATGAATTATTGAAGTTGATGCTTGTTTGGATGCTTTGAATTGGCTTGTATAATTGTGTCTGGACTTCTTGATTTTCATTGACCTACTTCCTTTTGTCCAATTGAGCTGAAATTTGACATGCTATACATTGAATGTGTCCTGTTTAGGTGTGAATTATTTGAGGATTTTTGGAATTGTTTTGGTATGCTTTTGATTAAAGTCATTCTGTTTGGACTTTTGGTGTTGCATTTGACCTAGTTTGACATATTTCGGTCATGAAATGATAATGGTGAATGATATGAGCATGTGACCAATTGCATTTGCTTTTGATTTGTTTGAATGTGATGTTGGATTGGTTTTACTTGCTGTTTAGAATTTTTTATCCCCTTTGGACCCTAGGCTTGGCCTAGTGGTCTTGTTTCTCACATTTGGTGTGGATTTTCAGGTTGAAAGGCAAAAAGCTTAAGGAGATAAATGCAAGTTGCAAATTGAATTTGTTTGATGTTGTCCACTAACATTGACTTTGTGTTGTAGGGATTGATGCTTGAGCTTGAGCTCATAGCTTGCACTTATGTGCATTAATTTGTGTTGCTTGTACAGATTAACTGATTAACATTTGTTGTTTACTGTTTGTCTGTCTGAGTACTGATGATACTTGATTGATTTCAGGTACATTTAGTTGCTTACAGTTCCTTGAGAACTTGCTTGTTGTTGCTTGGTTTTTAAACCAATTGAGGTAGGAATTCTATTCTCCATGTAGTCTGGAAGACCTGGCCTGTTACTTGGCCAGGCAGCTGTCTGAAGTCCTCCTTAAGAGGCGATGTTTGTGCTTGTTTATTTTTGTACCAAGCAGGAAAAGACCTTGATTAAGGCAATTGGCGGAACCCAAGGGATATGCAATCTATCCCCCGCTATTCTGTTGAGTCGTCCCTCTGCTCACACCACTGTGTTGATGCATTGGGGCATTAACCCAAGATCTTGTACTTTGTACAGTTGTGTCAGAGTCTTTGAGCGTAGAAGGGTTCCATCTTTCTGAACCCACGCTCCTGTGTCTGAAGCTCTCCCTGGCCAGGGATAAGAGCTGTGAGGTCTCATCCTCACTTCACCTTTCATCAGCTTCACCTTAGCCCCTCAATGGCAAGGTTAAGAGCTAACACTGCCTTGTACAGATGACTTGCCTCGGCAGTCAAACCCTTTGTTTGGGCTCACTTGATTGGATATAGTGTGTGCTTTGTGAATATTTGCTTGAGGTGCTTGTTTTGCTTTGTTTATGCTTGTATGCTTGCTTCTTTCCTGGATAGGATTAGCTTGTTGTTGTGCAAGTAGGTAGAAACCTGAACATAGGGCAATGATGCATGATAACACTAGGCTCGAGTACAGCTCCCTGGTAGTGTGTCTCCCCTTTGTCTCTGGCTAGAATTTCAGTCCCTTTAGGGGGAACTACATCGCCCTGATCCTTGTTCCAGACGAGGTATGTAGGCAGGTGGTCGTGCGAGACCACTCCGGGCACCCTTTTTCTTTTTTGTGTGTGTTGTTTGACAGTTGCTAGGCTCGAGTTCCCGACTCCTTAGCAACTTGTTGTTTGTTTGTGCTTGTTGTGTGCTTGGAAGCTGATGTAAGTCCATCGAGTGGCATTCGGGTTCCAGTGTGGGTTTGTCTTGGTTCGGATGTCGATGTAAGTCCAGTGATTGGCATTCGGGCTCCACGTTTGCCTCTTTGTGTGTGTTTTGGTTCGGATGTTGATGTAAGTCCAGTGATTGGCAGTCGGGCTCCATGTTTGCCACCTTTTGTGTATGGGTGTTTTGTGTTGTTTGGCGTGCGTGAGCCGAACTACGGTAGCTCTGATTCTCGTTCCAGACGAGATACGTAGGCATAGGATGCGATGTCCTATCGAGCCCTCTCTCTCTTGACTCCACCTGTGTTGTTTTCGGTGGGTGTATGTGTGATGTTTTAGCAACCTTTTCTTTCTTAGAGCGTGGATCCCGTCGAGTACGACGGACGTGAGGGGTGCTAATACCTTCCCCTTGCGTAACCGACTCCCGTACCCATTCTCTTTGGTCGCGAGACCATGTCTTTTCCAGGTTTACTCTGAGCGTTTCCTTTCCCTCTTTGGGATAAATAACGCACGGTGGCGGCTCTGTGTTGTTTTTGTTTCAGCTCGCCGGTTGTTTTTCGCGGATGCGACAATGGGTACCCTGTAGGGGGCATTTGCTGAGAGGATGGTTGGTTGCCCGGTGACCAATTCTGCAGATATTGTGGTGGCTGGAGAGAGGATAGAAAGTTGGTTGAAGTTGGGGAAGATTCAGGGCAATGCTTCGTCATCAGGATCGAAGAAGCCCTTCGGAAATGGCCAAAGGAAGAAAGAGGGTGATACCAGTGCGGTGTATACGCAGAGAGGACCAAGTAGAGATCGTTACTTTCAGCACACTGCTGTGGTAACTATTCCTGCTAATAATCAGCCTGCACAACAATAGCAACAACCGCAACAACAAAGACAATCGTTTCAACAAAGGCCGCAGAGGGCCGGGTATCAAGTCAGAGGGAGGATGAATGATCGTCAGTTCGATAGACCGCCTGTGACCTATTCTTTCCTGTTGAAGAAGCTAAAAGACTTGGGGTTGGTACAGTTGCGAACGTTGGCTCCTTTGAGACCTGATCAGAGGCCAGCTAGTTTCGATGAAAACGCCAAGTGTGAATTCCATTCAGGTGCTCCTGGGCACAATGTAGAGAACTGCAAAGCTTTTAAGCATGTGGTCCAAGACCTGGTGGATTCAAAAGCTATCAACTTTGCACCGTCTCCCAATGTGAATGCTAATCCTATGCCTGCGCATGGTCAAATGGGGGTGAATGTGATCTTTGAGGAGAACAGAGTTTGGTTGTTGAATGTTGATCAGTTGAAGACTCCTTTGGCTGAGGTCAAGAGGCAGTTGTTGTTGAATGGGGTCTTTCCGGGTTGTGACAATTGTTGTGTTGTGTGCACTGTTGCTATTAATGGGTGTATACTATTGAGGGAGGTTGTCCAGAGGCTGATGGACGAAGGAAGCCTCGGGTTTGAGAAGGCTGGTATGGGGAAGGAAGATGTCTCCACCATAACCATATACTTTGATCCGGTTGATTTGTCAACTCTGGCTGATGCGGCTCCAGTTACTATCACGGTACCTGGGCCAATTCCCTACGACAAAGATGATGCCGTGCCGTGGCATTATGGTAGGGAGGTATATTGTAATGGAGAGAAAGTGGAGGATCAAGCTGCGGGTGAAACCACTATTTCAAAGGTGGATAATGCCGGACCCAGTGGGTTCACTCGTAGTGGAAGGCTGTTTGCACCTGATGCTCTGAGGGGAGGAGAAGGAGAAAAAGAAAAGAAAGAAAAGGTCGAGGCTTTAGCCAGGGCAAAAGGAAAACAAGCGATAATCAATGAAGGTACTCCCGTGGTGACACCGACGCCTGGTGGGTCGGAGAGAGAGCTTGATGATGAAGCGGAAGAATTCCTCAGAATCATCAAGAAATCTGAGTATAAACTTGTTGATCATCTGCAGCAGACTCCTTCCAAGATTTCAATCTTGTCTTTATTGCTGAGCTCTGAGGGGCATAGAGAGGCTTTGTTGAAGATTCTGAAAAGAGCCTATGTCCCTCAGGAGATAACCATTAACCAGTTGGAGACGGTGGTATCTAATGTTCATGCCAGCCATGGGCTGGGTTTCACCGATATGGATCTGACTGTGGATGGGAGGAATCATAATCGGGCTTTACACATCGCAATGGAATTTAAAGGGGTCGTGCTTTCGCATGTGTTGGTTGATACCGGCTCCTCATTAAATGTGTTGCCAAAGAAAGCCTTGGCAAAGTTGAACTGTGAAGGATTGATTCTGACGCCTACAGATCTGATAGTGAGGGCTTTTGATGGGTCGAAGCGGGCTGTGTTCGGAGAGGTTGAGCTCTCGGTGAAGATCGGACCTGAGGTGTTCAAGTTTGTTTTCTATGTCATGGATATTCAGCCGGCATACAATTGCCTGTTGGGTCGCCCATGGATTCATGCTGCTGGGGCAGTAACATCGACTTTGCACCAGAAGCTAAAATATATCTGGGATAGACAGGTCGTCACCGTGTGTGGAGAGGAGGATATCTTTGTCAGCCACCTTTCTTCGTTCAAATACGTGGAGATGGACGGTGAGATATGGGAGACCCCGAGTCAAGCATTCGACACCGTTAAGGTAGAGAATGCTCTTTTTGCCAAGGAGGAGGAGAAGTCGTCCATATCTTCATATAAGCAGGCCGCCGAGGTGGTGAAGAGTGGGGAAGCTCCTGGTTGGGGGAAGATGATGGACATCTCCGCCAAGAAAGACCGCTTTGGAGTGGGTTATCAGCCGGGCAGAGGCTCATCCGGACGAGGTAGAGGACGTCGTCCGTCCGTCACATTCACCAGTGCTGGAATGCTGGATCCAGATCACATTTGTATGGTGAATGATGAAGTCGATAGTGACTGTGAGATGGATCGATGGAGAAAGTCGTGTGCGCCATGGATGGGAGTCCAGAACTGGAAGGCTGAAAAGATCATCACGGTCACTCTGCTCGAAGAGTAATAATTTCTGTTTTCAGTTTTATCTGCATGAAAGCCATACGTTTTGCCCGAAACATAATGGTTCATTGTAAGGGCCACCTCATGTTTCATTTTGCAAATTTGCATCATAAATAGAACGGATGTTTTTCAATTAAAAGCGGTGTTCCCTATTTTTCATTTATTTTTGCAGTTTAAAAATAAAAACAAAATAAAAATGGCAATGTTTTCATTTTCCTTTTCAATTTGTCTCGCTCCGGTTCTAAAGCAATGCATGAATCAACATTCATGCAGATGCGATTTCTCGCTGGATCTCATTGATAACAATCCGGTTACACCCTCATATGACTTCGACAATCCGATCTATCATGCCGAAGAAGAAGGCGAAGAAGATTGTGAACTGCCAGGGGAATTAGCCAGGTTGTTAAAACAAGAGGAGGAGGTGATTCAGCCGCACGAAGAGCAGGTTGAGATTGTGAATTTAGGTACCGACGAGGTCAAGAAAGAAGTTAAAATCGGGGCTGCTTTGGAGGCGAGTGTCAAGAGCAGAATGGCGGCACTGTTGAAAGAGTATGTTGATATTTTTGCCTGGTCTTATCAAGATATGCCAGGGTTGGATACCGATATCGTTGTGCACAAGCTACCATTGAGAGCAGATTGTCCTCCAGTGAAGCAGAAGTTGCGTAGAACTCGACCTGAGATGGCCATGAAAATTAAGGAGGAAGTGCAGAAGCAGTGGGATGCTGGTTTCCTAGCTGTCACTAATTATCCGCCTTGGGTCGCGAACATTGTGCCAGTCCCGAAGAAAGATGGGAAGGGGAGAATGTGTGTGGACTACCGGGATCTCAATAGAGCTAGCCCGAAGGATGATTTCCCATTACCTCACATTGATGTGTTGGTAGATAATACAGCTCAATTCTCGGTGTTTTCCTTCATGGATGGTTTTTCTGGCTATAATCAAATCAAAATGTCGCCAGATGATATGGAGAAAACAACGTTCATAACACCATGGGGCACTTTTTCTTACAAGGTGATGCCATTTGGTCTCAAGAATGCCGGTGCTACTTATCAGAGAGCCATGGTGACTTTGTTTCATGATATGATTCATCATGAAATCGAATGCTATGTTGATGACATGATAGCAAAGTCCCAAACAGAAGAGGGGCATTTGGTAGATCTGGCCAAGTTGTTTGACCGACTGAAACAGTTCAGACTGAGGTTGAATCCGAACAAGTGCACTTTCGGAGTGCGGTCCGGTAAATTGCTGGGGTTCATTGTAAGTGAAAAAGGAATCGAGGTTGATCCTGCTAAAGTGAAAGCAATAAGAGAAATGCATGAACCGAGAACAGAGAAGGAGGTTCGTGTTTTCTTAGGTAGATTGAATTACATTTCACGGTTCATATCTCATCTAACAGCCACGTGTGAACCGATATTCAAATTGTTGAGAAAAGATCAAACGGTCAGGTGGAATAATTATTGCCAAGCGGCATTTGAAAAAATAAAAGAGTATTTGCAGGAGCCTCCGATTCTGATGCCTCCTGTGGAGGGACGACCGTTAATTCTGTACTTGACAGTCCTCAAGGGGTCTATGGGGTGTGTATTGGGGCAGCATGACGAGTCTGGTCAAAAAGAGCATGCCATATACTACCTTAGCAAAAAGTTTACCGACTGTGAAACAAGATATTCACTGCTCGAGAAAACTTGTTGTGCTTTGGCCTGGGCTACTCGCCGACTGAGACAGTATATGCTGGTTCATACCACTTTATTGATTTCCAAGATGGATCCGATCAAGTACATTTTTGAGAAGCCAGCATTGACCGGACGGGTTGCGAGATGGAAAATGATTTTGACAGAATATGATATACAGTATACCTCTCAGAAAGCAATCAAGGGGAGTGTATTGTCTGATTACCTCGCCCAGCAACCCATTGAGGATTATCAACCAATGAAGTTTGAATTCCCTGATGAGGATATCATGTTTCTCAAATCGAAAGATTGCGAGGAACCAATCCCGGAGGAGGGGCCTGACCCTGAATCCGAATGGATTCTGATGTTTGATGGGGCCTTTAACGTGAATGGTAGCGGTGTTGGTGCTGTTTTGGTTACGCCGAAAGGATCCCACATTCCTTTTGCCGCCCGGCTAACATTTGAGTGCACCAACAACGTGGCTGAATACGAAGCTTGTATCCTGGGGATTGAAGAGGCGATTGATTTGAGGATCAAGAACCTTGTTATATATGGAGATTCAGCTCTGGTTGTGAATCAGGTTAACGGAAAATGGTATACGCATCAGTCTCATTTAGTTCCATACCGGGATTATACGAGGAGATTGTTGACGTTTTCACCAAGGTGAAGATGCATCATGTGCCTAGAGAGGAGAATCCTTTGGCAGATGCTTTGGCTACTCTGGCTGCCTTGATTAAGGTGCAGTGGTGGAATCAGTTCCCCAGTGTTGAGGTGGGACGTCTGGATAGACCGGCTTATGTGTTTGCTGTTGATACAGCGCCTAATGATGAGAAGCCGTGGTATTACGATATCAAACGCTATCTGGAGACCCAAGAGTATCCTGAGGGAGCATCCAAGAAGGACTGAAAGACTCTGCGGAGGTTCGCCATGGTGTTCTACTTGAATAAGGATGTGGTTTTATACAAGAGGAATTTTGATTGGGTCTTGCTCAGGTGTGTTGATGACAAAGAAGCAAGCCAATTGATGAAAGAGGTTCACGAAGGATCGTTCGGTACCCATGCCAGTGGGAATGCAATGGTGAAGAAGCTGCTGAGGGCAGGTTATTATTGGATGACAATGGAGGCCCAATGTTTCAATTTCGTGCGGAAGTGTCATAAATGCCAGATTTATGCTGATAAGGTGCACGTGCCTCCAAATCCGTTGAGCTTGATGTCGTCTCCATGGCCGTTTGCTATGTGGGGCAGTGATATGATTGGGAAGATTGAGCCTACGGCTTCGAATGGGCATCGGTTCATATTAGTGGTTATTGATTACTTCACCAAATGGGTGGAAGCGACCTCTTATACGAATGTGACGAGGCAGGTCGTTGCCCGGTTCTTGAAGAGAGACATCATTTGTAGATATGGGGTTCCCGAGAGAATCATCACTGATAATGGTTCTAATTTGAACAACAAGATGATGGCAGAACTGTGTCGGGAATTCAAGATTGAGCATTAAAATTCTTCTCCTTATCGTCCGAAGATGAATGGGGCGGTCGAGGCAGCTAATAAGAATATAAAGAGGATTGTGCAGAAGATGGTTGTGACCTATAAGGACTGGCATGAGATGTTGCCGTTTGCATTGCATGGGTATCGAACCTCGGTGCGTACATCCACTGGGGCAACGCCTTTCTCGTTGGTATATGGGATGGAAGCCGTACTACCGGTTGAGGTTCAAATTCCCTCTTTGAGAGTCCTGATGGACGTGAAATTGCAAAAGGCTGAATGGGTAAGGATTCGTTATGAAGAGTTAAGCCTGATTGAGGAAAAGAGGTTGGCAGCCATTTGTCATGGGCAGTTGTACCAGCAAAGGATGAAGCGTGCTTTTGACCGAAAGGTGCGACCTCGTGTGTATCACGTAGGTGATATGGTGCTGAAAAGGATCCTTCCTCCTCAAAATGATCGTAGGGGAAAATGGACACCCAATTATGAAGGCCCATTCGTGGTCGAGAAGGTTTTCTCTGGTGGAGCCTTGTTAACGACCATGGATGGCGAGGATTTTCCATCCCCTGTGAATGCGGACGCAGTTAAAAAATACTTCGTATAAAGAGACCCGCTGGACGAAAAGAATAAAACAGTCCAGGCAAAAAAGGGCATCCCGGCGAACCAAAAAACAGAATGAAAAAGGTTCGGGCAAAAATTAGGGATTAAAAAGGAAAAAACTGTACACCCGGCAAGTCGAAAACCTGAAAAGGCGACTTGGGCAAAAAAGGGTATCCCGGTGGATTGAAAACCCGAAAGGGCGGTCCAGGCAAAAGAGGGATTGAAACGAACAACTGCGTCTGGCATGATCGTTTATACTTCGTATATGACATGGATAATCCCCGGTAGGGATCAGTCGGAAACGTCTTGTTCAGAAGGCAGAAAGCAAGGAGAGTCTGAGGACATATGGGGTGTAACCGAGTTGGAACTTGATGAGATCACGGGTTTCACATTGCCATTAGGATAGATTTTTCCTTTTGTGTGCAATTACCTCTTTTCAGGAATTGCTTCCTTTGTATTGCTCAATTTGAGCCATACTCTTTCAATCAATAAAATGCATATTCAGTCAAATAATTTTGTTTTTGTTTTCATTACCGCTTTGATTGCAAAAACATCAAATTGCTTGTGATAAAGGATCTTTGCATTGTAAGACACAGGTCCTTCCTATGCATGCTTATAAGATTGAAAGCTTGAAATCTTATTCGGAAGGTTGAGTGACCCAAGTGTTGAGATCTTGACACGCCTGGGGCACAGTTTTATCTAACGATCTCTTTTGCGGGTGCTGTTAGATATTTTCGCTCACTTGTAGGTTGTGATGTGGAAGCTTTTGACAAAAGAATCCCCGCGGAGTCCAATCAGGGACGAATGATGGAAGAATGGTGAAAAGACGGCGAGACGTACGACGATCCTGGATATTAATCAAGAAGACTCTTCAAAGTCTCAAAATTGGAAAGTTTGTACCCACCTAAGGAGTTCGCTCTTCGTAGAGTACGGAGCAGTCGAGAATACAAGGTGATGAATTAGAAAAGTCCGGACGAGTCTGGGAGTTCTCAAAATTGGAAAGCTGACAGTGGATTTAGACGATGAATGTCCTGGTTCGACGAGTTGACGGGTGTTCAGTACCAGACTTTCCTGATCTCCCCAAGCAGAGTCGGGATGACTGATTTCCCCGCAGATTCAAGGTTTGTGGAGTCCCTATCAGGGTCGGGATGGTCATCTCCCCGGCAAGTTGGAGATCGGTGTTTCCTCGGCAGCCAGGCCAGAAGGTTTCTATTTCCCAGCGGAGGTATCTGTTGGTAGTGGTTTCTCCAAGCAGGGTCGAGATTTATATCCCCAGCAAGTTAGAGACTGTTGTTTCCCCACAGAGTGCGTTGGTGGATTCTTCCCCAGCGTAGTCCCCAAGCGGATCGGGTGCAGAGGAGGTTTTCCCCAGCAAGGGTTGCTTTTTCCCAGCA
The DNA here is from genome assembly GCF_024323335.1 of Lathyrus oleraceus. Classification (NCBI taxonomy): domain Eukaryota; kingdom Viridiplantae; phylum Streptophyta; class Magnoliopsida; order Fabales; family Fabaceae; genus Lathyrus; species Lathyrus oleraceus. The sequence continues at coordinate 89,647,314 of NC_066581.1, forward strand.
GCAGTGCTATTCCCCAACAGGGTGGAAATTGGAGTGTTGGCGAGTTCCTCAGCAGAGTGCCTCGAGCTCCCCAGAAGAGTCCCTTGAGGGGGATACTTTTTATACATTCATCATGTAGAATAAGCATAGCATATTTCATAATAAATCGCGTAGCATTTCCATGGTTATGGAGCATTACGCTGAAAAATCAATCATGCATCATTATTGCAAACATAAGCTAGTCTCAAACCGTGGTTATCGTTTGAGAGGTGGTTTTGCCCGAAGGTGAAGGTGTTACTCCGAGGAGTTTGGTACCGTATTTTTATCAACAGTACTTCCCCAGTAGTGCGATATTGGAGGAAGAGTTTATGTCGAGCGGAGATGGGAATGTTAACCGAGAAAGTTTCGAGGTCCAAAAAGTAAGGAAAAGAGAAAGAATAATCCCCAGCGGAGCGCGAAGTGTTCGTTTGCTAGGGTTGAATAGAAGACAGCCGGTTCGTGGCTTGTTATCCCCAGCATGGGTCGTTGTCACGTGTGCCGACTCATTTATCACTGTTCCTTTCTGCCAATGCTGACAGGCATGAAAAGTTTTCCGGTATTCAGACTGAAGCGGTATTCAGACCAGTTTTTCGGTATTCAGACCGAGATGGCAGTCAGGCCAGTTTACGGTGTTCAGACCGAGATGGCAGTCAGGCCAGTTTCCGGTGTTCAGACCGAGATGGCAGTCAGGCCAATTTTCTGGTATCCAGACCGAGGCGGGTGTTCAGACCGATGTGGCATTCAGGACAGTTCCGATATTCAGATCGAAGAAGCTTCCGAAATTCAGATCGATGCAGCTTGTGGCATTCAGGCCAATTTTCCGGTAGTCAGACCGAAGCGATAGTCAGACCGAAGTGGTGTTCAGACCAAAGTGGCATTCAGGCCAGTTGTTGGGCATTCAGGCCAATTTCCCGGTATTCAGACCAATATCAATACTCTCATACTAGGATGTTCAGTATTCAGACTGACGAGCGGCGTTCAGGCCATGGTTATTCCTGTGTTATCATTTATTTTGGTATCCAGACCAATATTCCTGTTTCGGTATGCGGGCCGACTTTCTCCGTGCCAGACGGATCCTTCTTTTGAGATTGTTTCTTTGCCGATTCTGACAGGCATGGTTAATTATTTTCCCATCAGAGTGCAAATTGTTCGTCTGTTCTTGGTATTCAATCACTCTTCACCCTGATCATCTGAAAGTCGAGGCTATTCATATCGACAGGTTCACAGTGGATTGAATAGGGGCAGCTGTAACACCTCAAAATTTGCCCTAGCTTAGCATATTGCATTTCATTTTGTAAGACATTAGGCATTACATCTTTGCATATCATGTGGAGACAATAAGCAAGTCATCCTCCCAAGTCTTTCTCAGAAGATAAAGAAGTCAAAAGATTCAAGCCTGAGGGTCTTATGAATTGATCACTAATCATCTGAGGGTTGGTGCTTCAAATTAGGGTTTCTTGGTTCTTCAAGGAGGTTGATCTTTATCTTGGTTTCTCAATGGTACATCATCATCATCATGGTCTTATCATCACCAAGAGATTCATTGTGCTTGATCAGTTCCTTGAGATTAGGGTTTTGACCTCTGGTCAACCCTAATCAGGAGTATCATGCCAATCAGGGCTTGTCAAGGAGATGGGGGTTTTAAAGGAGATGGGGATCATCATATGGTTTTGATGGGCTTATGGAAGCTAGGGTTTCATCTTTGAGCCATTTCATCAGGAGATTGAGGCTCAAGCTCAACAGTCAAGCTGAAATTCATCTATCAACTGAAAAAGTCAACCTAAAGTCAAATCATGGATTTAAAGGTGGGAGAGGGTTAGAGAGACTTCATTCATGTTCAAACAAGTCTCATTTGACATTTCAAACATCAACATTGAAGAAAATAAAGTCAGATGAAAACTTTCCAAAAATAGAAAGTGACTTGTAATTCAAAATTGTCAAAAATGGAAAGGTTTTCTCCTCAAGATTACATGTCCAAAAATGCTTCAAATGAAATTTTGTCCAACATGAACGTTGAAGATCTTGCTCTCACCTTTCCAAAAAGTCCAAGAACATGAATTTCTCATGTATGGTTGGCAAGATATGGTCAAATCTTGGTCAAGATAATTTGAACTTCACAAGTGCATAACTTTTGAACCATAAGGCCAAATGGAGTGGGATATTTTGCAACATTTTCCTTTTGTCATGTGCTATCCAAATTATACATCATAAGCCATGCATTTTGATCACTAAAATATTTCAATTTCCATTTGAATTTTGGAGGGAAAATGGCAATTTGAAAAATATTCATTGAATTCGCTTCCAATCACTTGCTTTGGCTTAGAAACATCATTTGAAGTTGATCCAAACCAGAACCTTGCACTGTTACATTGCTTTTCATGCATATAGGGTGAATTGGCTAATTTGCACATAACACTTCAATTTCACTAATCATTTGCATTAGCACTAATTGTGATTACCAATATCATTAACAGAACATATAAAAGGCAAATCATAACTGTTTTTGGGATTGGCATAACAGAATTCTGAAATCTAGATCTAGATCCAAAAGCTTCACATTTTTTTCTCTCAACTTTTCTCCAAAATCCTTCACAAACCGCGCCAAGTTCTTGATCAATCCTTCATCCATAAGCATATTTGAGTGTGTTTGAAGCAAGAATTCATCATTTTCGTGCTGGTTTTGGAACTGTTGCAACCTTGCATCATCAATGGCAATTGAAGATTCAAGCTGAATCGTGCAAGCTGAACCTCCAATTCTTCATCCATTCACTCATCCAAGAACAAAGAAGCATCTGTTTGGACCTTGCAAGGCTTGAAAGTCACGATTCCACTTCTGCACTTCAATTAAGGTCAGGATTCGAGTCTCAAGATTCTTGAAATTAGGATATGCATGTGGTAGATCTTTGAACATAGGTCACACTGAGCTTTAGATCTTGGAAATTCGTTGAGTAATGAATGAGTTATTGTGAATCTAAGTTTGATGATTGAACTTTCTTTGGATCGAATCTTGTGATATAATGAGAATTAGGTTAATATAAGCTTTGATCCATGTTGTGTGTTGAAAGACGAAGCTAATGATATATTCACTTTGCATTTTGGTGACAAATGTTCATGATCTGGAAAAGTGATGAAGAACACGTATGAACTTAGGGTTTTTTGAATCCATAACTCATTTGATCTTGTAGCGCGCCTATTGCATGTGTTTTCTGTTTAAGCTCATGTATTGGTTGCATGGAGTAGGGCGTGGCACTTTGATTGGCTATAATTCATTTTCGCTGCCATGTAGACTTAAGTGAAACGCAGAGTTTCACTTAAGCGCGCCCTAGTTTAAATAGATACACAGTTCGATACCTGGCTGAGACAACTCCATGTGCCTTGCTTCATTTTATTTTCATTTTTTTCACATGTTCATCCATGCCATTTCATGTCATTTTTTAATTTTTTCTTCATTTCAAAAATTCATAACTTCATGAATAATGATCCAATTGAGATGAGGTTTTTTGCATGATGATCCTCATGACGTCTACTTCGTTTTGATGATTTTTCCAGAAATTGTGCACGCATGAATTTTTATTTTGCTTAGGGATTGTGTATGTGTATGTTTTCATGACCTACTTTGCCATATCCTTCATGAAATGATGAGATTTTATCCAACACTCTTGAAATTTTGTGTGCTTAAAATAGACACCTTAATGGACATTTTGGTATAGAGTTTACATTTTTCACATGTCTGGTTGTGGAGTTATGATCTGATGAATGTAGGCGTGACAATATGTGTCACACCTTTGCTTGCTTGACTTGTGGATTTTCTTTACCATGCCAATTCAATGCCAAATGATGTGAATTTTCGCATGATGCTACCTCTGGATGTTAGGATTTCTTGTGAATTTTTATGGAACTTTTGGATTCAATTTGGATTTGTTTGAGATTTTCTCTTCTGGCTTGCCATTTGTGGACCTTTTGATAGTCATGAACTTCAAAGATTTGTGAAATGCTTGATGTTTATCATATGAACTTGAAATTTTGCACATGTGTTCTTGACACTTTGAAGTTCATTGTGGCTTTGGTTTGAGGCATTTATCATGTTTGGATTCTGTTTTAGGTTTGTGTGAAGTTGATGTATGAAATTGTGCCTCATTTGAGCTTGTTTTGCCTTGCCCTGCCTTAGGGAATTTATTTGCCATGCTTCCACTTGTCCAAATGCATTGAATTTTGGTATGATGATCATGTTATGAGTGCTGTTTATCCATGATTTTTCTTGGGATTTATTGAATCATTTTTTAATTGATTTGGATTGGTTCATTATGTTTGCTTCAATGAGCTTTGAACTTGCATGCCTTGCCTTAGATGCTTTGTGAAATGAAATTGGTTGATGATATGGACATGAAACCACTTGGATGTTGTTCTTAATTGATTAAGCTTGGTTCATGCCAATTTTCATGTTCTGTTTTGGATTATTTCTCCTTCTTTGACCCTAGGCCTTGTCCTAGTGGTTAGTGCTTATGTTTGAGTTGTGTTTTCAGGACAAGGAGCATATGGCCTTGAGGAGTTTGATTCATTTGCTCATTTGGATTGATATTTGATTGATGTTGATTAACATTAAGTTGTTTTGTAGGTGGATTAGCTCCTTTGAGTTGAGCTTGTGCTTTCCTTTGATGCATTGATGTTTGTCTGTTGACTTGTGTACAGTTGTCTGTTGACCATTAACTGTCTGTTTGACTTTTTGAGTTGAATACTAGTTGTGTTAGATTGTTTTCAGGTACATTAGTTGCTTGAGTTCTTTTGAACTTGTATTTGTTGTTGCTTGGTTGCTTAACCAATTGAGGTAGAACTCACTGACTTCATGTAGTCTGGAAGACCTGTCCTGTTACTTGGGCAGACACCTGTCTGAAGTCCTCCTTAAGAGGCAATGCTTGTGTTTGTTTATATTTGTGCCAAGCAGGAAAAGACCTTTGTTAAGGCAATTGGCAGATAAAAGAGATGTGCAATCCATCTCCTGCTATTCAGTTTAGTCATCCCTTTGCTCACACAACTGGTGTTGATGCATTGTGGGTATTAACCCAAGATCTTTGTTGAGTTAGTCATATGTGTAGAAGGGTTCCAACTTTCTGAACCCACACATTCCTTTGTCTGAAGCTCTCCCAGGCCAGGGATAAGAGCTGTGAGGCACACCCCTCACCTCCCATTTCATCTGCTTCACCCTAACTCTCAATGTTAGGGTTAAGAGCTAACATCACCCGATTCCAGTTGGCTTGTGTTTCACAGCCTAACCTTGTGTGAGACCACTTTGTTTGTATATAGTGTGTGCTAATTGCTGATTGTGTGCTTGTATGCTTTGCTTTGCCTGTTTAGGATAGCTTGCTGCCTGTGCAAGTTAGATAGAAAACTCAACCTAGGACCATTGTGGATTGCATGATAACTATTAGGCTCGAGTCAGTCTCCCTTTTAGTTTGTCATTTCCCAGTCTCTGGTTAGGAGAAAGTTTCTCCCCTGTTTAGGGGAACTACGTTGCCCTGATCCTCATACCAGATGAGGTACGTAGGCAGGAGATCGTACGAGATCTCTCCGGGCACCCTTTTTCTTTTTTTTGTGTGTTTGCTTGACAGTTATTAGGCTCGAGTTCCCGACTCCCTATTAACTTGTTGGTGTGTTATCCCTCTTGTGTGTTAGGAGATTGATGTAAGACCAGCGATTGGCATTCCGTGTCCTTTTGTTGTGTGCTTGGAGTCCGATATAAGCCCAGCGATTGGCATTTGGTTTCCAGTGTGGGTTTGTTTGGTTCGGAGTTTGATGTAAGTCCAGCGATTGGCATTCGGTTTCCATGTTTGCCTGTTTGCGTGTGTTTTGTTTCGGCGTGCGTGAGCCGAACTACGGTAGCTCTGATTCTCATTCCAAATAAGATACGTAGGCATAGGATGCGATATCCTAGCGAGCCCTTCCCCTCTTCTCCCACCTGTGTTGTTTTCAGTGTGTGTGTGCATTTGTTTTGAGCAACTTCTTTAGCAACCTTGTCCTATCTTTTTTAGCGTGGATCCCGTCGAGTACGACGGATGCGTAGGGGTGCTAATACCTTCCCTTCGCATAACTGACTCCCGTACTCTGTTATCTCCGGTCGTAAGACCATTTCCTTTCCAGGTTTACTTCGAGCGTTTCCTTTCCCTCTTTGGGATAAATAACGCACGGTGGCGACTCTGTTTGTTTTGTTTTAGCCCGCCGGTTGTTTTTCGCGGATGCGACACTATGCTCTTCCTATTTTCGATTGTGGCAAGAGGCACTTGAGAGAGTAGGTTTTCCATTGACTAGCTTCCCAAACAAAGAGAAATCAAATAAGGAGAGAAAAAAAATCCTTAAATAACAAAATACAATCCTAGGTGGTCTAAGAATACTATTTTTTTTTTAAAACTTACCGACTTAAAACTGTAAATAGATTTTGTTTATGAAGTTTTACATGGTGGTGTTATGATATTCTTTGCAAAGGAATCATAAAATTGATTGAACAAAATTTGTTTTCTCTATCTCATTTACATATGAAATTCTATATTTACTATGATAGCAATTCAAGTTCTTTGCAGAATACCACTTAAGTTGGTTCCTTATCATTTTAGAACCACAAAAAAGACATTTAATGAACATTGCACATTGATTCGAAACACGGGATCATCACCCTTACCAAATTCGAAACAAGGTGAACAATGACTCCAAATACCCTACCAGTTTAGGACTTCTACATTCAAGTCTATTATGGTGCAACAATATTTCATGTCAAAGCATCATCATCAACATGATTTGTTCGACTAGGTAATAGTTGTGTATCGTAATGCAATGTTTTCAGAACTATTTTATTTTATTTTATTTTATTTCATTTCATTTCAGATCTTTCTGAACCAGCTCATTTTTCATTAGAAAAATATAAATATTAACAGAATACTACTAAACTCAAAGTATTCATAACTGAAGCTGTAAAAGAGAGCTCTTACATTTTCCTTTGAAAACATGCATCCACTTCATCCTTGCGGGACACCCTTTAAGTTCTCCAAACATGACTTTTGCTTCAGAAGCTGCATTCCATCCAGAGATAACCAACTTCTCAGATACTTTATCAGAAGGCGAAATGTTCCATAGCATTTGATGCTGCTCCACTGCATTTCATGATCCTCTCCAGTCCCAATGTATGTCAAAGATCCCTAAACTTGATTATGTTTATATGATAATCTCAGATTCGATCATATGCTAAAATCATTTATGCAATAGTTAAATCATAGTTTCAAAACTGTTCTTAAAAAACATTTCCGAGACATAACCTTTACACCTCTTGCTCAGTAGTGTCAAGTAGAAAAAGATGGAAGTGATATCATCAAACCATGCGAGATGCTGTTGTCTCAAACCATTGAGCAATGCAGAACAGGAAGGTGAGGAAACACAACAAACAAAAGATTTCATCATATGTCAGATACCAAAGCATATTTTTTATAAATCAGAATAATTATTATTGTATTATTTGGTATGCAAACTACATCTTACCACATTTCTCAAAGTAAATACATAACAGCATAAAATGTTACTGGAAAATAGAACTAGAATGTTGACATAAAGAGTAAAAAGCCCTAATGGAATCCATGCCCGTGGATAGATCTTTAGGTAAGCCAATGACAATAAACTTCAAGACAGAAAGTTCCAAATTACAGTATTTCCACCCCTTTGACACCAACTTATGAAGATCTTTAAGAATAAATCAATTCACATAAAAATGTATGTCCTTGACAAGATAACATAAGTTTATTGGTATCACATTACATTCTCCATTACTATTTTTTTTCTATCACAGGACAACAAATACTATACTTTCAACACCTAAAGTCCCAGTAACAAACCGCATGCCATCATAGGTAAGTCAGTCTATTTCTTTTCATTATCAATATTTCTATTTCACCGATCCAGGAAATAACGGTTTATTCAAACTTACGCTACAATGCTATAGGCTATAGCATCGACATAGTCACTATTTGACAGCACTTTGTACTAAATAATATCGCAGAACAGGAGCGGTTGTTCAAATTCTGCTACGCTTTAGCACCATTATAACTGTTATTTAACAAAGCTGCATTATCGATCACTTGATGCTGTCTAAAGCTAGCTTCAGGCCCTGCATATTTAGTGTATAGTAAATTGACTTTAACTAGATATTTTTCACATTGCTTATATTTAGGGATAGAAAATATTCTGAAGTAAAATACAGATTTCATAATTTCATGGAATGTGATAGAATTGATGGAAGAAACAAATAAATAATAGAAAACAAAGAGTATATCATTTTTGATAAGCTTCGCCCATATAAGCATGCGAGAGACCAACTTTAATAACTTTAATATGGTCTATGCAAAAATAATTGGAAGAATTATTTTAATCATTTTGATTTAACTTAATATTCGATTCAACTCAAGCAACTAATTAGTCATTATTCTTCTCTAGTATATAGTTTTTGCTAAGGTGTTACTTATGAGGATGAAAGATTTATCAGTTGATATTAGAAGCCTTACCTGGTGGCTTGGAAGGGTTTTGCTTCTTGAACGAAGAATTCTGGATGAGCAGTCTTCTACCCTTTTTGATCTCTCGCATGCTTATATGGGCGAAGCCTTACAACAATTTGGCACTTCAGAACAAGGTTATTAAAGTTGGTTTGCTTGATGGAGGGAGCTCGGCCATTGACTCTTGCTTCATTTAGAGGTTGGAATTATGGAATATGTATATGGACGAGTTGACACATACTTTGACAGTATGTGTTTTCATTTAGAGGTTGTTATTTATTTATTTTATTTTACTTTGACAGTTGTTATTTTGTTCTCTTGGAATATGTATATATACAGGTTCATAAGGCAAGACTCATAAGTAACACATACTGATGCACACCTTTCGTTTCACATTGAAAACAAAATAAATAACAACTGTCAAAGTAAAATAAAAAATAAAAATCCAAGAGTCAATAGACCATATTTAGATAAATAACATAATTAAGTGTGTATAGGATAAACAACAAAATAATTCTAACAAAATCATCTTTGAGCATAATTTTTGCATTTGAATCCAGAACAAGAGTTTACACAAACAAATTTAAATTGTAAAATCATGATTGAAAAACTGAAATATGTATTTGGAAAGCAGCAAACCAAACATAATATATAACTATCAAGAATTGCATTAGGTTGGCATTGATCTACTTAAAATCTACAATATCAGTAGCTTTCTTGACGAGCTTCACATGTAAGATGGATAGCTTTCAGTGATTATCAATTTGTAACATCATTATCATCGGAGTCTAATTTCCACCAAGAACCTTTGTCATCATTGTAGTCATTATCAATTTCATCATAGATATCTTCAATATCATCATCTCCAGATGCTTCAGCATCTGCATCATCCATGTTGAGTTTCTTTTTATCCACATCTGGATTGTACGTCCACTCCAACCTTTTCAATATATCACGATCTTTCCAATTTTCCATAACCGATACAGCCTCCTTCTTAGCCTTCCCCATCAAAATTTCCTCCCAGGAAAATGCAGTATCGGCAGTCCTTTTCAAGACTCCGTTACTACTAATATCCCCAATAACAACAGTCTTGAGACATCGCAACTTTGCTTCCTTTATCACATCAACAAAATCAGAATCATCCGATACAAGGACCACGCACTCAACCCGCCTGTGATCCATCATATCCACCATATGCTTTTGCAGCGCAACATCTGCAACTTGCGGCCTATCCAACACGGTTTGAACCCAAAACCCTGCCCGTTTCAGCTCATCAGCCAAACCATACCCAACTTTAGGAGTCAGAACAGCCCTTGCAGCCTTCTTATACTTGTCCATTTTCATAGAATACTTTCCCACCAATTTCACTTTCCTACTCCCTCTAGCAGACTCTATCTGATTCACCCTTTTCGCGTGTGTAACACCTCAAAATTTGCCCTCCTCTCTTGGGACTAGCATTAACATATTGCATTACATTTTTAGGTCATTAGGCATTTCATATTGCATATCATGTGGTTACATTGTGCAAGCCATTCTCCCAAGTCTTGATCAGAAGATGGAGAAGTCAAAGTGCAAGCCTAAGATTTATTGACTGATCATGGGCCATCTGAGGATTGGGCTGTGAATTAGGGTTTTATGGTTCTCAGTGGATGTTGGCCTTCATCTTGAGTACAATGATACATCATCATCATCATGGTTGGATGTCATCAGAAGATTGAAGAAGATTCCTTGAGATTAGGGTTTTGACCACTGGTCAACCCTAATCAATTGCATTGGGCCAGTCAGGGCATAATCAGGAGATGGAGTCTATGATGGATGTGAGGTTCATTTTGTGATTATATGGTGCTTATTGGGGCTAGGTTTTCACCCTTGAGCCATTTCAGTTGGAGATTGGAGCTTAATTTGATCAAAGCATTGCCCGATTCATCTGTCAGATGAAAAGTCAACTGTGGTCAACTGTACATGATCTGATGGATCTGGAGGTGGAGATGAGTTGGATACACTTCATTCATGTTGGAACAAGTGTTATTTGACATCTCAAAGCTTAAGAATGGAGAAAATCAAGTCAGGACAAAAACTGCCAAAAATAGAAAGTGACCTGTAATTGAAGTTTCCAAAAATGGAAAGTTTTTGACCTCAAGACCACGTGTCCAAGGAAGCTTCAAATGAAAATTTGTTCAACATGAAAGTTGTAGATCTTGTTCTCACCTTTCCAAAAAGTCCAAGAACTTGAAAATCCCATGTATGGTTGGAAAATTAGGGCTCAGTGAAATTCAAAAATGACCCATAATCAGGAGGCCATAACTTCCACATGGTTTGTCCAAATTGCAAGTTCTTTATATGCACAAACTCCATTTGACATGTACTTTCATGGTGCATAATTGTATTTTCCCAAAAATGGCCAATGCAAAAAGTCACTTTTCAACTGGACAGCTGAATTGGACCAGGGGCAAAATGGTCCAACTTTCAAAATAATTGGAATTTTTGAGTGGGGATTTTTGCTACACCTCATGAATGGCATTTGGAATATGTTGGAATCATCACTTCATGGTTAGGCTTCATGGTTTGAGATTTGGCTTGAAAAATGGAAGTGTGAAAATGGACAAAATGCAAACACAAGGTGAATTTGAGAATTACACAACCAATGAGCATGAGACAAGTTTCAGCAGCTCACATATGACATTTGGAAGGTGTGTGAGCTGTCATTGAGGTGGCATGAGCTGTCATATGGAAATTACACTTTTACCCCTCACTTGAAATTAGCATTTTCACTTACATTCCAATTTGGTTAATTAAGTTGGTTAAGCATGGTTTAAGCACTCCTATATATTCTTAATCACTTGCTAATCCTAACAGAAAATTACAGTTACCAAGATTGGATCTCAAAACCTCTCATTCTCTCAAAATTTCATCAAGAACACAAATCTTCAAATCCACAATTCTTCATCAAATCTCAACCAATCTTCAAGATTCTTGTTGCATTCAACTCCTTGCATCATCCTCTCAAACTGTTTTTGGCCATTGGAGCATGAGGAATGAGAATTCGCAGCTGTTGCATATGGAGCATCAATGGTGAAATGCAAATTTGGAGCAATAGAAGCCATGGCAATTGATCTCAAGCTCATCATTCATTTGCTAGAAGGCTATAGTGCATCTGTTTGAGGCCATACACGTGAAGAACACCACGAACAAGCACTGCCATTTCCAGGTTTGAGAAAATTCGAACCTCATGATTTGTTGCATACTTATGTGCGTTCTGTAGTTCATCTCACGTAGATCATTGTGATATAGTTGGTTTTAGGAATAGATGACTGTAGCGTGTGTAATCTGGAAATGAATTTTTGTATCCAAACCCTAACCTATTCGATTCACATGATTTAGGAATTGGTAGGTCGAATTGAATAGATATTCGTGTTCTATGTTCTTAGACGAGTCCAACGGTTATATGCTTGCTCATTTTCGTATTAGTTCGTGGATCTTCATGTTTTGAGTTTTCTGGAAAAGCTGTGCGAAAACGATGAAGAAAACACTGTTCAATCCAAATTTTGGTTTGAAAATTCAAAAAACGTGTTTCCCTCCCCCGCGCGTTTTATTTACAGAAATGCCATTGGCATTTTAATTAATTTAATTAATTTCATTTTAATTCATAAAAAATTGCTAACACCTTTAAAAAATCATAAAAAATTGTAGAAAAATCAGAAAAATATGAGGATTGTTTCTTTGACTTTGTTGTTGACTCTAGAATATTTTTGACCTATTGGTCAAAGTTGTGCATGGCAAAAATATCATTTGACCTAGGCTTCTTTCATATGTGCTCAAAATTGATACATTTTACCATTTGGTTCATGAAATGCACATAATGTTAAATAAATTCTTGCCAATTTTTGTGATGATTCTTGACTGGATGATGTTTATTTCCATATAAATTTCATGAATTTTTGATGCCTGGCCATTGAGATATGATTTTTGTAACTTAGGTGTGACAATTTGTGTCACACCTCTTGATGTCAATTTGCTGGAATTATTTGAGTGACCTATACATGTTGAAATTGATTGAAATTTTGCATGATGCTTAGTTGACATGTCAGGAAGCTATGAGAATTTTTGTGGAATTTTACATTGCATTTTCAATTTGATCATGATTTTCCATCTCTGTTGGTCACAATTGCAAGCTTGTATGATACATGTTGGTAGATTGAATGGGAAATCTTCATGTGGTATTGTATGATCATGAAATTTGGCATGCCTGTAATAGACACATAATGTGACATCCCTGTTTTGGTCTCATCCATTTATTTGTTGTTTTCATTGAGTTATGAATTTTTGAAGTAGAAGCATGTGTTGATGTTGTGATTTGGAGCATGAAATTGTGACTGTTTTTGTTGATTTTCATTGACATGGTTCCATTTGCCCAAATGAGCTCAAATTTGACATGGTAGACCTTGAATATCCCCTGTTTAGGTGTGATTAATTTGAGAATTTTTGGATGTGTTTTGGTATGGATTTGAATGCAATAGTTCTGTTTGTATGCTTGGTGCTTCATTTGAACTAGTTTGCCTTATTTTGTGCATAGCATGAGCATAATGAATGATATAAACATGAGACTAATGATGTTTACTCTTGTTTGACTTTAATTTGAGTTTGGTTTGTGAATGCCTTGCTGTTTAAGGATTTTTTCTTGTTTTGGACCCTAGGCTTGGCCTAGTGGTCTAGTTGCTAATGTGTGCTTGATTTTTCAGGATCAAAAGCATAATGCACATGGAGAATGATCCAAATCAATTTTAATTGATGTTGTTGATGTTTGTACACTAACATAACTTTGTTTTGTAGGTGGTGAAGCTTAGGCTTAAGCTTTGAGCTTGCCTTGTGTTGTGTATTGAGTTGTATAGATTAATTGGTTGAACACTTGCTGTTTACGGTTTGTCTGTCTGATTACTAACCGTGTGTGACTGTTTCCAGGTACCTTTAGTTGCTCAGTTCCTTGTGAACTTTTGCTTTGCTTTGCTTAAGCAACTTGCATAGAGGTATAATTTTCTAACTTCATGTAGTCTGGAGACCCGGCTGTTACCGGGCCGGGCAAATGTCTGAAGTCCTCCTTAAGAGGCAATGATTGTGGTTGTTTATTTTTAAGCCCAAGCAGGAAAAGTCCTTTAAATAAGGCAATTGGTGGAAGGTAGGGATAAGCAGTCTGTCCCCCACTATTCAGTGAGTCTTCTCCTTGCTCCCATTACATGGTTGTAGCATTGAGATCCCAGCCTAAGATCCTGTGCAGTGCACATTGTGTCAGAGTCTTCGAGTATAGAAGGGTTCCCCTATTCTGGACCCATGCTCATTTGTCAGAAGCTCTCCCTGGTTAGGGATAAGAGCTGTGAGGTCTCATCCTCACTTCATCCCTTCATCTGCTTCACCTTAGCCTCGTAATGGCAAGGTTAAGAGCAAAACCAGCCTGTACAGACGACTTGCTTAGGCAGTCAAACCTGATTGATTGAGCCCCCTTGTTTGGCTATAGTGTGTGATATGTGGATATCTGATTGACATGCTTGTTTGAGATACTTGTTCTCCTCTGATGTATGCTTGTATGTTGATTGCTTGTGTGCTAGCTTCTTTCCTGGTTAGGATAGTTTGCTTATGCAAGTAGGATAGAAACCTGAACTTAGGGCGACTTTGCATGACAACACCTAGGCTCGAGTCGTAGTCTCCCTAGTGTCGTGTCTTCCCCTGGTTTCTGGTTAGGAGAGTTTCTCCCCTGTTAAGGGGAACTACATCGCCCTGATCCTCGTGCCAGACGAGGTATGTAGGCAGGTGGTCGTGCGAGACCACTCCGGGCGCCTTTTTTTCTTTTTTGCGTGTGTTTACTTGTTATCTGATTGTGTTTTGGTTCGGATGCCGACGTAAGCCCAGTGATTGGCTGTCGGGCTCCACGTTTGCCGTTTTGAGGGTGTTTTGGTTCGGATGCCGACGTAATTCCATCAATTGGTTGTCGGGCTCCATGTTTGCCACCCTTGCTTGTTTGTTTGTTTTGTATTGTTTGGCGTGCGTAAGCCGAACTACAGTGGCTCTGATTCTTGTTCCAGACAAGATATGTAGGCATAAGGTGCGATACCTTATCGAGCTCCCTTCTCTTAACCCCACCTGCGTTCCCCGTGTGTGTGTGTGATGTTTAGCAACCCATTCTTTATTTTAGAACGTGGATCCCTAGGAGTACCTAGGACGTGAGGGGTGCTAATACCTTCCCCTTGCGTAACCGACTCCCTTACCCTTTCTCTTTGGTCGCGAGACCATGTTCTTTCCAGGTTTCTCTGAGCGTTTCCTTTCCCTATCTTGGGATAAATAACGCGCAGTGGCGGCTCTGTGTGTGTTTTGTTTTCGAGCCTCGCCGGTTGATTTTTCGCAGGATGCGACAGCTGGCGACTCTGCTGGGGACTACATCGATGTAGACCTATGCTGGTCCATCGTCCCTAAGCGAGTCCTTCCTAGCGTTTTAGGATTGGTTTAGGTTGCTTGTTTTGTGTGATTTATTGCATTTATTATTCTAACCAGTGTATATATTTGCATAAATGTCTGCATGCATCATACTATCATGTTGCTGTCCTCCGTGCAGGTGTTTCCTCTGTTTGGGGTGGGTGTTCTGAGTGGGGCTAAAACCCAGGCCCGAGTATACACCTAGGATTAGCGTGGTCTCATGTCTCTTCACATGTTGTACGACATGATGCGGAGACATGTCACCACAGCCGGACGAGGTTCATTTGAGAGAGTCTGGCCGGGTGGAGTTATTCCGCTTAGGTTGGATTATCTCTTTTGGGCTATTGACTCTGGTGACCGATCATTTCCCGGATCTTTGGTTTAGACGATCTTAAGGGAGCTACAATGGCACACCCGAAAGGGCAAACCCATTGAGTATCTCTGCCCGATTGTCGAGACTATTGTCCGCCTTAGGATGACCTGTTTAGAATTTACCTGTGAGGGGAGGGTGTTTCTTTCAGATGCATGATCAGATGACTTTGATGGTGACTAATTGTACCGTGGATCAGAGTCTTATTTATGAGTCAGATTTATGGCCATTTATTGCCGAGACGCCGGAGTGCTGTCCGTGGACATTTATCAGTGGGGATCCGTTTATTTCAGGATTCCCCGGGCCGAGATATTTATCAGTGGGGATCCGTTTATTTCAGGATTCCCCGGGCCGATTCAGATGGTTGTGGGTGTCTGCTCAGAGACTGGTGATGATGATGATGTATCTTTCTTCCGTTTATTTCGGAACCCGAGGGTCAGAGTTGTGGTTACATATTCCTCAGATGGTTGTGATCGGTTCAGAGGTCAGGGCTGTGACTCAGAGCAACAGATGACCAGATGACTTGGAGGATGGCACAGCCCATTGCATTCATTCATACATCATTCTCATTTTGCATTCATCTGCACCAAACTCACGTCTAGCCATATGGGGAGTATTATTGATTGAGAATCTGGTTGAGAGACATCGTGAATTTCAGAATGTGGATGTCAAAATATTAGCTGTCTCGATGAAACCAGAATCAAAGGACAGAATCTTCCTCATGTGGATAGACGTTGCATTCATGCATATTAACCTGTTTGCTGTTTTGCAGGAATCATTGCTCGCGCTCGTAGAGTTGTACCTTTGCACTCAACTCGTCCTCACAGATACTTCACCAGACGCAATACTCCTCGACTGATGGATCTTCCCAGTGCAGATATGCTTGAGCTAAAGGACAAAATGAATGAGCTGATCAACATCATGCAGGGTTTTGCAGTTGGTCAGAAAGCTTTGGCTGACAAAGTTGAAAAGCTCGAGCGGGCTTCAGCTGCTAACAGTGTTGTTAATCTGGATGGTGTCTCCAATCAGGGGCTGGGTGGATCCAGAGACGGTGAAAAAAGAGCAACCATTGGTGTGGTGAATAATACTGGTGCTGGTGGCCAACCGGGGCAGAATCTGAAGGATAATTTTGTGCCTCCATTCTATGGCTTCGATGAGGATAGGGAGGAAGATAGGGAAGCAGATCAGTTTTCCATGCACAATGAGCCCTTGGATCAATACGGGGTCCCGCCTCAGAACAAGGAGATCCAGCTGCTGGCTGAGAAGATTAAAGTGCTGGAAAGTTATGCCACTCCGGGGATGATCAACATGGCGAATATGGGGTTGGTTGAGGGGATTGTGATCCCACAAAAATTCAAGGCGCCTGCATTTGACAAATACAATGGGAGTTCCTGCCCGGAAACCCACCTTCAAGCCTTTGTCCGCAAGATCTCTGCATACACTACAGATCAGAAACTGTGGATGTACTTCTTCCAGGACAGTCTTTCTGGAGGATCCTTGGAATGGTATACCAAGCTGAAATCTGCTGACATCAAGAGCTGGCAGGATCTGGGAGATGCATTCTTTAAACAATATCAGTTCAACGTTGACATGGCTCCGAGTCGTACCCAGCTGCAGGGTATGTCTCAGAAAAATAACGAAGGGTTTAAAGAGTATGCACAAAGGTGGAGGGAGTTGGCTGCCAGAGTTCAACCTCCGCTAGTGGACAGAGAGATGTCTGATCTCTTCATGGGTACCCTGCAAGGGGTTTTTGCTGAAAGAATGGTGGGTTGTCCGGTGACCAACTTTGCTGACATTGTGGTGGCAGGGGAGAGAATCGAAAGTTGGCTGAAAATGGGGAAGATACAAGGTAATGCTTCGTCATCAGGGTCGAAGAAGCCATTCGGGAACGGTCAGCGCAAGAATGAGGGTAATACCAGTGCGGCCTGCGCTCAGAGAGGACCCAGTAGGGATCGTTACTTCCAGCACACCGCTGCGGTAACTATTCCTGCTGATAATCAGCCTGCACAACAGCAACAGCAGCGTCAGCCATTCCAGCAGAGGTCTCAGAGGGTAGGATATCCAGTCAGGAGGAGGATGAGTGATCGGCATTTTGACAGGCTGCCTGTGACATATTCTTTCCTATTGAAAAAGTTAAAAGATATGGGGCTGGTACAGTTGAGGACTTTGGCACCTATGAGACCTGATCAAAGGCCAGCCAATTTTGATGAAAGTGTCAAATGTGAATTCCATTCGGGTGCTCCCGGGCACAGCGTAGAGGACTGCAAAGCTTTTAAGCACGTAGTCCAAGACCTGGTGGATTCAAAAGCGATCAACTTCGCTCCATCTCCCAACGTTAATGCCAATCCCATGCCGGCACATGGTCAGGCGATGGTGAGTGCAATTGTTGAAGATTCAGATCACGCCTGTGTGATGGGCGAAGAGAATGACAGTAACTGCAAGTTCAATAGTTGGATAAAGCCGTGCGTACCAGGAAGCTGGAAGGCTTAACAAGATCAGCACTAACACTCGTCCGGAAGAGTAATATTTCTTGTTCTCAGTTTTATCTGCATGAAAGCCATACGTGTTGCCCGACACGTAATGGTCCATTGTAAGGGCCACCTCATGTTCATAATTTGCATTTCTGCATCATTAATAAATGGATGTTTTTCAGTCAAAAAAGCGGTGTTCCCTGTTTTTCATTTATTTTTGCAGTTTAAAAACAAATAAAAATGGCAATGTTTGTTTTCATTTTTTTCCTTTTTTGATTTGTCTCGTCCCAACTTCAAAAAATAATTCTCCGGATCTCGTTGATAACGATTCGGTTACACCTCATATGACTTCGACAATCCGAGCAATCAGGCTGAAGAAGAAGGCGAAGAAGACTGTGACCTGCTGGAATTAGCCAGGTTGTCAAAACAAGAGGAGAAGGTGATTCAGCCGCACGAGGAGCGGGTTGAGGTTGTTATTCCGAGCACCGCCGAGGTCAGGAAGGAAATAGGAAAATGAGGCCGCTTCAGAGGCGAATCGAGAGCAGAATGGTAGCCTTGATGAAAGAGCATGTGGATGCCTTCACCTGGTCATGTCAGGATATGCCAGGGTCAGGTACCAATGTCGTTGGGCACAAGCTACCATGGAGAGAAGACTGTCTTTCCGAGAAGCAGAACGCCGGTGCCACTTATCAGAGAGCCATGGTGACTTTGTCTCATGATGTGATTCATCATGAAATTGAATGCTATGCTATGACATGATAGCAAAGTCCCAAACAGGAGTGGGGCATCTGGTGGAGATAATTCAAACTGAGGTTGAATTCAGATAAGTGCACTATCAGAGTGCGGTCCGGTAAGATGAGGGGTTCATTATAAGAGAGGAGTCGAGGTTGATCCTGCTAAAAAAAAAAAAAAAAAAAAAATGCCTGAACCGAGAAAAAGAAAAGAGGTTCGTGGTTCCTTCGAAAGAATGAACTATCTGTCATGGTTCACATCTCATCTAACAGCCACGTGCGAACCTATATTCAAGATGTTGAAAAAAAAATCAAACGGTCAGGTGGATAATGATTGCCAAGGGGCATTGAAAGAAAAGAAAGAATGAGTTGCAGGAACCTCTGATTCCAATGTCTCCTGTGGAGAGAGACTGTTAATCTGTACTTGACGGCCTTCGAGGGGTCTACGAGGTGAAGTGGGTCAGCATGACGAGTCTTGTCGAAAAGAGCATGCAATTTACCTTAGCAAAAAGTTTACCGACTGTGAAACAATACATTCACTGCTCGAGAAAACTTGCTGTACTTTGGCATAGGCTGCTCGACGACTGAGACAGTGTATGCTGGTTCATGCCACTTTGTGGATTTCCGAGACGGATCCGACCAAGTATGGGTTTGAGAATCCAGCATTGACCGGACGGGTTGTGGGAATGCAAAAGAATGTTGACTGATTTGTGATGCTCTCAGAAAGCAATCAAAGGGGTATTGTCTGATTACATTGCTCAACAACCCGTAGAGAATTATCAACCGATGAAGTTTGAGTTCCCTGATGAGGACATCTCGAGGTGCTCTAATCGAAAGATTGAGAGTAGCCGATCCCGGAGGAGGGGCCTGACCCTGAATCCGAACGGATTCTGATGTCTGATGGGGAGGTTAAGGTGAATAAGATTTTATTGCCCGGCTAACGTTTGAGTGTACCCACAGTGGTGGCGGAGTGCGAAGCTTGTAGCCCAGTTACGGAACGTCGGTGCGAACATCTACTAGGGCAAACTCCTTTCTCGTTGGTGTATGGAAGGAAGCCGTGCTACCTGTTGAGGTTCAGATTTCCTCTTTGAGAGTCCTGATGGATGTGAAATTGCAAGAGGCCGAATGGGTAAGGACCCGGTACGAAGAGTTGAGCCTGATTGAAGAAAAGAGGCTAGCAGCCATCTGTCATGGGCAGTTATACCAACAACGGATGAAGCGTGCTTTTGACAGAAAGGTACGACCTCGGGTGTATCACGTAGGTGATATGATGCCAAAAGGATCCTTCCTCCTCAAAACGATCGAAGGGGCGAATGGACACCGAATTATGAAGGTCCATTCGTGGTCAAGAAGGTTTTCTCTGGCGGAGCCTTGTTGTTAACGACCATGGATGGCGAGGATTTTCCATCCCCTGTGAATGCAGACGCAGTTAAAAAATACTTCGTGTAAATAGACCCGCTGGACGAAAAGAATAAAATAGTCCAGGCAAAAATGGGCATCCCGGCGAACCAAAAACAGAAGAAAGGTTCGGGCAAAAATTAGGGATAAAATGTAAAAAACTGTACACCCGGCAAGTCGAAAACCTAAAAAGGCGACTTGGGCAAAAATGGGTATCCCGGTGGACTGAAAACCCGAAAGGGCGGTCCAGGCAAAAGAGGGATTGAAACGAATAACTGCGTCTAGCATGATCGTTTGCGCTTTGGTTAAAGCATTGTGGATAATACCCGGTAGAGATCAATCAGAATCGTCTTGTTCAGAAGGCAGAAAGCACGGAGAGTCCGAGGACATATGGGGTGTAACCGAGTTGGAACTCGATGAGATCACGGGTTTCACATTGCCATTAGGATAGATTTTTCCTCTTGTGCAATTACCTCTTTTCAGGAATTGCTTCCTCTGTATTTGCTCAATTTGAGCCACACTTTTCCGATCAATTAAATGCATATTCAGTCAAATAATTTTGTTTTTGTTTTCATTACCGCTTTGATTGCAAAAACATCCAGATATTTTTGATAAAGAATCTTGCATTTTTAAGACATACAGGTCCCTTCCAATGCGTGTTTATAAGATTGAAAGCTAGAAATCTTATTTGGAAGGTTGAGTGATCCAAGTGTTGAAATCTTGACATGCCTGGGGCATGGTTTTATCTGACGATCTGTTTTGCAGGAACTGTTCGGTATTCGTCACTCACTTGCAGGTTGTGGTGTGGAAGTTGTTGATGAAACAGATCCCCAGAGAGTTCGCTCAGGAACGAAAATGGCGAGGTGACGTTGAGGCGTACGGAGATCCTTGATGATAATCAAGAAGACTCTTCAAAATCAGAAGGTTTGAAAGTATGTAATTCCCCGCAGAATCCAATCAGGGATGAGTGAATGGGTAGAGGAGGATGGTAGGAAGAGACGTCGAGACGTCCGACGACCTTTGGAATTAATCAAGAAGACTCTTCAAAGTCGGAAAATTGAAATTTCTGTATAATCCGGGAGTACGTTTCCGTCGAGCACGGGGCAATTGGGAATACAAGATGATGGAGCAGAAAAGGTCCAGACGAGTCTGGAAATTCCCCAAAAGTGGAAAGCTGATGCGAGACTGGAAGGTAGATACCGTGGTTCGACGAGTTGACGGGTGTTGTACCAACTTTTCTCATTTCCCAGCTAGGTCCCCAAGCAGAGTTAGAGGGTTGGCTCCCCAGCAGATCCAATGTCTGTGGACTTCTCCAGCCGAGTCAGGATGGTTATCCCTGGCAGGTTCACAATGGTGTTTCCTCAGCAGCCAGACCTGAAGGTTGCTATTCCCCGAGTGGAGCGGGTTTCAACGAAATATATCTCCAGCAGTGTTCATCCTACCAGTGGATTGAACGGGTTTCCGCAGCAGGCGGATTTCTGCATTCCCAGCTGAGTTGATTCTACCTATGGATTGCATGGGTTGTCCCCAGCGGAGTGGCATGTATTCCCTAGCAGGGTCAGGATGGTTATCCCCAACAGGCGGTAGATTGATGGTTCCCCAGTCGACAGTCCTGGAGATTGCTATTTCCCCAGCGGAGTATCTGTGAGCATTCCCCCCAGTGAAGTCAACAGGTATCTGTGAGGGTTTCCCAAAGCAGAGATGGATGTACATCCCCAGCAAGTCAAAGACTGATGTATCCCCACAGAGTGTTGGTGGTGCTTATCCCCAGCGGTTTCTCGAGTGGATTGGGAGCAAAGGAGGTTCTTCCCCAGCAAGGGTTGCCTTTTCCCAGCAGCGGCAGTGCTATTCCCCAGCAGGGTGGAATCGGAGATTGACGAGTTCCTCAGTAGAGTGTCTCGTATTCCCCAGAAGAGTCCCTTGAGGGGGATGTTTTTATTTTTATGCATTCATCATGAAGAAATAGCATGGCATCATTGCATAGAAAAATAAATAAATCGCGTAGCATTTCCATAATTATGGAGCATTACGCAGAAAAATCAATCATGCATCATTGCAAGCATCAGCTAGTCTCAAGCCGTGGTTACCGTTTGAGAAGTGGTTTTTGCCAGACAGCGAAGGTGTTACTCCGAGGAGTTCAGCATTGTGATAGATCAAAGGTTCCCCAGTAGTGCGATACTGGAGGGTACTTTTTCCGTCGGGCAAAGATGGAAGGGTTACGCGATCAGCGCGACTCGAGCCGTGGTTACCGCTTGAGGTTTGGTTTCATCAGATGTTGAAGGTGGTACTCTGAGGAGTTTGGAATCATGACGTCAGATCAGCAATGTTCCCCAGTAGTGCGATATTGGAGGAAATGTTTCCGTCGGGCAGAGATGGAAATAAAATTAGAGGACGTTACGCGATCAGCGCGATTTCGGGGTCCAAAAAGAAAAACAAGAAAGAAGATAATCCCCAGCTAAACGCGAAGTGTTTGTCTGCTAGGGCTGAATAGAGAGCAGTCGGCTCAGGGCTTGTCATCCTCAACATGGGTCGTTGTGGCATTCCGGCCAGTTTCCGATTTCCAGATCGAAGAAGTTTCCGATTTCCAGATCGAAGAGGTTCTCAACAATCAGGACGAAGAACTTGTGGCACTCCGGCCAGTTTCCGATTTCCAGATCGAAGAAGTTTCCGATTTCCAGATCGAAGAGGTTCTCAACAGTCAGGACGAAGAACTTGTGGCATTCCGGCCAGTTTCCGATTTCCAGATCGAAGAAGTTTCCGATTTCCAGATCGAAGAAGTTCTCAACCATCAGGACGAAGAACTTGTGGCACTCCGACCAGTTTCCGATTTCCAGATCGAAGAGGTTCTCAACAGTCAGGACGAAGAACTTGTGGCACTCCGGCCAGTTTCCGATTTCCAGATCGAAGAAGTTTCCGATTTCCAGATCGAAGAGGTTCTCAACAGTCAGGACGAAGAACTTGTGGCACTCCGGCCAGTTCCGATTTCCAGATCGAAGAAGCTCATGATGATTAGATCGATGCAGCTTGTGGCAATCCGGCCAGTTTCCCGGTATCCAGACCGAAGTGGTATCCAGACCGAAGTGGTATCCAGACCGAAGAGGTATCCAGACCGAAGCAGTGTTCAGACCAAAGTGGTGTTCAGGCCAAGAAAATGAAAAAAGAAGAGAAAAAGTTCTGGGGTTCAGATGCAGAGATCCGAGGATCGTTTGCGCAAAGAAAATTTCCGGGGTTCAAGAAAAGCATAAAAAGGAATAATAATCCCGAGCGGATGAGTGGTTTTCAGACCATGGTTATCCCTGTGTTACCATTTATTTTGGTATCCAGGTCGACGTTTTTCAAGTTTGTTCGTCGCCGATGCTGACAGGCGTTAATTATTATCCCATCAGAGTGCAAATTGTTCGTCTGTTCTTGGTATTCAATCACTCTTCATCCTGATCATCCGAAAGCCGAGGCTATTTCGTATCGACAGGTTCACAGTGGATTGAATAGGGGCAGCTGTAACACCTCAAAATTTGCCCTCCTCTCTTGGGACTAGCATTAACATATTGCATTACATTTTTAGGTCATTAGGCATTGCATATTGCATATCATGTGGTTACATTGTGCAAGCCATTCTCCCAAGTCTTGATCAGAAGATGGAGAAGTCAAAGTGCAAGCCTAAGATTTATTGACTGATCATGGGCCATCTGAGGATTGGGCTGTGAATTAGGGTTTTATGGTTCTCAGTGGATGTTGGCCTTCATCTTGAGTACAATGATACATCATCATCATCATGGTTGGATGTCATCAGAAGATTGAAGAAGATTCCTTGAGATTAGGGTTTTGACCACTGGTCAACCCTAATCAATTGCATTGGGCCAGTCAGGGCATAATCAGGAGATGGAGTCTATGATGGATGTGAGGTTCATTTTGTGATTATATGGTGCTTATTGGGGCTAGGGTTTCACCCTTGAGCCATTTCAGTTGGAGATTGGAGCTTAATTTGATCAAAGCATTGCCCGATTCATCTGTCAGATGAAAAGTCAACTGTGGTCAACTGTACATGATCTGATGGATCTGGAGGTGGAGATGAGTTGGATACACTTCATTCATGTTGGAACAAGTGTTATTTGACATCTCAAAGCTTAAGAATGGAGAAAATCAAGTCAGGACAAAAACTGCCAAAAATAGAAAGTGACCTGTAATTGAAGTTTCCAAAAATGGAAAGTTTTTGACCTCAAGACCACGTGTCCAAGGAAGCTTCAAATGAAAATTTGTTCAACATGAAAGTTGTAGATCTTGTTCTCACCTTTCCAAAAAGTCCAAGAACTTGAAAATCCCATGTATGGTTGGAAAATTAGGGCTCAGTGAAATTCAAAAATGACCCATAATCAGGAGGCCATAACTTCCACATGGTTTGTCCAAATTGCAAGTTCTTTATATGCACAAACTCCATTTGACATGTACTTTCATGGTGCATAATTGGATTTTCCCAAACATGGCCAATGCAAAAAGTCACTTTTCAACTGGACAGCTGAATTGGACCAGGGGCAAAATGGTCCAACTTTCAAAATAATTGGAATTTTTGAGTGGGGATTTTTGCTACACCTCATGAATGGCATTTGGAATATGTTGGAATCATCACTTCATGGTTAGGCTTCATGGTTTGAGATTTGGCTTGAAAAATGGAAGTGTGAAAATGGACAAAATGCAAACACAAGGTGAATTTGAGAATTACACAACCAATGAGCATGAGACAAGTTTCAGCAGCTCACATATGACATTTGGAAGGTGTGTGAGCTGTCATTGAGGTGGCATGAGCTGTCATATGGAAATTACACTTTTACCCCTCACTTGAAATTAGCATTTTCACTTACATTCCAATTTGGTTAATTAAGTTGGTTAAGCATGGTTTAAGCACTCCTATATATTCTTAATCACTTGCTAGTCCTAACAGAAAATTACAGTTACCAAGATTGGATCTCAAAACCTCTCATTCTCTCAAAATTTCATCAAGAACACAAATCTTCAAATCCACAATTCTTCATCAAATCTCAACCAATCTTCAAGATTCTTGTTGCATTCAACTCCTTGCATCATCCTCTCAAACTGTTTTTGGCCATTGGAGCATGAGGAATGAGAATTCGCAGCTGTTGCATATGGAGCATCAATGGTGAAATGCAAATTTGGAGCAATAGAAGCCATGGCAATTGATCTCAAGCTCATCATTCATTTGCTAGAAGGCTATAGTGCATCTGTTTGAGGCCATACACGTGAAGAACAGCACGAACAAGCACTGCCATTTCCAGGTTTGAGAAAATTCGAACCTCATGATTTGTTGCATACTTATGTGCGTTCTGTAGTTCATCTCACGTAGATCATTGTGATATAGTTGGTTTTAGGAATAGATGACTGTAGCGTGTGTAATCTGGAAATGAATTTTTGTATCCAAACCCTAACCTATTCGATTCACATGATTTAGGAATTGGTAGGTCGAATTGAATAGATATTCGTGTTCTATGTTCTTAGACGAGTCCAACGGTTATATGCTTGCTCATTTTCGTATTAGTTCGTGGATCTTCATGTTTTGAGTTTTCTGGAAAAGCTGTGCGAAAACGATGAAGAAAACACTGTTCAATCCAAATTTTGGTTTGAAAATTCAAAAAACGTGTTTCCCTCCCCCGCGCGTTTTATTTACAGAAATGCCATTGGCATTTTAATTAATTTAATTAATTTCATTTTAATTCATAAAAAATTGCTAACACCTTTAAAAAATCATAAAAAATTGTAGAAAAATCAGAAAAATATGAGGATTGTTTCTTTGACTTTGTTGTTGACTCTAGAATATTTTTGACCTATTGGTCAAAGTTGTGCATGGCAAAAATATCATTTGACCTAGGCTTCTTTCATATGTGCTCAAAATTGATACATTTTACCATTTGGTTCATGAAATGCACATAATGTTAAATAAATTCTTGCCAATTTTTGTGATGATTCTTGATTGGATGATGTTTATTTCCATATAAATTTCATGAATTTTTGATGCCTGGCCATTGAGATATGATTTTTGTAACTTAGGTGTGACAATTTGTGTCACACCTCTTGATGTCAATTTGCTGGAATTATTTGAGTGACCTATACATGTTGAAATTGATTGAAATTTTGCATGATGCTTAGTTGACATGTCAGGAAGCTATGAGAATTTTTGTGGAATTTTACATTGCATTTTCAATTTGATCATGATTTTCCATCTCTGTTGGTCACAATTGCAAGCTTGTATGATACATGTTGGTAGATTGAATGGGAAATCTTCATGTGGTATTGTATGATCATGAAATTTGGCATGCCTGTAATAGACACATAATGTGACATCCCTGTTTTGGTCTCATCCATTTATTTGTTGTTTTCATTGAGTTATGAATTTTTGAAGTAGAAGCATGTGTTGATGTTGTGATTTGGAGCATGAAATTGTGACTGTTTTTGTTGATTTTCATTGACATGGTTCCATTTGCCCAAATGAGCTCAAATTTGACATGGTAGACCTTGAATATCCCCTGTTTAGGTGTGATTAATTTGAGAATTTTTGGATGTGTTTTGGTATGGATTTGAATGCAATAGTTCTGTTTGTATGCTTGGTGCTTCATTTGAACTAGTTTGCCTTATTTTGTGCATAGCATGAGCATAATGAATGATATAAACATGAGACTAATGATGTTTACTCTTGTTTGACTTTAATTTGAGTTTGGTTTGTGAATGCCTTGCTGTTTAAGGATTTTTTCTTGTTTTGGACCCTAGGCTTGGCCTAGTGGTCTAGTTGCTAATGTGTGCTTGATTTTTCAGGATCAAAAGCATAATGCACATGGAGAATGATCCAAATCAATTTTAATTGATGTTGTTGATGTTTGTACACTAACATAACTTTGTTTTGTAGGTGGTGAAGCTTAGGCTTAAGCTTTGAGCTTGCCTTGTGTTGTGTATTGAGTTGTATAGATTAATTGGTTGAACACTTGCTGTTTACGGTTTGTCTGTCTGATTACTAACCGTGTGTGACTGTTTCCAGGTACCTTTAGTTGCTCAGTTCCTTGTGAACTTTTGCTTTGCTTTGCTTAAGCAACTTGCATAGAGGTATAATTTTCTAACTTCATGTAGTCTGGAGACCCGGCTGTTACCGGGCCGGGCAAATGTCTGAAGTCCTCCTTAAGAGGCAATGATTGTGGTTGTTTATTTTTAAGCCCAAGCAGGAAAAGTCCTTTAAATAAGGCAATTGGTGGAAGGTAGGGATAAGCAGTCTGTCCCCCACTATTCAGTGAGTCTTCTCCTTGCTCCCATTACATGGTTGTAGCATTGAGATCCCAGCCTAAGATCCTGTGCAGTGCACATTGTGTCAGAGTCTTCGAGTATAGAAGGGTTCCCCTATTTTGGACCCATGCTCATTTGTCAGAAGCTCTCCCTGGTTAGGGATAAGAGCTGTGAGGTCTCATCCTCACTTCATCCCTTCATCTGCTTCACCTTAGCCTCGTAATGGCAAGGTTAAGAGCAAAACCAGCCTGTACAGACGACTTGCTTAGGCAGTCAAACCTGATTGATTGAGCCCCCTTGTTTGGCTATAGTGTGTGATATGTGGATATCTGATTGACATGCTTGTTTGAGATACTTGTTCTCCTCTGATGTATGCTTGTATGTTGATTGCTTGTGTGCTAGCTTCTTTCCTGGTTAGGATAGTTTGCTTATGCAAGTAGGATAGAAACCTGAACTTAGGGCGACTTTGCATGACAACACCTAGGCTCGAGTCGTAGTCTCCCTAGTGTCGTGTCTTCCCCTGGTTTCTGGTTAGGAGAGTTTCTCCCCTGTTAAGGGGAACTACATCGCCCTGATCCTCGTGCCAGACGAGGTATGTAGGCAGGTGGTCGTGCGAGACCACTCCGGGCGCCTTTTTTTCTTTTTTGCGTGTGTTTACTTGTTATCTGATTGTGTTTTGGTTCGGATGCCGACGTAAGCCCAGTGATTGGATGTCGGGCTCCACGTTTGCCGTTTTGAGGGTGTTTTGGTTCGGATGCCGACGTAATTCCATCAATTGGTTGTCGGGCTCCATGTTTGCCACCCTTGCTTGTTTGTTTGTTTTGTATTGTTTGGCGTGCGTAAGCCGAACTACAGTGGCTCTGATTCTTGTTCCAGACAAGATATGTAGGCATAAGGTGCGATACCTTATCGAGCTCCCTTCTCTTAACCCCACCTGCGTTCCCCGTGTGTGTGTGTGATGTTTAGCAACCCATTCTTTATTTTAGAACGTGGATCCCTAGGAGTACCTAGGACGTGAGGGGTGCTAATACCTTCCCCTTGCGTAACCGACTCCCTTACCCTTTCTCTTTGGTCGCGAGACCATGTTCTTTCCAGGTTTCTCTGAGCGTTTCCTTTCCCTATCTTGGGATAAATAACGCGCAGTGGCGGCTCTGTGTGTGTTTTGTTTTCGAGCCTCGCCGGTTGATTTTTCGCAGGATGCGACAGCGTGCTCACGCTCATGCAGCTGCTTGAAATGGTTAACAAGTTTTTCATTAGTATAAAACTTTCTCCCGCAAACACGACAAAGATGAGGCTCATTACGTTTGATCACACCCTTATTCTCCAAACTATACAACAATTGCCTCTCTTTCCGACTCTCCCGAACAACATGAGGGACATGGCTAAAAGTGTGGCTATTCGCATAAGCCACCATATGGCGAACAACCCCGAAGGAAGCTGCAGCTATTCTGAGCTTATTGGCAACTTCATAGGGGGGAATTGAATTGGGTGGTTTGTTATCCAAATCCCAGAAAAACCCTACTCTACATAGCTTCTCAGAATGACAGTGTCTCAAAGCACCATATGATTCTTTGCGTGTGGCTTCTATTGTGTAGAAGATTCTACGGAATTTGAGGATTGAAACCATAAATAACTAATAGGTTTTATGTTGTTCTACAAATCAAACAGCCTGAAAAGAAAACTGAATCTAATCAAAAAGACATATTAATGAACAACAGAGTGAAGGGAGGTCCTCGCCTGCAACGGTGGTTTTGGCAGAGAGAGGGGACTGAAGAAGGGCCGTCAATGGCGGGTGCGAAGGGCGGAACGGAGCCGGTAACGGGCTGCTCCTTCCAATATTGAGAATGAGAGAAAACCCTAAACGAAGAGAGTGAGTGAAAGGAAGTGAGAAATTTGGAGTAAGAAACGAACCTCCGCATTTCACGATTAACAACGGAGAATTGCAGTGTTGCGCTCAGTTCAGCATTTATTGTACTTCACTTCCGACTGAGAGATCCCTTTAATGCAGAAGATGTTGTTAATCAAACAGCGAGACTTCGGGTTCTTCACTTCCGACTGAGAAAGTCTCGTTAATCTTTGAGGTGGAAAAAAAGAGAATTTCGTAATGCATGATGGATATTTTTGTACCATTATGCACAATTATTTAAATGTTATTAGATTTTATTTCTTGATGTATTTATTTTTGAATAAACGTTCAAATATTTTGGAGATGTATTTTCGGAATAATTTCAAATATTTAATATAATAAACTCAAAAGTTATTTACATTTGAATTATATTGGAGTTGCATATTTGTGGATATTTCAGAGATACATATTCGAAATGTATCATAACAAATATTTAATGTTATAAGTTATTTATCTATGTTCAGATGAAGTATAACGTGCGATCGAAAATAAA
Source organism: Lathyrus oleraceus (assembly GCF_024323335.1). Taxonomy (NCBI): domain Eukaryota; kingdom Viridiplantae; phylum Streptophyta; class Magnoliopsida; order Fabales; family Fabaceae; genus Lathyrus; species Lathyrus oleraceus. Next base: position 89,676,966 of record NC_066581.1, read on the forward strand.
AATAAAAATAAAAATTGATGTACATAATAATTGTTAGAAATTTCTGAAGGATTAAAGGGGTCCAGGCTTGAATCGTGAACGCAACACTTTCCTTATAGTATTTCAAACACTCTCGATTGTCTTAGAGTTCTTATGCAGGAATACCCAGGATAATTCAGCCTTATCGAGTTTGCGCAAGACCGGCAAAAACCCGAATGCAGCGAAGAGCGTCTGGAATTATTTAGAAGGTTTTCGGATTTTGTTTGTTGTATTCTGAATCCGGATTTATGCTTTTATAGGCCATGTTGATATTGTTTCACAAAGTAGCGACCCTTGGTGAAGCAATGTCTTTTTCCAATAATCATAATGGTTGGCCTGCAGCATGTTTCACCAACAGTTGCATGGTTTCACCTTTGCAACATCTCATGAAGAGTTACAATCTCCGAATTCAAAATTCAAAATTCAAAATTCATGAAGAGTTATCTCATGCATTTATTAACATTAACTCACTTCCACCATTTGTCATTTTGGAACACACTTGTATTTAATAAATTACAACAATCCCCCACTTGTTCTAATAATGACAAATCCAATTCCAGAATATAGAAAGCAAAAAGTGTTAATACAGTTAGGTATCTTTCGATTTAAACTTAACCTTAGTAAAGACAACGCAAAGCCTAATCGGAACGTTAGGTAGCTATGCTTTGAACCATTATCCCATGTGATCAGATCGACGTTGGTATACACACACTTTTAGAGGTTCTTCGCCTACATATCTCGCCTAGCACTATTTATGGCCATGTGCTTTTCCTGTTTTCATGAATTTTTCATGAGAGAAACTCCAACTCTCACCTTAAGACGGCACCATCTTGAAGTTCATATAGGTGAAGTTCAATTCGTATCTATTTCTTGAGATGCGTATCCTCCTTGATATAGAACTTCATTAAGAGTTTCCTTGAAAACCCAACCCTCAGTTTGTAATCGTCAACATTATCGCGGAATGTTGCATAACCTTCCGAATCAACGACTTCTTGTTACCCATTGAATCTTAAATTAAAATGTGTTAACTTCAGATTGGGTTGCTATCATTGTCGGAACCCTTATTCAAGGAGTTTTAATCCCATACCTTTTGAGGTAGTCTTTACTAAATCTCTGGCCAGTGGTTTAGTAAATGGATCAGCCAAATTATAGCTTGTTTGTATATATGTTAGTGAAATGATCCCATCCTTTATCATTTTTCTCACGAGAGAGTGTCTAAGACCTATGTGTCTAGACTTTCCATTGTACATTTCACTAAACGCTCTAGCCAGGGTGGCTTGACTATCACAATGTATCAATACTTTTGAAACATTGTCTTTAGCTAACGGAACCTCCAATAAGAGGTCCCTCAACCATTCTGCTTCTTGTCCAGCAGACGCAAGAGCCACAAACTCTGATTCCATGGTTGAGAGAGTAATGCATGTTTGTTTCTTGCTTTTCCAAGAAATAGCACCTCCCGTTAATGTGAGTATCCACCCAGTTGTAGATTTATAATCTCCAACACTTGATATCCAACTTGAGTTGGTATATCCTTCTAGTACGGCAGGAAACTTACCATAATGAAGGCCAATATTTTTGGTCTTTAACAAATATCCGAAAATCCTAGTTATGGCCTTCCAATGTTCATCATTTGGATTGCTAGTAAATCTACTCATCTTACTAACTGCAAAAGCTATGTCAGGTCTGGTGCATTGCATTAAGTACATTAGACATCCAATTGCACTTGCATATTCCAATTGTGCCACGGTTCTCCCATTGTTCTTTTGAAGTTTGACACTAGGATCGAATGGAGTGTTTACTTCTTTAAAGTTTAGGTGTTTGAACTTTTCCAACATTTTCTCAATATAATGTGTTTGATTAAGTTCATAACCCCCACTATTTCGTTTTACTTTGATCCCTAGTATAGTGTCAACTAGTCCAAGATCTTTCATCTTGAATGTGGAAGTCAAAAATTTCTTTGTTTCTAATATTCCATTTATTTCATTGTTGATAATCAACATGTCATCAACATATAGACATAGAAATATCACAACACTTCCGCGCACCTTTGTGTACAAGCATTTGTCACAAGAGTTTGGAACAAACCCATTTGAAATTATGGCGGTGTCAAATTTTTGATGCCATTGTTTTGGTGCTTGTTTTAAACCGTATAAAGACTTAACAAGTTTGCATACCTTTTGTTCATTTCCAGGAAGCATGAAACCTTCTGGTTGCTCCATGTAGATCTCCTCATCGAGATCTCCGTTTAAGAATGTTGTTTTAACATCCATTTGATGAACAATAAGGTTATTCAAGGAAGCTAGTGCAAACAGGATTCTAATTGTCGTAGTTTTTGCTACCGGTGCATATGTGTCAAAATAATCGACACCTTCCTTTTATCTAAATCATTTTGCTACTAGTCTAGCCTTGTAGGTGTTTAATATACCGTTACTATGATACTTTTTTCTAAACATCCACTTGCATCCAATGGGTCTTGATCCCTTCGGAAGATCAACTAGTTCCCAAGTATGATTTGACATAATTGAATCCATTTCATCTTGGATAGCATCTTTCCAAAAGAAGCGTCCCTAGAAGCCACTGATTCCTTATATGTTTTAGGATCATCTTCTACTTGAAGAATAATAGGAATTTCATGAACATCATTCTTGCTATTTCCTTCAACTAAATAAAGAGAAATGAGTTGGGAATTGATTTCATCTGGTCCTAGATCCTTAGTTTTTCGTGCCCTTTTGCTTCTCCTTGGTTCTGATTGTGTTTCAACAATTCGTGTCGAATCTTTGTCACGAGATTCTTCAATTGTGGGATTTTCAGGTCCCTTATCCTTTGTGATGATATTTTCAAAGAATTTCACATCATTCAACAATTACATTAGACTCTATATTTAGAAGTATGTATGCTTTGCTATTTGGTGCATATCCTATGAAGGCACATCTGATTCCTCGAGGACCCAATTTTGTCCTATGTGCTTGAATATTTGTTTATCTTGCTTGCATATTCCAAAGGATGGGAGCTACTTGGATCATCAATATGATCTCAAGAAGGGAACTCCATTTGTGGTCTTACTTTTTATCCCCTACCTCTTGTATGATTAGGATCTTAGCCATTCTTCTTCTTCCCTCCACTCTAACCCAAGCCAAAACTTTTGTGCAAACATTTAACATTTGTTTTCAAACATTAGAAACCTAAGCTTTATGCTTTTGATTTTCAAATTTCCTTTTCATAATACTTATTTTGAATTGAATTCTTAAATCAACTTTGACCATATTTTCTACATACTTTTCATTGGTAAATATAACCCATTCAAATTCCTTTTTGTGGTTTCAATGACCACTTTCTTAATCAAAAAATTTCATAACCTTTAGCTATTAGTTTTGAGTTATCCTTGAGGTAGATGTAATACTCACCTATATCCTTAGTGATGGACAATGAGTCTTCCATGCTTATTATAGGGTTAACCCCTCACTAGCATGTTGAAGTTATCCTCACATGGTGGATTTGTGGTTTTAGGTTGAGTTTTCTCCCTTGGATAACAAAAGACCTTAAGGCTTTTGGACCAATCAATTCACCAACTCATTTCTTAGATTTTTTATCCCGAACTACGAGGTTTTGATCCTAATCTTTTTTAGATGGTACGTAGGCAATGGGTTTATCCATCCAAACACAAAATGTAAATAACTTGTATATTCTTTTCTCATCTCTTCAATCATGTTTGCACAAATAAATTTTCACAAAATACCAACCTTACAACCAATGTGAAAAGGGCTCCCTAGGAGTACCTAGGATGTTTTGGGTGCTTAAAACCTTCCCATTGCATAACCAACCCCCTTACCCAGATCTCTGACATTTTTATTAGTTTTTGATTCGATAAAACTTCTCGGTTTTTGTTCGCTTTCTAACATTTTCTTTGGATAAATAGAAGTGAGGTGGCGACTCGACTTGTATGGTTCACCTTAGATTTAGTCAATATCTCTAATGGTAACGAATACCCCGCTACACACCCGCACCAACCACCCATACGCATCCTCTCCCTTGAATATTGGAATCTCCAATCGCCTCCTTCCTCCAAAAATTCCACCTCTCTGGTTATTGTTATGATAATGGTGTCGTGGTCGCGATTCCCCTTATTCTGAGCTAAAAGTGCTTCCCTCGTTGTCGTCGTCTCGCCGGTCCTCACGCCCTTTACGTGTGTGACGCCATGTTTGTTGTTCTTGAATGAGTTGACGTATCTGATCAACGGTGACTTGAGGTCGTGACTGTTGATCTAAAACGAGTTGATGAATCTGTTCCATGGACGCTTCCATGTTACCCATCCACTGTTCTATTAGTTCAACATGATTTCCCCTAACGCTTCTCGTAATGACCATCCACAGGAAAAACGAAACCAAGGCTCTAGATACCAAATTGTTAAGATCAAATCAGTAGTCTAGCAACAAGAGAAATGGAACAGGGACACAAATAAGTCAAATGATGAATATTATTGATGAAATAAGGCTAGAGTTCATATGGGATCTAGCAGAATACAATAAACTAGCATGAAAATGGAAAGAAAAGATGAAGAAAAAGGGTCAAGCTCTTCGAGAGGCCTTATCTCTCCTATGAAAACTAGCGTCCAAACGGGCACTCCGTGCCCGTTTGTCCGTTTTTTTTATTGCGCTAACACGTGAAAATATTAATTGTTTCTCTTTTTATAAGTTTGATTTTAATATAAACTATTTATTTGATGAAACATATATAGTTGTATAGAAGAAAAAAAAATTGTTTGCAATGTAATATTTTTTGTATTAAATTTTGTTTGAATTGAGAAAACCGCATTCTGACGTGACGTTATTCAACCGCATTGGAATACGGTATTATGAAAAAAGAAAATAGGTGACACCAAAATTAAGTTTTGTCTTTATATATTGTTATAGATTGTTCAAAACCATAAGAAGATTTAGATAAAATAAGAAAAAAATGTTTTCCACAGTTTATTAAGCAAATAAACATAAACTTTAAAAGAGAGAATTAAGTGACATTGTTGCTTAATAGGAAGGTCAACCATATAATCAAAATCAGAACTCTCTCTCTCTCTCTCTCTCTCTCCCTCTCCCTCCCTCCCTCCCTCCCTCTCTCTCTCTCCCTCTCTCTCTCTCTCTCTCTCTCTCTCTCTCTCTCTCTCTCTCTCTCTCTCTCTCTCTCTCTCTCTCTCTCTCTCTCTCTCTCTCTCTCTCTCTCTCTCTCTCTCTCTCTCTCTCCACCCAAATATCAACTTTGTGATGATAATACACACACTCACTCCCCATTTCTCCCTACTTCTACTACTGCAATGGTTCTTAAAAAAAAAAAGAAATGAAAACATGCAACATGCTTAAAGTAAAATTACAAATTGGATTTTAGGATTTCAAACAACCACATATTCATAATCGTTTCCTTTCTCCATTCATGATATCGAACCAGATTTGCAACACATGAAAGAAAATAGAGATGATAAAGAAGAGAGACATATATATATATATATATATATATATATATATATATATATATATATATATATATATATATATATATATATATATATATATATATATATATATATATATATATATATATATATATATATATATATATATATATATATATATATATATATATATATATATATATATATATATATATATATATATATATATATATATATATAAGCTATCTTTATTTGATGCCTTGCTCCTCATCTTGATATTGCTTGATTCTAAATTCCAAGGGGAATTTGGGTTTCTATATGACATTCTTGTCTATTTGATTGCAGCCCATTGGTCAGATCTTTTTAACTCTTAACTTTAAAATTTTGTGCTTAGGATTAGTCTCTTCAGCTTCTCCCTATTTCTTTAATTTCAAAATATTTCCCCGTTTTAAAAATCTTCTTTTCTTGTGTTTGTTTTCCAAACATTAGACCATATTGCAAACTAGAAACTTTAGCCTTATGTCATTGCATTTTCAAACTCATTTTCTTAAACAAATTTGTAAATAAACTTAACTATACTTGACTTAAAGTTTTCAAAAGATAAAAAGAACTAACACTCTTTCAAACCATTTTAGGCCATTTGTGCTATATATATATATATATATATATATATATATATTATATATATATATATATATATATATATATATATATTATATATATATATATATATATATATATATAGACAGTTGCTTATCATTACTTCCATATAAAATTCTAAATTAATACGAATAAGAAAATAAAATAACGATGGTTTCCAATTACAATTTTGTTAAGCATAAATCATGGTTATAAAAATTTAATGTATTATCTATTACACAAGTGAGATTCTAATTTTGTAAGTAGAATGAATAAATAAATCAATTTAAAGTGTAATTAGGAAAAGAAAATCATATCCAATATAAATTTATATTTTTATGATAATGGAGAAAAGCAAAATAAACTTATCTTTATGTTTGTGTTTTTCAATTATTTTAAATTTTTTATGTGAAGTTTTAAAAAAAAAAAAATTTAAGAGCAACTATATATGCTCATATCTTGCAACAATGAGGTGATTAAGTTATGAAAAAAATTGTCATTATCGTTACTAAAAGAAACTATTGTCAATTTTAAAAATGTGGTGAGAGGTTATTAAAATAAACTATATTGGAAGTAAAAAAACAGCATATTAGAAAGTTACATAGAAAATCAAAAGTAAGATAGAAATATAATAGAATGAAAAAAGTTCAACAAAAAAAATAGTATGTTTATTGAGAAAAAGATGAAATTAAAAAAGAAAAATAGAAGAGGATTTTTAACTTGTCATCCTTCAACAGATAATGGAAGTTATAGATATTATATTTTTTTTTGTGGGAGATGGAAGTTAGTTTATCAATTGGTAACAAACAAAAGATACTAATCACTCAAGTTATTTATAAAAAAGATAAAGGGTAATTTTGGAACAAAAATAGACCACTCCAAAAACTTGTATCCTCTTTATATATAGTTATAGAAATGGAAGTTATAGATAATTATATATTTTTTTTGTGGGAGATGGAAGTTAGTTTATCAATTGGTAACCAACAAAAGATACTAATCACTCAAGTTATTTATAAAAAAGATAAAGGGTAATTTTGGAACAAAAATAGGCCACTCCAAAAACTTGTATCCCCTTTATATATAGTTATAGATGAGACTCAAATCATGCATACTGACAAAGGAACATTCTCTCTGCATATATTCCCTCACATCTGGATTTCTCTCTCTTCCTGCCACCTGGCACCTCTCCCATGTGCTGCTAACAGAATTAGTTTTGAGTGGGAGTAACATAATTCCTCATCTCTCTCTTCTTACGTGTCTTCCTATACACCTTGTCATATCTATCAAGTTCTCAACTCTAGACATTCAAAAAATATTCTAGAAAATATTACAATCTTAAGAAATATCTATACACTCCAAATACTACAAGAATTTTCTATATACATTATCCAAAATAAAATAAATCCAAAATAACTAAACCCAAAAATCAAATAATAAGGTTAGACCCAAATCAAGTTTAATATTTCAACAGAAAGAAGTTTCATGAAATCGTCCATATGATGAAAACGAACATCGAACATATAGAGGATTTTGAGTAAAGGAAGATAAACAGAACAATCAAACAAAGTGTCTAGATGTATTTTGATTAATGTCATGGTGACAAGTGTTTTGAAGCTGAAAACGGTAGGCGCCAAAGGAACATATAACAAGTATAGATAGAGATGACGGATGCCACATTTTTTAGCTATTTCAATCCAATTGTCGAAAGTGAAACGGTCAGTCTCAGCATCCCATTGTTCATAACAACAATTGAAAATAAAATATTTGAGAGGAAGGTGCTGAGAGTGTGGGGAGAACATAAATGTGTTCACGAATCTAAGCAAGTGAATCATGTTCTCTGCGTTGTTGACGATTCCATCGTCAATGCGTAAGACTGAGAGTGAGTGGCATATAGAGATCCAATTCTTGGAAAGAAGCATGGTTTTGAAAGCATGTTTGGTTGGGAGAAAAGAGATAATATGAGATAGTATCTCTTCTGGTAAGTCATTGATGGACAACTTTGATTGCAACCTTTCTATGCTCTTACTATTTTCGATTGTGGCAAGAGGCAGTTGGGAGAGTAGGTTTTCCATTGACTAGCTTCCCAAACAAAGAGAAATCAAATAAGGAGAGAAAAACAAATTCTTAAATAACAAAATACAATCCTAGGTGGTCTAAGAATACTATTTTAAAAATAACTTACCGACTTAAAACTGTAAATAGATTTTGTTTATGAAGTTTTACATGGTGGTGTTATGATATTCTTTGCAAAGGAATCATAAAATTGATTGAACAAAATTTGTTTTCTCCATCTCATTTACATATGAAATTCTATATTTACTATGATAGCAATTCAAGTTCTTTTCAGAATACCACTTAAGTTGGTTCCTTATCATTTTAGAACCACAAAAAAGACATTTAATGAACATTGCACATTGATTCGAAACACGGGATCATCACCCTTACCAAATTCGAAACAAGGTGAACAATGACTCCAAATACCCTACCAGTTTAGGACTTCTACATTCAAGTCTATTATGGTGCAACAATATTTCATGTCAAAGCATCATCATCAGCATGATTTGTTCGACTATGTAATAGTTGTGTATCGTAATGCAATGTTTTCAGAACTATTTTATTTTATTTCATTTCAGATCTTTCTGAACCAGCCCATTTTTCATTAGAAAAATATAAATATTAACAGAATACTACTAAACTCAAAGTATTCATAACTGAAGCTGTAAAAGAGAGCTCTTACATTTTCCTTCGAAAACATGCATCCACTTCATCCTTGCGGGACACCCTTTAAGTTCTCCAAACATTACTTTTGCTTCAGAAGCTGCATTCCATCCAGAGATAACCAACTTCTCAGATACTTTATCAAAAGGCGAAATGTTCCATAGCATTTGATGCTGCTCCACTGCATTTCATGATCCTCTCCAGTCCCAATGTATGTCAAAGATCCCTAAACTTTATTATGTTTATATGATAATCTCAGACTCGATCATATGCTAAAATTAGGGGTGTTCAAAAATTTGGTTAACTGATCCAAATATCTAATCTGAATTGAATTGAACCATAAAAAACTTAAACCATTTAAATGGTTAATAAATTGAATTATTTATTTTAACCAATTCAATTAATCTAATTGAATTTAAAAACCAGTTTAAACTCTTATAAACTCTTTCCACAATTTTATATAAAATATAAATACTATTATTTCACAAATTCAATAAACTTAATAAATCATTATATTAAAATAATAAATATTTTAATTATAATTTTTTAATATTTTTTAGTTAGTTACTATTATCATAATATTTTCATTTTCACATTAGTGTTCTTCCCCAAATATGAAATATGAACCCTAAATCATCTTCTCTCCAATTCAAACTCAACATCAATTTCAATTTCACCTTCTATTTGTTTTGAATCGATTTCGATTTCAATTGATTTCAAATTTCACTCGATTTCATTTTCGATATGTTCCATTTTCACTGGGTTTCGATTTAACTCGGTTTCGATTTAACTCGGTTTCAATTTAACTCGGTTTCGATTTCACCAGATTTCACCTTCTCTACTCGGATCTTGCTCGTAGAAACTCTTGTCTCGACTCTTTTTGAGGTAAACCTGTTATTTTCTGCTCTCAATTTCACTTTGAATTGAAATAATATCCGAAAATTGCTTTTAGTCTTGATAGGATTTTATTTGAATTTTATTCTACTGGTTGATTTGTGTTCTCCTGAAAATGATGGTTTGGTTCCAGTAATTTTAGTCTGGATAGGAACTTGCTTTTTATACAGTGTATTAACTCTGTATGTTTATTCATTTCTTGGCTATGAGATTAGGGTTTGTATGTTAAATCTAATTTTATTGCTCTAAAATTTCATCTCATTTATTGTATTGTGATCTTATTACCAAGACTGTTGCTTTTTTTTTGTTTGTTCAAGTTAGATTTGCATCAATTTGATATTGAATTGTTGGCTATTAGAAGTTAGAAAGTTAGTTAGAAAGGTAATTGATTGCGGTAATGTCTGTATCCGCATTGGGCTGCAATTGCAGTGTGATCCTAAATCACACTAAAAACCTAATGCCGCAACGGCCGCATCATATCACCGCAACGACCGCATCAGTCTGCATCAGTCTGATCAGGCCGCAACAAATTATGCATTGCTTGTGCGTTTTGATTTTTTTGGACCCAGGCATTAAACTCTCTAGTATTATTGACCCAATCCCTGATGCCTAACAGAATCTGAGAGTGGCTTATCAGATGGATAACAATGGTGATTGGAACCTTGACTGGTTGAGTAGAGAATTGCCTCAGAACATCTTGGATATGAGAGGAAAAAAGTGAATCAATGGTTGAGATTAGAGCACGATAGAACATGAGATGAATCAATTTCATTATTTTTTAGTTAATTGGGTTTTCAGCCGTGTCTTCCGTTAACTAGTTGTTTCTTCAAAACACAAACAAAAACACATAATTGTTCATTAGAAATAGTCTTCATTGCATTTGCACACCAGAGATGCACATTAATAGTTTTATTTGGTTCATGTTAAATCCAACAAGACATGAATGCTTTCACATGCTCATAGTAAGAAAAAATAACTAGTCAATGAGATTTCTATACAACACAGCAAAAATGGAAAGCAAGAGAAAGGTAACATCTATGCGTCAAATCATATGTCCACCGGTGAAGTGACATATCCCATATCTCCTCTAGCATAAGCCTTAATGTCTTCTAGTTTAATTCGCAGCGGAAATTCTCAATAACATCATCGTATCCGGATATTCCTTTCAAACCAGGATGTACGCAGCATACTTCGTCCCTTTTCGCCCACATGGCTTGCATGCCTGCAAGATCACCATCCCTGAATGCATTATAAAACTTGCTGTTTAATCCCAATACTTCTATTTTGCTATCTTTTTGAAGGCTTTTTAGAGTATCCCTTATTTCTGCTGCTCTGGTATAATTCTCCTCAGCAATTGCCTTCTGCAGCTCCTCCACTAAAGTGTGTTCATCTAATGCAATGTTCTCGCTACTCAACGCGCTCTCCGAGTCTTCACTTTTTACTCCCTGTCGTGTCCCTGATCAAATAGAATTGAACAAGATTGTTTACAATGTCAATCAATCAAAATCGTTAAATCATATGAAACGTGGATTGTGACTGGTTTCCAGCAAAATCAAGACAGTAGAAAGAAATGGCCAACAATCTGTATGTGACGAACTGAAACATTATCCAAAAAGTAATCGCTATATGAATCAAAAGGGTTCAAGAAAAGGACACTTACTGAATGTTCTCATTTGTAACTTGAGACATTGATTAGGCAAAAGACACGGTTGGTTTCCTCTTTCAAAACTTTTCCCGAAAACCAACCTATTTTGATCTGAGGGCTCTGCATTTTTTGTGACATGTAATTTATACAGTGGCTTCCTACTTCCTTTTATGTATTTTTGGTTAGTGAATAGACTTTATTTCAAAAATTTAACTATTCTATTGGTTTTACTTTATCTTCTTGAGAATGAAAATGCTACCTTTATTCAGAACCATGATGTTGTGCAGTATGTAAGAATATAAGTGAATAACAATTTATCTTATGGCTTTTGCAACTAGCTTCTCCTTATAGATCGGACGGATGCTTAAAACTTTTCAACAAAATTCTAGTAACTTCGATATGGATGGTCATGACAGTGTTATGGACTTTGAGACAGAAGAACATATTGGTTCTACACCTCCAGTTTCTAATAATGCTGGTTTGTTGCCTCAAAAGCGTAAAAATCGGTCAGAATCATGGAATCATTTTACACCGATGCCGTCGAACACAGAAATGTCAAAGTTAGCAAAATGCAAGCATTGTGGCTCCTTAATCAAGTATAATGGTGGAACAAGCGCTATGCTAGCTCATTTGAGAAGATGTAGTGATAATCCAGACAATGCGGTGAATGTGACGATGCATGAACCATCTTCAAGCTCAATGGAAAATAGGGAAGCGGTTGTTAATTCATCTCCTTCGGCTCCCAAATTTGACCAAGAAGTTAGCCGAATGGACTTGACAAAAATGTTTGTAGCCATGGAACTTCCGTTTCAAAAGGTAGAGCATCCATATTTACATAGGTTCATTTATGGCTTACAACCAAAATTTAAGTTCCCGTCACGCAATACACTAGCACGTGATATTTTGAAGAATTGGGACGTGGAGAAAGCGAAGATGAAGACTATTTTGTCACAAAATTGTCGCCGAGTTTGTATCACTACAGACACATGGACATCTACCCAAGACTCTAATTACATGTGTCTTACAGGGCATTACATTGATAACATGTATATGCTTGAGGTTTTTGGTGTTGGAAGAAGCATTCTGAACATGTGTAATTCGGAAGATCAAAAGGTAAGGTCAATGGCTATAAAGATGAAGGCAAAGTACAATAAATATTGGGGAAAACCTGACCACCTTAACATGTTGTTATTGATTGCAATGGTATTAGACCCTAGATGTAAATTGAAGCTTGTGGTATGGATGGCAGCTAGGATTTATGATACTAGTGATGCAGAATATTTGAAAATCAAGTTGGGTTCATATTTGAAGTCTATTTTTGATGAATACTCTGGCAGGGCAGTGTCTCGTCTAGGTAGTTCAGTTAATCTATCAGGTGGTTTTAATGCAGTTAATGATCCGTACCATTGTGCTGAATTCTACCAATCAGATGAGTGCAGCACATCAGAGACAGAATTACAGAAGTATATTCAAGAAGAAGTAGAAAACCGTCCTCCAAATTTTGATGTGCTAGAGTGGTGGAAGGTGAATTCAAGCCGATATCCAATACTTGCAAGCATTGCAAGAGAGGTTTTAGCCATACCGATATCCAGTGTAGCCTCTGAATCAGCTTTCAGTACCGGAGGAAGAATCCTTGATGCATATCGTAGTTCTTTAACATCGGCTAGTGTGGAAGCACTTATGTGTACTGAAGATTGGCTCAAAGGAGTAGTTCCATCTTTTCTTAGTAGTGAGGATCTCGATAATATTGATCGAATTGAGGATGGTAAGATGTCAAAAGATATAAAAACTAGTGTCTTATTACTTTATTATTACATGTTAAATTTTCATTCTTTCTTTTGCAGAACTATATTCTGCGCCAGATGCCGGAAGTTGCTCATCCTTTGTGTCAGTTGTTGATGATTGAGGGTAAGATTTTTGATGATCACTGTTCACTACTCTTGCATTGCAATTATAATTTAGATTTATTGGCACTTGAAATACTCTCATAATCGTGCTGCATTGCAATCATCAGTGTGTGTTACTTGTCACTATGATTGTTGTTGGATGCAGATTTCTTGCTGTCATCAATGCACGCATTCACACATTGTATTAGTGACTGTCAGATCAATATCAAACAATTTATATTTAAGTTTTATATTTTAAATTATAATTCAAAAATTAAAAAGCATATTTTTTAAACCATCAGATCTCGATAGAACAGTCACTAATTCATCGAATGTGTGCATCCGTGACCGCAATGAATCACATTCATGATTGTTCTTCTTTGCTATTAATGTGATATGAGAACTTAATTTGACTGCTATGAAACAGTCTTATGAGGTGAACTCAAGAGGGATAGAGATCTTTTGGAAAAGCTGGATTCCCAAAGAATCTAAGCCAAAAGCAACAGTTTTTTTCTGTCATGGATATGCAGACACTTGCACTTTTTTCTTTGAAGGCATGTAACTGGTATTCAGAACTAAATGAATAAATCTGTTAGTGAGGTTTCGACTCTCTGTGGTGCGTTTGTTAGCTTATCATGGAGCTCGATTTGTTCTTTTGAATCAAAATGTGCAGGTTTGGTTAGTGTGAAGAGTTAGTTAGGAAATTGGTTTTTTCTATTAGATTGAAATGTTGAGAAGTTAGGTGGAATGGTTTCAAATGAAATTCACGCGAAATGTAAATTTAAATTCAATTTCTGCTTGTGAAATACAGTAGCTATTGATCTATTTTGAAATGAACTTGGACTTAAATTGTAATTTCGTTTTAGGTTAGTTTCGAAGTCAATTTGAGAATCAGTTGGTAGTGGAATTTCAATTGATTTTAAAGTTAGTATTATTTTGCATATTCTGCAGAATGTTGTTAGCTTAGCAGGGCAATGTTTGTGTTAATTTTTTTCCTGACAAATTATTGGTCTCGTTCTGGTGTAGCAGTAGGGCATTATCCTCATGCTAACTTGTTTTCTTTTTTTTGCTTGGAATTGAATGATATCACATGGTGAAACTCATATTGCCGTGCATGGATGATTTTGCAGGTTGGAGATGGCTTGGATTGCCTTTGAAGAAGATGGCCATGGGAAATTGTGGTTGAAAATTGGATGTTAATGCTTATGAGCTTAGATTAAAAATTAGAACTTTTAGGTCACATGTTAGTTTAGGTTCATTTTTGGAATGTTCATTTGTAATGTGCAATGAGTTTATCATGGAAACTATGTATTAAGACGAACTTATGGTTCATGATTATGTATGTGGACCATTTTCTGATATGATATAAGTGTATAGCATAAAAAATTGTCGGTTGTGGCATTCGCTGATGAATATGAATTCAATTTTTTAAAAAACAAAAAAGAAACAGTTTTTAAAAAATCCAGATTTGAATTCAATATTTAAATTCAATTTTATTATAAAAACAAAAAAGAAACAGTTTTTTTAAATATATAAAAAAAACCAGTTTGGAATTTGGTGAAAAAATTAATCCAATTTTTTAAAAAATTGGTTTTAAACTGGTTTAAATAAATTAAACTGGTTTAAATAAATTAAACTGGTTTAAATAAATTAAACTGGTTTAAAATTATGAACCGGTTCTGAATTGGTTTTAAACCGAATTGAATTGATTAAACAGATTAACCACTTTTTGCTAAAGTGGTTTTTAAAAACTGCATTGAACCATTAATATGGTTCGGTTCAATTCAATTCATGAACCACGAACACCCCTAGCTAAAATCATTTATGCAATAGTTAAATCATATTTTCAAAACTGTTCTTAAAAAACATCTCCGAGACATAACCTTTACACCTCTTGCTCAGTAGTGTCAAGTAGAAAAAGATGGAAGTGATATCATCAAACCATGCGAGATGCTGTTGTCTCAAACCATTGAGCAATGCAGAACAGGAAGGTGAGGAAACACAACAAACAAAAGATTTCATCATATGTCAGAGACCCAAGCATATTTTTTATAAATCAGAATAATTATTATTGTATTATTTGGTATGCAAACTACATCTTACCACATTTCTCAAAGTAAATACATAACAGCATAAAATGTTACCGGAAAATAGAACTAGAATGTTGATATTAAGAGTAAAAAGCCCTAATGGAATCCATGCCAATGATAGATCTTTAGGTAAGCCAATGACAATAAACTTCAAGACAGAAAGTTCCAAGTCAAAATACAGTATTTCATGTTTCCGATGGCATTTCCACCCCTTTGACACCAACTTATGAAGATCTTTAAGAATAAATCAATTCACATAAAAATGTATGTCCTTGACAAGATAACATAAGTTTATTGCTATCACATTACATTCTCCATTACTATTTTTTTCTATCACAGGACAACAAATACTATAATTTCAACACCTAAAGTCCCAGTAACAAACCACATGCCATCATAGGTAAGTTAGTCCATTTCTTTTCATTATCAGTATTTCTATTTCACCCATCCAGGAAATAACGGTTTATTCAAACTTACGCTACAATGCTATAGGCTATAGCATCGACATAGTCACTATTTGACAGCACTTTGTACTAAATAATATCACAGAACAGGAGCGATTGTTCAAATTCTGCTACGCTTTAGCACCATTATAACTGTTATTTAACAAAGCTGCATTATCGATCACTTGATGCTGTCTAAAGCTAGCTTCAGGCCCTGCATATTTAGTGTATAGTAAATTGACTTTAACTAGATATTTTTCACATTGCTTATATTTAGGGATAGAAAATATTCTGAAGTAAAATACAGATTTCATAATTTCATGGAATGTGATAGAATTGATGGAAGAAACAAATAAATAATAGAAAACAAAGAGTATATCATTTCTGATAAGCTTGTGTGTCTGAACCTTCATTGACAAAAGCTCTTGCATCGCATGAATAAAGCAAAATTCGAAAGAGACATGAATACAAATCCAACAGCATCATCATTAGTGCATACTAATCAATCAGAACTAAATACTGATGACCATTCAACTGATCCTGCAGTTCAAATATCCTGGAATGATGTTGGTCGTTTGTTTGATTTGCCACGGAGCAGCAGTACAATTGAGTACAAAGAAACATATAGTGCCAGAAAATAGACTTTGACTGGATCCTCATCCTGATGATTTTGGGTATGATTTGGAAGATGAAGATCTCACATCCAAATAAGGAGAGAAGTGAATCAAAAGTGAATTTTTTTCTCCACCACGAGAAAATAAATAATGATTTAGATCATGCAGAGACCGTAAGGAACCTGAAAGAAGTACAGAAAACAATTTCCAAATTTGAGTATGTTGCAAAGAACTTTTATTAGTGAATCCATCATAAAGGTAAAAAATAGATTTAAATTTCTTTTTTGCTCTTAAGGTAAAAAAAAATAGATTCAAATTCATTATATTAGTAATCAAGTCAACATAAGTCATAGGGTGCTGAAAAATAATCAGCTCAAAGGCACTTCAGATATTGACACAGACATCAACAACCAACTAGAACTCTTGGATTTGCAGACAAATATAATTGAAGAATTGGATCCACAAATGGACCTTGCCAAAGGGAAGTTAATGCAAACAACAATTACAGTGGTTAATTATTAAATTGGTGGTTATATTACTATATAATTCACATTGTATATATAAACTTCAAAGTTTCCATCATGTCTTTGTTTTCCACCTTCTTTTGTGTAACTATAGACAAAATAAATAATTAAATCATAATAATTACATAATTGTCTGCAATATAACCAATTAAATAGTGCGAAATTATCTTACCTAGAGTTACTCTTCAAGTAGACCTCTAGTAATCATTTCGCGAAGAAGTTTCTCTGCCTTTGCATTCTCATCTTTATAAAAGAGCGCACGGATTATAGTTTCATAAGTTATAGCATTAGGAATGATACCATTGTCATCCATTTTGGACAACAAGGCCTCTGCTTCATCAAACAAGCCCTCTCTAGAAAGTCCATTGATCATAATACTATACGTTCGGACATCTAGACTATAACCCTTAATCAAAAGATCCCTAAAAACATCTTGTGCATTCTTAAGTTGTCCTTCTTTGCATAATCCATCTAGAAGTATATTGTATGTGAACATACTTGGTTGTATGCCTTGGTCTTTAATTTTCTTGACTAATGCAATAGCTTTGTCAACATGATGGTTTTTGCATAAAGCGTATATTATAGAACTGTAAGTGACTATATCGGCTGGTTGACCATTATCGTGCATCTCAAGAACAAGCTCCCAAGCATAGGAGATTCTCCCTGATTTGCACAAACCATCAATAAGGGCATTGTAAGTCATCAAATTAGGAATAATATTGTTGCAACTCATTTCTTTGAAGAGATTGATGGCCTCATCCACCATTTTACTCTTAGATAGTCCATTGATCATTGTACTATAAGAATGAACATCAAGAGCCACTCCCCTTCGAGCCAAAGTATAGAATATATTCATGGCCTTGTTCACTTCATTAAGTAGGAAATGACCATCCATTAATGAATTATATGTAACAACATCAGGTGTCACACCTTCTTTCATCATCACGGCTAACAGTTTCTTAGCTTCTTTCACTTTTCCTTCCTTACAAAGAGCATCAACCAATATATTAAAAGTATAATCATCTGGTTTGATGAATTTTGATATCATTTCATGGAAGGAGCAGCCCGTTACCGGCTCCGTTCCGCCCTTCGCACCCACCATTGACGGCCCTTCTTCAGTCCCCTCTCTCTGCCAGAACCACCGTTGCAGGCGAGGATCTCCCTTCACTCTGTTGTTCATTAATATGTCTTTTTTATTAGATTCAGTTTTCTTTTCAGGCTGTTTGATTTGTAGAACAACATAAAACCTATTAGTTCTTTATGAAGCTTCTCCTCTGCATCCCCGTCCTGTTGACTATGTGTTTGCAAAATGTGGACGCTATCTTGCAATGTTTCATTTTATTGATGGAAAGCATCCACCACTACGAATAATTGGGTTAAAGCTGGTGGTGGAGGTGGATCACTTCGGCTAGGAGATGATTCGGACATCGCACAGCTGGGCTATTAGAGATTTTGATGATGATTTTTTGTGTGGCCTGGAAAAAT
This sequence comes from Lathyrus oleraceus, assembly GCF_024323335.1. NCBI lineage: Eukaryota > Viridiplantae > Streptophyta > Magnoliopsida > Fabales > Fabaceae > Lathyrus > Lathyrus oleraceus. Next base: position 89,695,362 of record NC_066581.1, read on the forward strand.
TTACCAAGACCACACGGTGGGCGCCAAACTTTCTTGCTAAAAACACTAAAAGGTTGACTTCTCCCATGCTAGTCAAGGAGAGCCTCAAATGGTTGGTTAAGTGTCTGTAAATGTTTTTTCGGGTAGTTATTGTTTGTCTTTCCCCATTTCTTGATGTCCCTTATATAGGCTCATTTGTCACCCTCAACAATCATGAAGAACCCTTTTCTCTTCCTTTCTGCATTCAAAGCCTAGAAAATCGCCACCGCTTTATCATTTAATTTCACTTCTTAATGGCTTGTAACATCTGCTTCATTATGGTGTCGTTATGACCTTTCATTTTTGGAGAGCGTTTTCAGATGGTGGCCCTTCGTCCGACTATTATCTCGGCTTATTCGGATTCCATACTCGACGACACGGGACTCTCCACTTCGGCCCATCAGGACTCTCAACCCGACAATACTATGATTTCGTTAGGCCGGATTATATCTCAAGTATCCCTTAGGCGAATTCGTGTTCTAGCCCAGGCTACTACTCGACTTCCACCCAATCATTCTTACTTCATCATAGACTTCTTTCGATTTTACACATCGACTGGTCAAAATAATTTATAGAATGTACATCTTCAAAACTATAGTAATAGAGAGGAAAAATGGAGAGGATCTGGACACTGTTAATAGCTACTACTTGTGTTACAAATAATCCAACTATTCTTCTTTTATTCCTTCAATCTCAATTTCTTCGATCACTATTAACCAAGACTTTAAACTTCATTAACCATACACTTAATATACTTTTGGAATACAAATTGACTAATATAATTATCATATGATGACACATTGTTCAAAGTTAAAATGAAGAAACTTAATTGGATCAAAATTGAACTTACAAGGCATTGCACCATTAACTTCTACTATACATCAACATTAGAACTAAGGTTTTTTTACATGTCTCGTCTTGTACTTCCAAAACTCATCTTTTTTCCTCTTATTTTACATAATGCCCATCTTTTTGTTAATTGCACCATACAAGGCTACCTTATCACTCTTATTCTTGTCTGCGGCTTTGACATCGAGAATATCCCGTAGCTTCCGGTAAGAATTGATATCCATCACCTGCCCATTCTTGATCATCTGCTTGTGATAAAAAAATGCCCGCTTATAGTCTCGAACACGGACAAAGGCGTATAACATGGTTGAATATGTTATCGAATCTGGTCTTAATTTAAGAGCTTCCATTTCTTTCAACAACTGCGGCAGCTTCGAGTCTAACCCTCCTCGTGCATATGCATTCATCAGCATATTATAGGTCATCACTGTTGGTTGCAATCCGATCTTCCCGAATTCAAAGATCACATCTCTTGCTTCCATGAAGAGACCTTGTTTGGCAAAACCATCAACAAGAATGTTGAATGTAACCTGTGTTCCTTTAACTTTCTCCCTCATCATCAGCTTCCATATTTTCATCAATGTTTCGGTGTCACCAGCTTGTCTGAACGCATCTAGTAAAGTAGTGTAGGTTTCTATTGAAGGTCTGGTACCTTCTCTGATCATGTTTTCAAATGCAGCATAAGCTTTTTCGTACCAGCCACTAGCTGAATAAGCATGGATCACTGCTGTATAGGAATGTGAAGTGGGTTTTATACCGACTTTCTTCATCTTCAAGAATACATCATAAGCCATGTCGCTCATATTTTTCTGCCTCCCATATGCGCTGATTAGACAAGTATATGAATTGGCATTTGGCTTCAAGCCAAAATCCTGCATTTCTGAAAGCAGATTCTCTACAATCTTAGGTTGCACTCTTCGGCTGTATGCATGCATTAGAATGTTGAAGGTAACAGCGGTTGGTTTAATCCCTTTAGCTTTCATCTCGACAAAAAGCCCTTCGGCTTCTTTTACGCGGTTGGATTTACAATATCCATCCATCAGAGTGTTGTACACAATTGCATTGGAAGAAACCCCTTTCTTCTCCATTTCAGATTGAATGATGAGAGCTTCACTCAGCAGACCCTCCACACAAAATGACTTTATCAGTGCACCGAGGACTTCTACGCCCAATCGGACTCCTTTTTTGTTCATTTTCTCGAAAAACTGCCATGCATCTTTTGCACAATGGCCAAGTTTTCTCATAACAATAATCATAATAGAGCACGTAACATGATCAGGAAGAACATTATCTGTTTCCATCGACTCATAAACCTTCCAAGCATCTTCATATCTAATAAACACAACCACGAACGCATCAACATCAAACTCTTATGTTATGCAGTATTCTAAGGTATAAAAGACTACCATAGTGCTACAATGGAAAAACTAGATTGGTATGAACAGATACAATAACAATCATGGAATAACACATAGATACTATACCAAGTAACACATAGATACTATACAATAACTCAGGATCGTCTTTTAGGACACAGAATCAAAATTTGTCACAGTTAAACCGTGGTTAAATAGAGCCTCATACAAACATTTGTCACAATGAAGTGTGATCAAATACGGCCTCTATTTAATTTGCCACATTTATACTATGGTTAACCTACATAGTACCTCCAAAAAAGTTGAAACGACCTGCAATAAGACACCTACACAGATGCTATACCAGTAATATAGAAATGATGGAATGTGAATAAATGTGTAGCTACCTGCCATCAGAGAGAAGGCCTGAAATTGCAGCATTATAAACACGAACATTTCTGAATTCCTTGCCAGAGGGCAAGTTTCTGAACAAAACCATCAACTTATCACCCATCTTTGCTCTTCCCAACAAAGGGAACAACACAGTAAAAACCCTTGGTGTAACAAGCGATGGTTCCTGTGACCTCATCCACTGAAAGAAATACAAACAACACACCATAAGGTGTTCTTTCCCAAGTGTTTCCAAAACCTCTACACACTCTTTCTCATTGACCCTTTTTTCATACTCTCCCAAAGCTTCCTCTAGAGTCAAATTCTGTGGCAAATTCTTTGCAAGATGAAGAATTTCCCCAACAACGCCTTGAGGCAGTGATGATTCCTTCTTTTGAGACCCCGTTTCTTGATTGTCTTCAACCAACAAAGGGATTTCTTCTTCTTCTACTTCTTCTTCTTCGTCGTCAAATTCTTCTGAAGCAAGGTGCCACGTTGTACGACGATTTCTCTGAAGGGACAATTTCCCTTCTTTTCCAGGGTTTTGAGATGGAACCGTAGTGCGGGTTTTGAAGAATTTGTAGATTGGATCATCTGGGTGATGGGATTGTTCATTTTGTTCTTGTATGTTTTGCTCTTGTTCGTGTAGCTCAAAATATGGGAGAAAAATGGGGGTAGTTGAATAATTTGGAGTTGTAGTTAGAGAAAGTGGGGTTTTGTGTGAGTGAATGTGGAAAGAGGGTTTAGTGTGAGTGTTGGGTGAAATTGAAGGTTGAAGATAGAAGAAGCAATAAGAAGAAGAAGAAAAAGAGAGTTTATGGTTTATGAGACTGAGAAACATGGCTTGTGTGGGTTTGGATTTGGAAGGATAAAGAAATTTGGGTAAAATAAGGGATTGGTGGTATTATGGTCTTGTTTGAAATTCGAAGAAAACAAAATTGTTTGGATTTTGTTTTTGTTTTAGAAAAAAGTTATTTGAAAGTGTTCATGTGTCTTTTTTTTTAAATTATTATTAATGTCCCAACGTGTGAGTATCATGTCTGGTGTTTGCATGGTGTCGGGCTTGGGGCTGTTTGTCTTTTTTGGTTTTATTTTGGTAAGTTGCTTTTAGTGTTTCTTAGGCTGCATTGTGTTGGTATTGAATGTTGAAACTATTTCCAGTGGTTTTTGAGAGATCTAACTGGCATGGTTGGAGGAATCTTATTCACGTTCTACCAGGTCTGTATCTCAAATGAAATTATAGTTCTTATTAATTTTGAAATGAAATATGCAGCAATAACTCTATGCGGGTTCAATCTCCACTCAAATGATTCTGAAAGCATGATTTATTAACTATATTTCTATTTATTGTATATGCTGCAGGGATCAAATCTTGATAGCAATGCAAAAATGTGGCGTCTGGTTGCAGATCTCATGAACGATCTTGGTAGATTATTTGACACTTCGTCTTTTTATAGAAGAGATTTGTGTAACCATGTTCTTTATGAAAATTTTCCTGTGATGTATAGGCATAGGCCAATAATAGTTTAACCGATTGAATGTTAGTTTCATAGTATATCAATTCAAGGACTGAGATTGGAAATGAATCTTGAGGCCTACATGTGCATCATTCTCCCCTTTCGACCAAACAACATAACACTATTTGGTCGTAAGGGGAGAATGATGCCGGAAGGCTTCAATATATCTTTTATTGATGCTACATTGTTATATTTGATCGTCTACATTGCAATCTTTGTATCTCATATCAATCTGTTAAGTTGTATGAACCGATTGCAGGTATGCTAATGGACCTCATTTCACCATTGTTTCCATCAGCTTTTGTTTTTATTGTTTGCTTAGGAAGCATATCAAGATCTTTCAGTAAGTTCCAACATTTCTTTAACTTCAAAAATAGATCTGTAACATAATTTATTAGTTAGTTTCTGTAATTTTTTACTTCTCTTTAGTTTCCATGTCAGTAATTTTGTAAGATAAGTTGATGTTACATTATAGACTAAACCATTTCCTAAGAATTAAAGCTGTTAAACAGAAATATATGCTTGGAATTATCCAAAATCAGGATACTCTTTTTCTTCTTTTATTTCCCGATTGATATCGTATTTGAATTTTTTTTAAATTAATATTTTGCTTCTTAAATCATGATTTTGAACTAGCCGGAGTTGCGAGTGGAGCCACTAGAGCAGCTTTGACTCAACATTTTGCTCTTCAGGATAATGCTGCAGATATATCTGCTAAGGTATAAATTGTATTAATATTAACTGTTTAGATTATCATTAAGTCTTTTATTTAGTAGGGCATTAAAAATAGAGATATTTTGATTTGTGAACATACATCAATAGGAAGGAAGTCAAGAAACTGTGGCTACGATGGTTGGCATGGCACTGGGAATGCTTGTTGCTCGCATTACTATTGGACACCCACTAGCAATTTGGTTTTCTTTTTTGTCTCTGACCATGTTTCATATGTATGGTATGTTTTCAAATTGTAATTTGTTTTTATGCATTCTTTCGAGTTTTGGAATTGTGAAGAACATTAAAAGAAAATGAGGCTATATATTAAAAGCTTGTTTCAATGTAGCAAACTACCGAGCTGTTCGATGCTTGGCACTGAACTCACTAAACCCTGAAAGAAGCTCTATTCTTTTGCACCATTTCACCGAGACTGGCCAAGGTATTATCTGTTTCCATTTTTACGACTTATCTTTGATGTTAGAGTTAGCACCCTGTGAAAGAGAATGTTATTTCCAATTTAGAAACTAGCTTATTCTGTTCTCATTGTTTCTCTCTATATTAATGCCTGCTTCTAAACTTTTTGCCAGTTCTCTCCCCTAAACAGGTCTCTTCACTGGAGCATGTTTTACCGATACAACTAACTCCATGGCATTCAAAGAAGGCTAATTCATTGGATACAAAAGTACGTTTAGGCACAAGGATTTCTTCATTCGATGAAATGGAAATGTGAGTTTCTAAAATTTAGTCCGTGCCCTCATCATAGATAACAAATTTCTTCTTTGAAATGCCATTCATAAAGCTTACTTAGAAAACTCTCTTTGTACAGTAAGGAGCATTTGCTTTCGGTAGCATCTTACTACACAAAAGGTTAATTTCTCAAAAAAAATTCAACTACTTGCTTTCCGCTTCTTACTTTAAGTCTTAAAACCTTATTTCGTTTTCTCGATGCTGTATTTAGCCAAGTACTTACTAGTGGAAAAGAAAGGAATCGTTAACGTTATTGTTCATAAAGATTCAAATGGCGCTGATATCCTAAAGTCCTTTATTCACGCTCTTGTCCTTGCAAATAATGCTTATAAAAGCAAATCTTTGCATTCAGACAGCCAAACATGGATGGAAAATCAGTATGAAGTATTTATTCAGAAGGTACATATTTGAATATGGATGGAAAACTAAGGCATCGTCTAAATAACTCGGTTATTGTAAGATTCTTTTGAAGAGTTTATCGAAACTGAGTCTGTTTGGTACAGGTCAAGTCATTAGGGTGGAAAACAGAACGGCTCCTATCGTCACCTATCATATGGAGAGCAAACTGGATACACCAATCAGCGACCGAAAAAAACGATTAGGCGAAGAGGAAGCTAATGGAAGGACTCGATGGACTGAGTTATTTATGATTGTACAACATGTTTATGGTTTTATTGAAGTTCTGTCAAAATAGAGAAATTTGATCATGTAACTGTCAAAATACAAATTATATGCTTTAAAATAAAACAAACTTGTAATCACTGAGAGATGTGATATTTGATGAAAAGAAAAGTTGGAACTAGAAACTAGTCACGGTAAGCAGAAGTTCTAACAATGAAGATATGTATGAAATGATATAAAAGTTGTTGTATTAAAAGAAGACCAACTGAAACACTGAGGTTCCTGAAAAAAGTTTAAGATCAAATAGGACTATAACTCAATCAATTAGGAGTTATGATGTGTTTCCTAATCTAGTAATCACATAAGACGATTACTTAGTTAATAAGGTCACCACTGCAGAGTTAGAGCCAATTAATTTTAATAAAGCTTTAAATGGTTTAGTATTCAACCATGAAACTCAAGAATATTGACAAGAACAATAATGTGTGGAAATAACAATATAGAGATTGGACTATGCATCTAAGTAGATGTAAAATTTATTGGAGATTTCTTAATGCACCTTATATATTATTAGGGCACCACGTGAAAATACAAAAGTGTTTCTAAATTTCGGAGTTGCATCTCCAAAAGCATCCCAAACACACGCGATCTAACCCAATTATTGAGCGTGACTTTTTTTTGATTTGGAGATGTATCTTCTGAATCTGTCCGTAGATGCATCTCCGTAGCATACTGAGACAGAAAAATAAAAGAAAAAACTATAAAGTTGTATTTTAACAAAATAAAATGACCATTCATAACATAAAATCAACATTACAGGTGATGTTAACATACAATCAGACATTATATTTCAATATTCAGGTGGACGATACAACATCTTCACAATTATCTTTGATCGGTCTTGAAATTGTCGCTTCCACCTCGATCAGAACTTTTGTTTCAAAACGGAAAAATATATTCCACATAGTCCTTACATTTGCATTTGTCTTAATCTCATAGTTGTTGAATTCAATCTTGTCTTCGTTGTTAATTGACAGTGAACGATATTCGAACTTCACAATTTTTCAATTTTCTCGGTAAGGTAGAAGATTATGCACTTCGTATTGCATATCTGCAAAAGAGGTGTACTCATTGATCTTTAATTTCCGCCTGGGTGTTGCGCTGGAAAAGGAGACATTTGTGAAATATCAGATTATTTTCATTTGCGGCATTTTATGTTTATATGAAATAAAAAACATAAGTCTATATTTATAAAAGTTGTAGACAAACATGAACATAAAAAAATTATATCGAGATTCCGGAGATGCATCTCCGGTACCACCCTATTATCTTATTCTGGAGATGCATACCCGAAACTTCTTCTAATCTAAATAGAAAACATAATCTGTGTGTTTTGTTTGGCAAATGGACAATTTTTTTGACAAACATCACAATGGATTAAAATATTTGAAATCGTATATATTACACTTCATTAATACTAGTACACAATTACATACAATTAATTGATGACGAAAAACTAAAAAGAATAGAAAGATTTTCCGTCGGCTAAATCTATAAGTATGGGTGGTCCCCCTTTGAATTTTGTGCATTTGATTCTCTTTCAATGCCACTCAATTTGGTGAAGTCTTCATCCTTTCCACAAATTGATCCGGCCAAGTCTCGACTTTTGTTGTTGAATGAGTCGTCCACTCCGCTGAACAAAGTGTCGTGATTTTGAAAGACACCCAATATACATAATACGATCATTTGATGAAATACAAGAATGCAGATTTGGAGTGAAAATGTTGATTGAGAATGAAATGATTTTTGTAAAGGGTTTGGAGTTGAAAGCAAGTATGGGTTTGTGATTGTGCTTGTGAGTGTTTTATCAATTTATTTCGGAAATACAACTCCGTAAATACCAGATATGCAAATGTGACAGATATTTCAAAATCCCGTCCCAAACCTCCGAAGATGCATCTCCAGAATATTCACTAGGCTGCTCAAATATCAATATATTTGTTCAAAATACCCGAAGATTCATCTCCGAAATAAAATTTTGTTTTACTCTTAGGTGACGCTCATTTGATGCGTCCAGATATGTATCTCCGGAATATGAGAGACATTTTCAATTTTCTATAGAGTATTTTTCCATCCAATAGAGGGAAATAAGAAATTCCCAAATCTATTTCATTAAATGAGCCATTAAAAAAAATCAATGTATCTAAATTATATGCGGTTCAAATATATTAATTCTTCAATAAATTTAAAAAATATTTTTTTATTATATTAACTATCAGAGATAGTATAGGATTTGAAGTGGAAATTTAAAATTTGGAATAAAATAATTGACATTTTCCTCCTCAATTAAACTTCACAAAATGTACATCAGAAGATTGTTAATATTGTGTCTATATAAGAAAAACAAGCAATAAGAAGTTGTTAATATTGTGTCTACATGTTCACGATTTGCTGATCATTGGAGCAAATGAAGAGGAGCTAAAAGCCTTCAAGGTAGTCATAATGCAATGTCATATTTATTGGGAATGGAATTTATGTAAATAAGCATAAATATCTTTCTACAAAAGAAGTATGTTGAATATAAATCACTGGCTCCTTCATGTACTTATGCAATACAAGGTTAATAAAGTGTAGTCTTGACGAGAAGATTCATGGAATAGCCAAGAATATGTCATCTAATGATTTCAAAAAGGGGCACTCGGAATGTTAAAGGCACAATTGTGGAATTTGATACCAAACCAGACGGATAGTAAAGGAGATGCAATTGCATATGGTTATTCAAATTTGGAGGGAGAGGTGATAAGATGACAAGAATGATCCAAAAGATAAAAAAAAGAAAAAAAGTAATGTAGACTATCTATTTATGATTGATGGAACACCAATCTCACAGAGTTCAAAAAAGAAATCAATAGTTACTCTATCATATTGTGAGATAAAATATGTTGTAGCCTCATTTGAAGCTTGTCAATCACAATGGATTGATATGTTACTTGAAGAATTGAAGATTCATGAAGCTGGAAGAATAAATTTGCTAGTTAATAAACTTCACAATTTCTTTTGGTAGCTCATTCTGAGTCAAATACCAAACAATATGTATCATCCATCCCCTTGCATTATCCAATGTCATAACTTCTTCAACCTCTGTACTCGGTGCTTCTAAGGTCTCTTGAATTACCGTCTTGCTTAAATCGGAACCTTTGGTGCTCGCTAACCGGGCTAAGAGGTCGACTATGACATTCTCCTATGGGAATATGGTTTACCTCAAATTCCACAAACGTCTGAGATATCTTGAGAGCTTTTTGCAAGTATCTGACTAACGATGGATCCTTCTTCTGAAACTCTCCTCTGACCTGGCTGGTGATTAACTGAGAGACAGTTTGAACAAGCAAATGTATTACTCCAACCTCTTTTGCCAACCTCATTCCTGCAATCAAAGCTTCATACTCTGCCTATTTATTGTTAGCCTAAAAATTAAAACACAAAGAATATTCTAAGATCAGGTCACCTGGGCCCTCCAATACTATCTCAACTCCACTTCCTTTAAGATTAAAGGATCCATCCACAAATGGAGTCCATCTGGATGATGACTCTTCTGAGGCCGAAGCACTCAATTCAACCAGGAAATCAACAAGCATTTGAGATTTGATGTTACTCTGAGGCACAAACTCTATATCATACTCTGACGATCTATTGCCCATACCACCATTCTTCCTGCCAAGTCCGGTTTCTTCAAGACCTGCTTGATAGAATAATTGGTTCTGACAATGATAGGGTGTCCCTGGAAGTAGTATCTCAACTTCCGAGTTGTAATCACTACTGCCAATGCAAGACATTCAATCTTATGATAACACAATTCCGCTCCTCTTAGCACCTTACTAACAAAATATATTGGCTTCTCTCCTTCCTCCGTCTTTTGGACTAACACGAAACTCATAGCCTTGTCTGAAATGGCCAGATACAGGATGATACATGGTTCTCCTTCGGTCGTATCAGGATGAGAGGTGCAGCCATGAAACGTTTTACTTATTTAAAAGCATTTTCACATTCTTCCGTCCACTGGAACTTCGCTGACTTCTTCACCGCAGCGAAGAAATGAATAGACTTATCTCTTGCACAAGACAAGAAGCGAGATAAAACGACCAAACGTAATGTCAATTGTACCTCTTTTACTATTAATGGACTTCTCATATCATTGATTGCTTGATATTTATCTAGGTTTGCTTTTATTCCCCTGTTGGTCAACATAAACCCAAGGAATCTCCCAGCTTGTACCCAGAAAGTGCACTTGTCCGAGTTAAGCCTCATGTTGTAACTTATGATTGACGCAAATGTTTCTTCTAAATCTTTGACGTGTTTCCAGTTTTATGGGGTTTTTATCACCATATCATCCACATATACCTCCAGGTTCCGCCCTATCTATCAAGCGAATACCATATCCATCAGTCTTTGGTAGGTAGCCCCTGCATTTTTTAGTCTAAAATGCATCACCTTATAATAATTATTATTCATGTTCGTCATGAACCATCTTAGGAGCATCCAACGGATTCATCCGTATCTGATCGTAACCCGAGTAAGCATCCATGATACTGAGAAGACAGAGACCAGAAGCCCCGTCGATGAGCCGATCAATGTGAGGAAGAAGATAACGATCTTTGGAACATGCCTTATTCAAGCCAGTGAAATCCATGCACATTTTCCACTTTCCCACTTTCTTTTTTACCATGACTATATTAGCCAACCAGGCCGGGTACTTAATTTCCTGGATGAAACCGACCCTCACAAGCTTTCCGACTTCATCTTCTATCGCTCTTCTCCTCTCCTCTCCATCCTTTACTCTCTCTGAGACACTGGCTTGATGGTTGCATCCAACGCCAGATGGTGGCAAATTATGTTTGGATCGAATCCAAACATGTTAGTCGGTTTCCATGCGAACATATGTATGCTCTCCTTCAATATTCTTATGATCTCGACTTCCTCCTCTAGAGACAAATTAGAACCAATTTGAGTCGTCTGGGATGTTTGGGAACCAATCTGTACCTTCTTCACATCCTCGATGGGTGTCAGACTATCTTCCGCTGAGTCTTCTCTTGTATCAACATCAATTAGATTCACCTATAAATGATCACCTTTTATTGGTTAATCAACTTGAGCTTTCTTTTTGAGCTTCAGAATATCTTTATAACATTGCTAATCTTTGATCACCTTTTACTACCCCTACACGGTCATCTTCGAGAGGATATTCAGTGTGAGGTATAAAGTGGATAATGTCGCCTCTAAAATATTGAATGGCAGTCTGTCAATAATAATGTTGTAGGGATACGCGGCATTGACAATCAAGTACTTAACCTTGACACTTTTCGTGTTGTCTTCACTTCCAAAAGTTGTTATCACATGCATATACCCTAGAACCTGCACTTGTTCTCCGGAGAAGTCGACTAAAGTACCTTTAAAAGGTAACAACTCGATCATATCAAAATTCATACTCTTGAATGCATCCCAATATGAAACATCTGCTGAACTTCCCGGAGCTACTAAGACTCGCTTCACGCTCCAGTCATGAATTTGTACTTTAATTACCATTGGGTCGTTCTTGTGAGCCAATACTCCTTCGACATCTTTTCTAGAAAAACTGGTTACAATCGAGTTTTCATCTTCTTCTAAAAGTGGGTTTTGTCTGATATGCATCACTTCCCAGGCATATCTCTTCCTGGATGAACCGGTTTCTCCTCCTCCTGTGAATCCTCCAACAATGGTGTTCAATGTATGACGGGTCACTCGGGCTTCGCGAACCTCATGTGTATTCTTCCCCTTCTTTTGCGGAGGATTTTCCGAGCTGATATTCCCCCTTGGGAGGACTTCTCTTTCCTGGTTGTCCTCTGACATCTTTCACATAAGACAACAAACGAACTCTCTAAATTAAGATCTCGATTTCTCTTTTGAGCTGATGACAACCTTCCGTGTGATGAGCACGAAGTCTATGGTAGCACATCATGCATTCTCGTCTTTTACCATCACGACTTGGACCCCTTTTGGACTCCTCGGGATGGGGAGTAATTTGAGATGATAGACTTATCTCAAAATGTCTTCACGCCTGGCATTCAGTGACGTATACTCGACATCTTTTGTCAAACGGTCGTCGGGATGGTCTTATCATTGTCCGATCTCTAGGTTCGGGCTTAGGGTACTCCTTCCTATACCTGACTTCATATTCTTTAGCTCGCATTTTTTCCTTGGCGTCTCGAGACCTCTTTTCCATGTTGCTCTCCTGCCTTTTGATATAGCATTATGCTCTGGTAATAACCTCATCCATGCTGGATGACGATTTTTGTGCTAGGGATTTGTTGAACTGACCGACTTTGAGACCATGTTGAAATTCCCCCACGAACATCTCCTGGTTCGGATGAGACACCTTAAAAGTTTCTTCGTTGAACCTCGCCAGATACTCTCTGAGAGACTCCAAGTACCCTTGTCTGACGTTGAATAAACTGGTAGTCAATATTTTTCTATGTTTGCTTGTTGAAAAGTGTTGTACCATCTTTTAATTTAGGTCCTGGTAGCTAACGACCGAGAATCCGGGTAAGCTCATATACCATCGCAAAGCCTCTTCCTTAAAAGTACCTGCCATGAGTTTACATTTAAGAGGGACAGAAGCCCCTATTATTTCCATCTGATTATTGATCATACTAATGTGCTCCTGTGGGTCGGTTTTTATCATCAAAAGATACCAATAATGGTGGTTTGAAGTTCTCTGGAACTTGATCATCCTAGATCGCCTCAGACAATGGTTGGGAATCCAGAAGCTTCTCCTCTGCATCCCCGTCCTGTTGACTATGTGTTTGCAAAATGTGGACGCTATCTTGCAATGTTTCATTTTATTGATGGAAAGCATCCACCACTACGAATAATTGGGTTAAAGCTGGTGGTGGAGGTGGATCACTTCGGCTAGGAGATGATTCGGACATCGCACAGCTGGGCTATTAGCGATTTTGATGATGATTTTTTGTGTGGCCTGGAAAAATTTACCAAGACCACACGGTGGGCGCCAAACTTTCTTGCTAAAAACACTAAAAGGTTGACTTCTCCCATGCTAGTCAAGGAGAGCCTCAAATGGTTGGTTAAGTGTCTGTAAATGTTTTTTCGGGTAGTTATTGTTTGTCTTTCCCCATTTCTTGATGTCCCTTATATAGGCTCATTTGTCACCCTCAACAATCATGAAGAACCCTTTTCTCTTCCTTTCTGCATTCAAAGCCTAGAAAATCGCCACCGCTTTATCATTTAATTTCACTTCTTAATGGCTTGTAACATCTGCTTCATTATGGTGTCGTTATGACCTTTCATTTTTGGAGAGCGTTTTCAGATGGTGGCCCTTCGTCCGACTATTATCTCGGCTTATTCGGATTCCATACTCGACGACACGAGACTCTCCACTTCGGCCCATCAGGACTCTCAACCCGACAATACTATGATTTCGTTAGGCCGGATTATATCTCAAGTATCCCTTAGGCGAATTCGTGTTCTAGCCCAGGCTACTACTCGACTTCCACCCAATCATTCTTACTTCATCATAGACTTCTTTCGATTTTACACATCGACTGGTCAAAATAATTTATAGAATGTACATCTTCAAAACTATAGTAATAGAGAGGAAAAATGGAGAGGATCTGGACACTGTTAATAGCTACTACTTGTGTTACAAATAATCCAACTATTCTTCTTTTATTCCTTCAATCTCAATTTCTTCGATCACTATTAACCAAGACTTTAAACTTCATTAACCATACACTTAATATACTTTTGGAATACAAATTGACTAATATAATTATCATATGATGACACATTGTTCAAAGTTAAAATGAAGAAACTTAATTGGATCAAAATTGAACTTACAAGGCATTGCACCATTAACTTCTACTATACATCAACATTAGAACTAAGGTTTTTTTACATGTCTCGTCTTGTACTTCCAAAACTCATCTTTTTTCCTCTTATTTTTCATAATGCCCATCTTTTTGTTAATTGCACCATACAAGGCTACCTTATCACTCTTATTCTTGTCTGCGGCTTTGACATCGAGAATATCCCGTAGCTTCCGGTAAGAATTGATATCCATCACCTGCCCATTCTTGATCATCTGCTTGTGATAAAAAAATGCCCGCTTATAGTCTCGAACACGGACAAAGGCGTATAACATGGTTGAATATGTTATCGAATCTGGTCTTAATTTAAGAGCTTCCATTTCTTTCAACAACTGCGGCAGCTTCGAGTCTAACCCTCCTCGTGCATATGCATTCATCAGCATATTATAGGTCATCACTGTTGGTTGCAATCCGATCTTCCCGAATTCAAAGATCACATCTCTTGCTTCCATGAAGAGACCTTGTTTGGCAAAACCATCAACAAGAATGTTGAATGTAACCTGTGTTCCTTTAACTTTCTCCCTCATCATCAGCTTCCATATTTTCATCAATGTTTCGGTGTCACCAGCTTGTCTGAACGCATCTAGTAAAGTAGTGTAGGTTTCTATTGAAGGTCTGGTACCTTCTCTGATCATGTTTTCAAATGCAGCATAAGCTTTTTCGTACCAGCCACTAGCTGAATAAGCATGGATCACTGCTGTATAGGAATGTGAAGTGGGTTTTATACCGACTTTCTTCATCTTCAAGAATACATCATAAGCCATGTCGCTCATATTTTTCTGCCTCCCATATGCGCTGATTAGACAAGTATATGAATTGGCATTTGGCTTCAAGCCAAAATCCTGCATTTCTGAAAGCAGATTCTCTACAATCTTAGGTTGCACTCTTCGGCTGTATGCATGCATTAGAATGTTGAAGGTAACAGCGGTTGGTTTAATCCCTTTAGCTTTCATCTCGACAAAAAGCCCTTCGGCTTCTTTTACGCGGTTGGATTTACAATATCCATCCATCAGAGTGTTGTACACAATTGCATTGGAAGAAACCCCTTTCTTCTCCATTTCAGATTGAATGATGAGAGCTTCACTCAGCAGACCCTCCACACAAAATGACTTTATCAGTGCACCGAGGACTTCTACGCCCAATCGGACTCCTTTTTTGTTCATTTTCTCGAAAAACTGCCATGCATCTTTTGCACAATGGCCAAGTTTTCTCATAACAATAATCATAATAGAGCACGTAACATGATCAGGAAGAACATTATCTGTTTCCATCGACTCATAAACCTTCCAAGCATCTTCATATCTAATAAACACAACCACGAACGCATCAACATCAAACTCTTATGTTATGCAGTATTCTAAGGTATAAAAGACTACCATAGTGCTACAATGGAAAAACTAGATTGGTATGAACAGATACAATAACAATCATGGAATAACACATAGATACTATACCAAGTAACACATAGATACTATACAATAACTCAGGATCGTCTTTTAGGACACAGAATCAAAATTTGTCACAGTTAAACCGTGGTTAAATAGAGCCTCATACAAACATTTGTCACAATGAAGTGTGATCAAATACGGCCTCTATTTAATTTGCCACATTTATACTATGGTTAACCTACATAGTACCTCCAAAAAAGTTGAAACGACCTGCAATAAGACACCTACACAGATGCTATACCAGTAATATAGAAATGATGGAATGTGAATAAATGTGTAGCTACCTGCCATCAGAGAGAAGGCCTGAAATTGCAGCATTATAAACACGAACATTTCTGAATTCCTTGCCAGAGGGCAAGTTTCTGAACAAAACCATCAACTTATCACCCATCTTTGCTCTTCCCAACAAAGGGAACAACACAGTAAAAACCCTTGGTGTAACAAGCGATGGTTCCTGTGACCTCATCCACTGAAAGAAATACAAACAACACACCATAAGGTGTTCTTTCCCAAGTGTTTCCAAAACCTCTACACACTCTTTCTCATTGACCCTTTTTTCATACTCTCCCAAAGCTTCCTCTAGAGTCAAATTCTGTGGCAAATTCTTTGCAAGATGAAGAATTTCCCCAACAACGCCTTGAGGCAGTGATGATTCCTTCTTTTGAGACCCCGTTTCTTGATTGTCTTCAACCAACAAAGGGATTTCTTCTTCTTCTACTTCTTCTTCTTCGTCGTCAAATTCTTCTGAAGCAAGGTGCCACGTTGTACGACGATTTCTCTGAAGGGACAATTTCCCTTCTTTTCCAGGGTTTTGAGATGGAACCGTAGTGCGGGTTTTGAAGAATTTGTAGATTGGATCATCTGGGTGATGGGATTGTTCATTTTGTTCTTGTATGTTTTGCTCTTGTTCGTGTAGCTCAAAATATGGGAGAAAAATGGGGGTAGTTGAATAATTTGGAGTTGTAGTTAGAGAAAGTGGGGTTTTGTGTGAGTGAATGTGGAAAGAGGGTTTAGTGTGAGTGTTGGGTGAAATTGAAGGTTGAAGATAGAAGAAGCAATAAGAAGAAGAAGAAAAAGAGAGTTTATGGTTTATGAGACTGAGAAACATGGCTTGTGTGGGTTTGGATTTGGAAGGATAAAGAAATTTGGGTAAAATAAGGGATTGGTGGTATTATGGTCTTGTTTGAAATTCGAAGAAAACAAAATTGTTTGGATTTTGTTTTTGTTTTAGAAAAAAGTTATTTGAAAGTGTTCATGTGTCTTTTTTTTTAAATGCACATTGAAAGTCTACATGTGATTTTTTTTAGGATAAGTCTCTAATAACAATAATTAACAAATGATAACAAAAATCATACACACTAGTGTTTAGTTTTAGGATATGTGCATGTTTTGTGTGAGATATTCATTAAAATGCATAATTCTCAATTTACTTTAAAAGGTTCACATGATTTTTTTTTGGTTTGGGTAGATGATTTTGATAGTCATGTCACTAAAGTGGGCGAAATACTTTTTTCAAAGATTTAGGAGGACTATGGAGAATATTGAATAGGTTGGTGGTAGACACATTTTCGTGTCTGCTCGTCGCAAACTGATGGACCAACTTCTTTATTAGGTCATGATAGCGGGTGATTGAGAGTCGTGGTAGACTCAAGTGTCACTTTAATGATGCGTCTCCAAAGGTTTCAGAGGGAAGTTTGTATTTTAGGGAATTGGAGATTTTGTCATTTATGTATTGATGGATTTGACATGTTCTTGGGGTCATTGTTGTTAACCGAGAATATGGAGATGAAACGGTCAAGAAATGGGAGGGGTTGAATAGAACGACTCCCTTATACCATTTTCAAAAACAAATTCTTTTCAAAAAATCTGAGTTTAAAGCGTGGAAGCAAAATATAACAGCTGGATTCAAGAAATATATGTTTCATCGTCTTTTTAATAAGAATGGTTCAATTAATATTACAAACAACGAATGTAAAAGAAGTTGTTTTAAAAAGAAATGTAAATTCAAAATTTTAGGGTTAACAAAATCTCAATTGACGAATAAAATGTTCAATGAATTAGATGCATCGAAAATCTAAACTTATATGATAAAACATTATATGACATTCTAAAGATGAACAAAATATAATACATATGGTATTATGCAGAAAATTAAAACATAGATAGAGAAAGAAAAATGTACACGAAGATATATAATGGTTCGACAATTCGTCATCGATATGCCTACTCTACTCTTCAATGGTTTTAACTATTGGAAACGATAACATCTTCCACTATTTCAAAGTTAATGATACAAATATTTTGGTACAACGAGTTATCATCAAACTAAATAGTAACAACTCAATGCTTTAGCCAACACATATAAAAAACGATATTCCTTTTGCTGATGAAGATTACTCAACTGCTAACACACAAACAAGATCTTCAATGATCTTGATCCAAACACACTTGCAAGACATAATAATCATGCTTCAAACTTCAATTCCGCAATAACTTTTACTCGAATCGGACGAAGACTTATCTGAGCGATTGTTTTAACCAAAAATGATTTGACAACTTGCAACTTTGATATGCGACAACCTTTACCTAGTTCCACCAAAGTCTTCTATGGAGTATTGAGAAACTCTTATCTTGCTCGATATACACCATCTAATACGTTGGACAAGAAGAGATCCTTTCTCCTGATACACAGAACAAATTTCACAGAAAAATATTAGATTCCCTAATGTACCTTTAATCTACCTCTCATACTCAAGCTTTAGAATTGAGCATCACAATAATGGTTTCTTAGTATAAGATTGAAGATGATGAATAATATCTAAAGCATCTCACACAACACAACTACAAACTCTCACAATATTAATATTCTAAGAAGTTTTTCACAAGTTTGAATTAAGGAATAATGTGTGTGAATGAAAAAGCTCTCATGGCTTCTCTCAAGATTCTTGACAAAAGGAGTATTTGGTTCTTGGTGAATATCTTGATTACTCTCAACTAACCATCAATAATGATTATTGAAAAATGATTATCTCACATCAAGTACTTTTTAGAAGAGACACTAATTGGTTAAATATGTGCATGAGGTTTGGCACAAAAAGATGAAAGGAAGAAAATAAGATTTGAGTTAAATCACGAGGTTATGATTTAAATAAAGAAAGAAGGATTTGAATTAAAGGAGTGAAGTGAAGAATTTATTATTTTATTTGAATCATGTTCCATGTCTGTGATTTGAGTCACACTAAATCATGATTCGAATCACAATTGATTTTAAAGAAAAAAATTTGGTTCACATGAGTCAAATCAAATACCATGTGATTCGAGTCAAGAAGTACAATGATTTGAATCACACACTTTCCTAATTCGAATCAAGGTGGCATAACCAAATTATAAACATCTAGGGAAGTGTTTGATTCAAATCATAACATGTATGATTTGAATTAATCTTCACAAAAACCTTGATTTAAGTATTCTAACTTGTGATTAAAGCTACACTCAAGATTTTGACTTACATCAAATTGTATAGGCTAAAAAGATACATTATCATAGGTCCAAAAATAATACATTGAGTATAGGGGTATCTAAAGGTACATGTCTAAAAAAATAGTCAAAATGATCAACTTACAAACAAATTACAAACGAATTACAATAATGCAATAAATCAAATTACACACACATATCAAATTTAGACAGAACATCACAATAAATGATACTGACTGCAATGCAATTTCAGCTACACGTTCTTGTGCAGGGATGTCCAAGTGGGTGTGGAGTTAGAGTAAGTTCACACAAGGATTGTAAGAAGATTTGTATATGAGTGATTGTTGAGTGAATTGAATCTCCCTTTCTCACCTCATGGCTGAGGTATTTAAATGAATTGTTTAGGCCTGGGTCTTAAGACCTAAGAGATTGGTTATGATACTCTTCTCTCTCTCAGGAATATGGATGTGGAACTGTTACTTCCCTTATTATACTAGAGAATGAATTTTCTTCTTTGATTGTCTTTCTCGTACCATTAGTGGGTCAGGACATGTCACTCCCCATATTTTAGTAAGTGGGTGAGTGACATAACCAACAAGCTATTGATTCAATTAATGGGCATACATTATGAGTAATAGGCGACTACAAACTCTATTTTGGGTGATGCGTGTTATCATCTTGTCCTTGGTGAATCGTATGTTACTTTGTGTAATCCTTTGCAAATACACAAATCAATTACTATTATAAATAAATTTGACTTTTTTTGTTTCATTCGATGATTAATGTATTTAGCCCATATATAATCCATATACATCAACTATTTAATAAAGCAAAAAAGTGAAATTTGCATGTAATAATGACCATAAGGTCTATACCACTACATACTTCAACATATTTATATATAAATAAGGTTTAATGGAGATACAATGACAACGTAAAAAAGTTTTATACTATCACCCAAAGAGAATATATCTTGTATTAATGTTGATTAAGTATGAAGACTTTGATAGTAGAATCTTGTGCGTGATTGAAAATCATTCGATAACACTTGTGGAATTGAAATTTTTTGCAATACGATTAGTTTGTACATTTGGTGTAATTCAATAGTTCGATTTAATACATTACAAACTGGTTAAGTACATTTGTGAATCTCTCAATCGATAAGCATAATCTCTTTTACGCAAAAGTTGCTTCCGTCACGTAAAATAAACTCTATTTTTGAAACTTTGATAAAAATATTTATAAACATCTTAAGACATGAGTTTAAAGCCAGTAATGATCAAGTGAAGTATGAATCCCTTATTGCAAGAATGGCCTTGGCTAGAGAAATGGGTGTGTCTAATCTCAAATCCAAAAAGTGATTCTTAACTTGTTACTAGTTAAGTCGCTGCGACTACCAGATGAAGGAAACACAATTTATTAGGTATTTGTAGTAGGTTTAAGAGTTTGCAAAACACTTCAATTCATTCGAACTAACTTACAATCCTAGAGTGGAATACTCAAGAGCTATCCTCTTGTCAAAATTCGCCAACACCAAGTAGTCGGGTCACAACAAAACGATTTCACAAGAAACATTGTGCGTCCTTAACATAGAAAGTAAAGTCGTCAAATTCATAGACTCCTTAGATGCCAAAAGCGGGATGATGTCCTTATTTCAATACCTAACATATTATAAATTGTCCCCGAACAAAGAGGAAGTGAATAATATAAGAAGGATAATGCAACAAATTCCATCAATACTCAAACCTACATCACGTCCCCATAGAGAGGTCTTGTATTACGTATCCTCGCCTTGGCCGTTTTATCAATGGGGGCGTAAACATCCCAAGTCCTTTTCCTTTAGCACTAGAACAACTAAATTCTTTACTCGTGAGAGTGAATTACTTCACTAAATGAATTGAAGTTGAAGCAATATCAAAGATCACAATAAATAAAGGAAGACGCTTTTATTGGAAATTGGACAATCAATGTGTTCAAGTTACTTGGGGTCTGCATGGGTAACCAATTAATGTGAACCAACTCATTTCTATAATTAAGATACTATTATGCGTTTACTATATTAAAAATCAAACCTTTAACGTTTTCTCCTTCTTCAAAGACTCATTTCTGCATTATTTGGTGTGGTTAGGTCATGAGTGATAGGTTTGAGTGTGTTATCCATCATGGGAGTGTGTTTGTGGAGTTTAACAAATTATGTTACAAGGGGTTAGAGGAGGTTTGACAAGTTGACCCTAATTTATGGAATTATTTTGAGGTTATGGGTGGTTTAAAGGATTTAAAGTATCAAAAAGTGGAAAGTTTTGGTATTCTGATTCAATGGATATTAATGAGCTAGTTTTGTTCAAAGATGATGCAGGAACAAATAGAGTGAAAATGATAGCACGAATTAATGAGAATGTGCATTTATATGTCATGCATCCAGTTTATGGGGAAAATTCAATATTGTCTCTAGAAAACAACGTATGATCCAACAATGTAGAAGAAGACAATTTGAAAGATTTGAATAATGATGTGAAAGGTATTTTTGAAGATTTGAATACTCTGAATAATTTAGCAGATGGCACCTTGGATGATTTAAATAATGGTATAAAAGGAACTTTTTATGATTTGGATACTTTGGAAGATTTGAATAAGGAGGGACCACTGATATAGAAGATTGAGATGCAGTTGACCAAGAATCTTCATGTGAGGATGTTAATTTGGAAGGGGCCATTGTGTCTGTGTTTGAGAAAGAAAGAAAGCACACCGACACAACTTAAATCAAATACACACCAACACTTTCTGTAATCACATTTGAATATCAAGAAAGAAATAATAGCATGTTTGATACAAGTGAAACCCTTAAATAATGATCTTTTTTTATCTTTTTGTTGAGTCATTACATAGTTGACACTCCACGTTGGCAAATGCTAGCGTTTTCTTAACTATGCTAACGTTTTGTTAGCTAAACTAAAGGAAAAAACCAATAATGCTAACGAACCTAATATTAACGGACCAAAGTGTAACGTTTTATATTAAGGGACTAAAGCGGAACTAAAAATTAACTTAAGGGACCTAATAACTAATTATGCCTAGTTTATATATATATATATATATATATATATATATATATATATATATATATATATATATATATATATATATATATATATATATATATATATATATATATATCAAATGATACCGCTTTTTGATTAACAATATCCTCAAAGATTAACGAGACTTTCTCAGTCGGAAGTGAAGAACCCGAAGCCTCGTAACAACATCTTCTGCATTAAAGGGATCTCTCAGTCGGAAGTGAAGTACTATAAATACTGAACTGAGCGCAACACTGCAATTCTCCGTTGTTAATCGTGAAATACGGAGGTTCGTTTCTTACTCCAAATTTCTCACTTCCTTTCACTCACTCTCTTCGTTTAGGGTTTTCTCTCATTCTCAATATTGGAAGGAGCAGACCGTTACCGGCTCCGTTCCGCCCTTCGCACCCGCCATTGACGGCCCTTCTTCAGTCCCCTCTCTCTGCCAAAACCACCGTTGCAGGCGAGGACCTCCCTTCACTCTGTTGTTCATTAATATGTCTTTTTGATTAGATTCAGTTTTCTTTTCAGGCTGTTTGATTTGTAGAACAACATAAAACCTATTAGTTCTTTATGGTTTCAA
The DNA here is from genome assembly GCF_024323335.1 of Lathyrus oleraceus. Lineage (NCBI taxonomy): Eukaryota > Viridiplantae > Streptophyta > Magnoliopsida > Fabales > Fabaceae > Lathyrus > Lathyrus oleraceus. Next base: position 89,718,074 of record NC_066581.1, read on the forward strand.
TCCTCAAATTCCGTAGAATCTTCTACACAATAGAAGCCACACGAAAAGAATCATATGGTGCTTTGAGACACTGTCATTCTGAGAAGCTATGTAGAGTAGGGCTTTTCTGGGATTTGGATAACAAACCACCCAATTCAATTCCACCCTATGAAGTTGCCAATAAGCTCAGAATAGCTGCAGCTTCCTTCGGGGTTGTTCGCCATATGGTGGCTTATGCGAATAGCCACACTTTTAGCCACGTCCCTCATGTTGTTCGGGAAAGTCGGAAAGAGAGGCAATTGTTGTATAGTTTGGAGAATAAGGGTGTGATCAAACGTAATGAGCCTCATCTTTGTCGTGTTTGCGGGAGAAAGTTTTATACTAATGAAAAACTTGTTAACCATTTCAAGCAGCTGCATGAGCGTGAGCACGCGAAAAGGGTGAATCAGATAGAGTCTGCTAGAGGGAGTAGGAAAGTGAAATTAGTGGGAAAGTATTCTATGAAAATGGACAAGTATAAGAAGGCTACAAGGGCTGTTCTGACTCCTAAAATTGGGTATGGTTTGGCTGATGAGCTGAAACGGGCAGGGTTTTGGGTTCAAACCGTGTTGGATAGGCCGCAAGCTGCAGATGTTGCGCTGCAAAAGCATATGGTGGATATGATGGATCACAGGCGGGTTGAGTGCGTGGTCCTTGTATCGGATGATTCTGATTTTGTTGATGTGATAAAGGAAGCAAAGTTGCGATGTCTCAAGACTGTTGTTATTGGGGATATTAGTAGTAACGGAGTCTTGAAAAGGACTGCCGATACTGCATTTTCCTGGGAGGAAATTTTGATGGGGAAGGCTAAGAAGGAGGCTGTATCGGTTATGGAAAATTGGAAAGATCGTGATATATTGAAAAGGTTGGAGTGGACGTACAATCCAGATGTGGATAAAAAGAAACTCAACATGGATGATGCAGATGCTGAAGCATCTGGAGATGATGATATTGAAGATATCTATGATGAAATTGATAATGACTACAATGATGACAAAGGTTCTTGGTGGAAATTAGACTCCGATGATAATGATGTTACAAATTGATAATCACTGAAAGCTATCCATCTTACATGTGAAGCTCGTCAAGAAAGCTACTGATATTGTAGATTTTAAGTAGATCAATGCCAACCTAATGCAATTCTTGATAGTTATATATTATGTTTGGTTTGCTGCTTTCCAAAAACATATTTCAGTTTTTCAATCATGATTTTACAATTTAAATTTGTTTGTGTAAACTCTTGAACGAAGAATTTTGGATGAGCAGTCTTCTACCCTTTTTGATCTCTCGCATGCTTATATGGGCGAAGCCTTACAACAATTTGGCACTTCAGAACAAGGTTATTAAAGTTGGTTTGCTTGATGGAGGGAGCTCGGCCATTGACTCTTGCTTCATTTAGAGGTTGGAATTATGGAATATGTATATGGACGAGTTGACACATACTTTGACAGTTTGTGTTTTCATTTAGAGGTTGTTATTTATTTATTTTATTTTACTTTGACAGTTGTTATTTTGTTCTCTTGGAATATGTATATATACAAGTTCATAAGGCAAGACTCATAAGTAACACATACTGATCCACACCTTTCGTTTCACATTGAAAACAAAATAAATAACAACTGTCAAAGTAAAATAAAAAATAAAAATCCAAGAGAACTGACCTACAAGGGTCAACTCGTCCATATACATATTCCATAATTCCAACCTCTAAATGAAGCAAGAGTCAATGGCCGAGCTCCCTCCATCAAGCAAACCAACTTTAATAACCTTGTTCTGAAGTGCCAAATTGTTGTAAGGCTTCGCCCATATAAGCATGCGAGAGATCAAAAAGGGTAGAAGACTGCTCATCCAGAATTCTTCGTTCAAGAAGCAAAACCCTTCCAAGCCACCAGGTAAGGCTTCTAATATCAACTGATAAATCTTTCATTCTCATAAGTAACACCTTAGCAAAAACTATATACTAGAGAAGAATAATGACTAATTAGTTGCTTGAGTTGAATCGAATATTAAGTTAAATCAAAATGATTAAAATAATTCTTCCAATTATTTTTGCATAGACCATATTTAGATAAATAACATAATTAAGTGTGTATAGGATAAACAACAAAATAATTCTAACAAAATCATTTTTGAGCATAATTTTTGCATTTGAATCCAGAACAAGAGTTTACACAAACAAATTTAAATTGTAAAATCATGATTGAAAAACTGAAATATGTATTTGGAAAGCAGCAAACAAAACATAATATATAACTATCAAGAATTGCATTAGGTTGGCATTGATCTACTTAAAATCTACAATATCAGTAGCTTTCTTGACGAGCTTCACATATAAAATGGATAGCTTTCAGTGATTATCAATTTGTAACATCATTATCATCGGAGCCTAATTTCCACCAAGAACCTTTGTCATCATTGTAGTCATTATCAATTTCATCATAGATATCTTCAATATCATCATCTCCAGATGCTTCAGCATCTGCATCATCCATGTTGAGTTTCTTTTTATCCACATCTGGATTGTACGTCCACTCCAACCTTTTTAATATATCACGATCTTTCCAATTTTCCATAACCGATACAGCCTCCTTCTTAGCCTTCCCCATCAAAATTTCCTCCCAGGAAAATGCAGTATCGGCAGTCCTTTTCAAGACTCCGTTACTACTAATATCCCCAATAACAACAGTCTTGAGACATCGCAACTTTGCTTCCTTTATCACATCAACAAAATCAGAATCTTCCGATACAAGGACCACGCACTCAACCCGCCTGTGATCCATCATATCCACCATATGCTTTTGCAGCGCAACATCTGCAGCTTGCGGCCTATCCAACACGGTTTGAACCCAAAACCCTGCCCGTTTCAGCTCATCAGCCAAACCATACCCAACTTTAGGAGTCAGAACAGCCCTTGCAGCCTTCTTATACTTGTCCATTTTCATAGAATACTTTCCCACCAATTTCACTTTCCTACTCCCTCTAGCAGACTCTATCTGATTCACCCTTTTCGCGTGCTCACGCTCATGCAGCTGCTTGAAATGGTTAACAAGTTTTTCATTAGTATAAAACATTCTCCCGCAAACACGACAAAGATGAGGCTCATTACGTTTGATCACACCCTTATTCTCCAAACTATACAACAATTGCCTCTCTTTCCGACTCTCCCGAACAACATGAGGGACATGGCTGAAAGTGTGGCTATTCGCATAAGCCACCATATGGCGAACAACCCCGAAGGAAGCTGCAGCTATTCTGAGCTTATTGGCAACTTCATAGGGTGGAATTGAATTGGGTGGTTTGTTATCCAAATCCCAGAAAGGCCCTACTCTACATAGCTTCTCAGAATGACAGTGTCTCAAAGCACCATATGATTCTTTTCGTGTGGCTTCTATTGTGTAGAAGATTCTACGGAATTTGAGGATTGAAACCATAAAGAACTAATAGGTTTTATGTTGTTCTACAAATCAAACAGCCTGAAAAGAAAACTGAATCTAATCAAAAAGACATATTAATGAACAACAGAGTGAAGGGAGGTCCTCGCCTGCAACGGTGGTTTTGGCAGAGAGAGGGGACTGAAGAAGGGCCGTCAATGGCGGGTGCGAAGGGCGGAACGGAGCCGGTAACGGGCTGCTCCTTCCAATATTGAGAATGAGAGAAAACCCTAAACGAAGAGAGTGAGTGAAAGGAAGTGAGAAATTTGGAGTAAGAAACGAACCTCCGTATTTCACGATTAACAACGGAGAATTGCAGTGTTGCGCTCAGTTCAGCATTTATAGTACTTTACTTCCGACTGAGAGATCCCTTTAATGCAGAAGATGTTGTTACGAGACTTCGGGTTCTTCACTTCCGACTGAGAAAGTCTCGTTAATCTTTGAGGATGTTGTTAATCAAAAAGCGGTATCATTTGATATATATATATATATATATATATATATATATATATATATATATATATATATATATATATATATATATATATATATATATATATATATATATATATATATATATATATATATATATATATATATATATATAAACTAGGCATAATTAGTTATTAGGTCCCTTAAGTTAATTTTTAGTTCTGCTTTAGTCCCTTAATAAAAAACGTTACACTTTGGTCCGTTAATATTAGGTTCGTTAGCATTATTGGTTTTTTCCTTTAGTTTAGCTAACAAAACGTTAGCATAGTTAAGAAAACGCTAGCATTTGCCAACGTGGAGTGTCAACTATGTAATGACTCAACAAAAAGATAAAAAAAGATCATTATTTAAGGGTTTCACTTGTATCAAACATGCTATTATTTCTTTCTTGATATTCAAATGTGATTACAGAAAGTGTTGGTGTGTATTTGATTTAAGTTGTGTCGGTGTGCTTTCTTTCTTTCTCAAACACAGACACAATGGCCCCTTCCAAATTAACATCCTCACATGAAGATTCTTGGTCAACTGCATCTCAATCTTCTATATCAGTGGTCCCTCCTTATTCAAATCTTCCAAAGTATCCAAATCATAAAAAGTTCCTTTTATACCATTATTTAAATCATCCAAGGTGCCATCTGCTAAATTATTCAGAGTATTCAAATCTTCAAAAATACCTTTCACATCATTATTCAAATCTTTCAAATTGTCTTCTTCTACATTGTTGGATCATACGTTGTTTTCTAGAGACAATATTGAATTTTCCCCATAAACTGGATGCATGACATATAAATGCACATTCTCATTAATTCGTGCTATCATTTTCACTCTATTTGTTCCTGCATCATCTTTGAACAAAACTAGCTCATTAATATCCATTGAATCAGAATACCAAAACTTTCCACTTTTTGATACTTTAAATCCTTTAAACCACCCATAACCTCAAAATAATTCCATAAATTAGGGTCAACTTGTCAAACCTCCTCTAACCCCTTGTAACATAATTTGTTAAACTCCACAAACACACTCCCATGATGGATAACACACTCAAACCTATCACTCATGACCTAACCACACCAAATAATGCAGAAATGAGTCTTTGAAGAAGGAGAAACGTTAAAGGTTTGATTTTTAATATAGTAAACGCATAATAGTATCTTAATTATAGAAATGAGTTGGTTCACATTAATTGGTTACCCATGCAGACCCCAAGTAACTTGAACACATTGATTGTCCAATTTCCAATAAAAGCGTCTTCCTTTATTTATTGTGATCTTTGATATTGCTTCAACTTCAATTCATTTAGTGAAGTAATTCACTCTCACGAGTAAAGAATTTAGTTGTTCTAGTGCTAAAGGAAAAGGACTTGGGATGTTTACGCCCCCATTGATAAAACGGCCAAGGCGAGGATACGTAATACAAGACCTTTCTATGGGGACGTGATGTAGGTTTGAGTATTGATGGAATTTGTTGCATTATCCTTCTTATATTATTCACTTCCTCTTTGTTCGGGGACAATTTATAATATGTTAGGTATTGAAATAAGGACATCATCCCGCTTTTGGCATCTAAGGAGTCTATGAATTTGACGACTTTACTTTCTATGTTAAGGACGCACAATGTTTCTTGTGAAATCGTTTTGTTGTGACCCGACTACTTGGTGTTGGCGAATTTTGACAAGAGGATAGCTCTTGAGTATTCCACTCTAGGATTGTAAGTTAGTTCGAATGAATTGAAGTGTTTTGCAAACTCTTAAACCTACTACAAATACCTAATAAATTGTGTTTCCTTCATCTGGTAGTCGCAGCGACTTAACTAGTAACAAGTTAAGAATCACTTTTTGGATTTGAGATTAGACACACCCATTTCTCTAGCCAAGGCCATTCTTGCAATAAGGGATTCATACTTCACTTGATCATTACTGGCTTTAAACTCATGTCTTAAGATGTTTATAAATATTTTTATCAAAGTTTCAAAAATAGAGTTTATTTTACGTGACGGAAGCAACTTTTGCGTAAAAGAGATTATGCTTATCGATTGAGAGATTCACAAATGTACTTAACCAGTTTGTAATGTATTAAATCGAACTATTGAATTACACCAAATGTACAAACTAATCGTATTGCAAAAAATTTCAATTCCACAAGTGTTATCGAATGATTTTCAATCACGCACAAGATTCTACTATCAAAGTCTTCATACTTAATCAACATTAATACAAGATATATTCTCTTTGGGTGATAGTATAAAACTTTTTTACGTTGTCATTGTATCTCCATTAAACCTTATTTATATATAAATATGTTGAAGTATGTAGTGGTATAGACCTTATGGTCATTATTACATGCAAATTTCACTTTTTTGCTTTATTAAATAGTTGATGTATATGGATTATATATGGGCTAAATACATTAATCATCGAATGAAACAAAAAAAGTCAAATTTATTTATAATAGTAATTGATTTGTGTATTTGCAAAGGATTACACAAAGTAACATACGATTCACCAAGGACAAGATGATAACACGCATCACCCAAAATAGAGTTTGTAGTCGCCTATTACTCATAATGTATGCCCATTAATTGAATCAATAGCTTGTTGGTTATGTCACTCACCCACTTACTAAAATATGGGGAGTGACATGTCCTGACCCACTAATGGTACGAGAAAGACAATCAAAGAAGAAAATTCATTCTCTAGTATAATAAGGGAAGTAACAGTTCCACATCCATATTCCTGAGAGAGAGAAGAGTATCATAACCAATCTCTTAGGTCTTAAGACCCAGGCCTAAACAATTCATTTAAATACCTCAGCCATGAGGTGAGAAAGGGAGATTCAATTCACTCAACAATCACTCATATACAAATCTTCTTACAATCCTTGTGTGAACTTACTCTAACTCCACACCCACTTGGACATCCCTGCACAAGAACGTGTAGCTGAAATTGCATTGCAGTCAGTATCATTTATTGTGATGCTCTGTCTAAATTTGATATGTGTGTGTAATTTGATTTATTGCATTATTGTAATTCGTTTGTAATTTGTTTGTAAGTTGATCATTTTGACTATTTTTTTAGACATGTACCTTTAGATACCCCTATACTCAATGTATTATTTTTGGACCTATGATAATGTATCTTTTTAGCCTATACAATTTGATGTAAGTCAAAATCTTGAGTGTAGCTTTAATCACAAGTTAGAATACTTAAATCAAGGTTTTTGTGAAGATTAATTCAAATCATACATGTTATGATTTGAATCAAACACTTCCCTAGATGTTTATAATTTGGTTATGCCACCTTGATTCGAATTAGGAAAGTGTGTGATTCAAATCATTGTACTTCTTGACTCGAATCACATGGTATTTGATTTGACTCATGTGAACCAAATTTTTTTCTTTAAAATCAATTGTGATTCGAATCATGATTTAGTGTGACTCAAATCACAGACATGGAACATGATTCAAATAAAATAATAAATTCTTCACTTCACTCCTTTAATTCAAATCCTTCTTTCTTTATTTAAATCATAACCTCGTGATTTAACTCAAATCTTATTTTCTTCCTTTCATCTTTTTGTGCCAAACCTCATGCACATATTTAACCAATTAGTGTCTCTTCTAAAAAGTACTTGATGTGAGATAATCATTTTTCAATAATCATTATTGATGGTTAGTTGAGAGTAATCAAGATATTCACCAAGAACCAAATACTCCTTTTGTCAAGAATCTTGAGAGAAGCCATGAGAGCTTTTTCATTCACACACATTATTCCTTAATTCAAACTTGTGAAAAACTTCTTAGAATATTAATATTGTGAGAGTTTGTAGTTGTGTTGTGTGAGATGCTTTAGATATTATTCATCATCTTCAATCTTATACTAAGAAACCATTATTGTGATGCTCAATTCTAAAGCTTGAGTATGAGAGGTAGATTAAAGGTACATTAGGGAATCTAATATTTTTCTGTGAAATTTGTTCTGTGTATCAGGAGAAAGGATCTCTTCTTGTCCAACGTATTAGATGGTGTATATCGAGCAAGATAAGAGTTTCTCAATACTCCATAGAAGACTTTGGTGGAACTAGGTAAAGGTTGTCGCATATCAAAGTTGCAAGTTGTCAAATCATTTTTGGTTAAAACAATCGCTCAGATAAGTCTTCGTCCGATTCGAGTAAAAGTTATTGCGGAATTGAAGTTTGAAGCATGATTATTATGTCTTGCAAGTGTGTTTGGATCAAGATCATTGAAGATCTTGTTTGTGTGTTAGCAGTTGAGTAATCTTCATCAGCAAAAGGAATATCGTTTTTTATATGTGTTGGCTAAAGCATTGAGTTGTTACTATTTAGTTTGATGATAACTCGTTGTACCAAAATATTTGTATCATTAACTTTGAAATAGTGGAAGATGTTATCGTTTCCAATAGTTAAAACCATTGAAGAGTAGAGTAGGCATATCGATGACGAATTGTCGAACCATTATATATCTTCGTGTACATTTTTCTTTCTCTATCTATGTTTTAATTTTCTGCATAATACCATATGTATTATATTTTGTTCATCTTTAGAATGTCATATAATGTTTTATCATATAAGTTTAGATTTTCGATGCATCTAATTCATTGAACATTTTATTCGTCAATTGAGATTTTGTTAACCCTAAAATTTTGAATTTACATTTCTTTTTAAAACAACTTCTTTTACATTCGTTGTTTGTAATATTAATTGAACCATTCTTATTAAAAAGACGATGAAACATATATTTCTTGAATCCAGCTGTTATATTTTGCTTCCACGCTTTAAACTCAGATTTTTTGAAAAGAATTTGTTTTTGAAAATGGTATAAGGGAGTCGTTCTATTCAACCCCTCCCATTTCTTGACCGTTTCATCTCCATATTCTCGGTTAACAACAATGACCCCAAGAACATGTCAAATCCATCAATACATAAATGACAAAATCTCCAATTCCCTAAAATACAAACTTCCCTCTGAAACCTTTGGAGACGCATCATTAAAGTGACACTTGAGTCTACCACGACTCTCAATCACCCGCTATCATGACCTAATAAAGAAGTTGGTCCATCAGTTTGCGACGAGCAGACACGAAAATGTGTCTACCACCAACCTATTCAATATTCTCCATAGTCCTCCTAAATCTTTGAAAAAAGTATTTCGCCCACTTTAGTGACATGACTATCAAAATCATCTACCCAAACCAAAAAAAATCATGTGAACCTTTTAAAGTAAATTGAGAATTATGCATTTTAATGAATATCTCACACAAAACATGCACATATCCTAAAACTAAACACTAGTGTGTATGATTTTTGTTATCATTTGTTAATTATTGTTATTAGAGACTTATCCTAAAAAAAATCACATGTAGACTTTCAATGTGCATTTAAAAAAAAAGACACATGAACACTTTCAAATAACTTTTTTCTAAAACAAAAACAAAATCCAAACAATTTTGTTTTCTTCGAATTTCAAACAAGACCATAATACCACCAATCCCTTATTTTACCCAAATTTCTTTATCCTTCCAAATCCAAACCCACACAAGCCATGTTTCTCAGTCTCATAAACCATAAACTCTCTTTTTCTTCTTCTTCTTATTGCTTCTTCTATCTTCAACCTTCAATTTCACCCAACACTCACACTAAACCCTCTTTCCACATTCACTCACACAAAACCCCACTTTCTCTAACTACAACTCCAAATTATTCAACTACCCCCATTTTTCTCCCATATTTTGAGCTACACGAACAAGAGCAAAACATACAAGAACAAAATGAACAATCCCATCACCCAGATGATCCAATCTACAAATTCTTCAAAACCCGCACTACGGTTCCATCTCAAAACCCTGGAAAAGAAGGGAAATTGTCCCTTCAGAGAAATCGTCGTACAACGTGGCACCTTGCTTCAGAAGAATTTGACGACGAAGAAGAAGAAGTAGAAGAAGAAGAAATCCCTTTGTTGGTTGAAGACAATCAAGAAACGGGGTCTCAAAAGAAGGAATCATCACTGCCTCAAGGCGTTGTTGGGGAAATTCTTCATCTTGCAAAGAATTTGCCACAGAATTTGACTCTAGAGGAAGCTTTGGGAGAGTATGAAAAAAGGGTCAATGAGAAAGAGTGTGTAGAGGTTTTGGAAACACTTGGGAAAGAACACCTTATGGTGTGTTGTTTGTATTTCTTTCAGTGGATGAGGTCACAGGAACCATCGCTTGTTACACCAAGGGTTTTTACTGTGTTGTTCCCTTTGTTGGGAAGAGCAAAGATGGGTGATAAGTTGATGGTTTTGTTCAGAAACTTGCCCTCTGGCAAGGAATTCAGAAATGTTCGTGTTTATAATGCTGCAATTTCAGGCCTTCTCTCTGATGGCAGGTAGCTACACATTTATTCACATTCCATCATTTCTATATTACTGGTATAACATCTGTGTAGGTGTCTTATTGCAGGTCGTTTCAACTTTTTTGGAGGTACTATGTAGGTTAACCATAGTATAAATGTGGCAAATTAAATAGAGGCCGTATTTGATCACACTTCATTGTGACAAATGTTTGTATGAGGCTCTATTTAACCACGGTTTAACTGTGACAAATTTTGATTCTGTGTCCTAAAAGACGATCCTGAGTTATTGTATAGTATCTATGTGTTACTTGGTATAGTATCTATGTGTTATTCCATGATTGTTATTGTATCTGTTCATACCAATCTAGTTTTTCCATTGTAACACTATGGTAGTCTTTTATACCTTAGAATACTGCATAACATAAGAGTTTGATGTTGATGCGTTCGTGGTTGTGTTTATTAGATATGAAGATGCTTGGAAGGTTTATGAGTCGATGGAAACAGATAATGTTCTTCCTGATCATGTTACGTGCTCTATTATGATTATTGTTATGAGAAAACTTGGCCATTGTGCAAAAGATGCATGGCAGTTTTTCGAGAAAATGAACAAAAAAGGAGTCCGATTGGGCGTAGAAGTCCTCGGTGCACTGATAAAGTCATTTTGTGTGGAGGGTCTGCTGAGTGAAGCTCTCATCATTCAATCTGAAATGGAGAAGAAAGGGGTTTCTTCCAATGCAATTGTGTACAACACTCTGATGGATGGATATTGTAAATCCAACCGCGTAAAAGAAGCCGAAGGGCTTTTTGTCGAGATGAAAGCTAAAGGGATTAAACCAACCGCTGTTACCTTCAACATTCTAATGCATGCATACAGCCGAAGAGTGCAACCTAAGATTGTAGAGAATCTGCTTTCAGAAATGCAGGATTTTGGCTTGAAGCCAAATGCCAATTCATATACTTGTCTAATCAGCGCATATGGGAGGCAGAAAAATATGAGCGACATGGCTTATGATGTATTCTTGAAGATGAAGAAAGTCGGTATAAAACCCACTTCACATTCCTATACAGCAGTGATCCATGCTTATTCAGCTAGTGGCTGGTACGAAAAAGCTTATGCTGCATTTGAAAACATGATCAGAGAAGGTACCAGACCTTCAATAGAAACCTACACTACTTTACTAGATGCGTTCAGACAAGCTGGTGACACCGAAACATTGATGAAAATATGGAAGCTGATGATGAGGGAGAAAGTTAAAGGAACACAGGTTACATTCAACATTCTTGTTGATGGTTTTGCCAAACAAGGTCTCTTCATGGAAGCAAGAGATGTGATCTTTGAATTCGGGAAGATCGGATTGCAACCAACAGTGATGACCTATAATATGCTGATGAATGCATATGCACGAGGAGGGTTAGACTCGAAGCTGCCGCAGTTGTTGAAAGAAATGGAAGCTCTTAAATTAAGACCAGATTCGATAACATATTCAACCATGTTATACGCCTTTGTCCGTGTTCGAGACTATAAGCGGGCATTTTTTTATCACAAGCAGATGATCAAGAATGGGCAGGTGATGGATATCAATTCTTACCGGAAGCTACGGGATATTCTCGATGTCAAAGCCGCAGACAAGAATAAGAGTGATAAGGTAGCCTTGTATGGTGCAATTAACAAAAAGATGGGCATTATGAAAAATAAGAGGAAAAAAGATGAGTTTTGGAAGTACAAGACGAGACATGTAAAAAAACCTTAGTTCTAATGTTGATGTATAGTAGAAGTTAATGGTGCAATGCCTTGTAAGTTCAATTTTGATCCAATTAAGTTTCTTCATTTTAACTTTGAACAATGTGTCATCATATGATAATTATATTAGTCAATTTGTATTCCAAAAGTATATTAAGTGTATGGTTAATGAAGTTTAAAGTCTTGGTTAATAGTGATCGAAGAAATTGAGATTGAAGGAATAAAAGAAGAATAGTTGGATTATTTGTAACACAAGTAGTAGCTATTAACAGTGTCCAGATCCTCTCCATTTTTCCTCTCTATTACTATAGTTTTGAAGATGTACATTCTATAAATTATTTTGACCAGTCGATGTGTAAAATCGAAAGAAGTCTATGATGAAGTAAGAATGATTGGGTGGAAGTCGAGTAGTAGCCTGGGCTAGAACACGAATTCGCCTAAGGGATACTTGAGATATAATCCGGCCTAACGAAATCATAGTATTGTCGGGTTGAGAGTCCTGATGGGCCGAAGTGGAGAGTCTCGTGTCGTCGAGTATGGAATCCGAATAAGCCGAGATAATAGTCGGACGAAGGGCCACCATCTGAAAACGCTCTCCAAAAATGAAAGGTCATAACGACACCATAATGAAGCAGATGTTACAAGCCATTAAGAAGTGAAATTAAATGATAAAGCGGTGGCGATTTTCTAGGCTTTGAATGCAGAAAGGAAGAGAAAAGGGTTCTTCATGATTGTTGAGGGTGACAAATGAGCCTATATAAGGGACATCAAGAAATGGGGAAAGACAAACAATAACTACCCGAAAAAACATTTACAGACACTTAACCAACCATTTGAGGCTCTCCTTGACTAGCATGGGAGAAGTCAACCTTTTAGTGTTTTTAGCAAGAAAGTTTGGCGCCCACCGTGTGGTCTTGGTAAATTTTTCCAGGCCACACAAAAAATCATCATCAAAATCGCTAATAGCCCAGCTGTGCGATGTCCGAATCATCTCCTAGCCGAAGTGATCCACCTCCACCACCAGCTTTAACCCAATTATTCGTAGTGGTGGATGCTTTCCATCAATAAAATGAAACATTGCAAGATAGCGTCCACATTTTGCAAACACATAGTCAACAGGACGGGGATGCAGAGGAGAAGCTTCTGGATTCCCAACCATTGTCTGAGGCGATCTAGGATGATCAAGTTCCAGAGAACTTCAAACCACCATTATTGGTATCTTTTGATGATAAAAACCGACCCACAGGAGCACATTAGTATGATCAATAATCAGATGGAAATAATAGGGGCTTCTGTCCCTCTTAAATGTAAACTCATGGCAGGTACTTTTAAGGAAGAGGCTTTGCGATGGTATATGAGCTTACCCGGATTCTCGGTCGTTAGCTACCAGGACCTAAATTAAAAGATGGTACAACACTTTTCAACAAGCAAACATAGAAAAATATTGACTACCAGTTTATTCAACGTCAGACAAGGGTACTTGGAGTCTCTCAGAGAGTATCTGGCGAGGTTCAACGAAGAAACTTTTAAGGTGTCTCATCCGAACCAGGAGATGTTCGTGGGGGAATTTCAACATGGTCTCAAAGTCGGTCAGTTCAACAAATCCCTAGCACAAAAATCGTCATCCAGCATGGATGAGGTTATTACCAGAGCATAATGCTATATCAAAAGGCAGGAGAGCAACATGGAAAAGAGGTCTCGAGACGCCAAGGAAAAAATGCGAGCTAAAGAATATGAAGTCAGGTATAGGAAGGAGTACCCTAAGCCCGAACCTAGAGATCGGACAATGATAAGACCATCCCGACGACCGTTTGACAAAAGATGTCGAGTATACGTCACTGAATGCCAGGCGTGAAGACATTTTGAGATAAGTCTATCATCTCAAATTACTCCCCATCCCGAGGAGTCCAAAAGGGGTCCAAGTCGTGATGGTAAAAGACGAGAATGCATGATGTGCTACCATAGACTTCGTGCTCATCACACGGAAGGTTGTCATCAGCTCAAAAGAGAAATCGAGATCTTAATTTAGAGAGTTCGTTTGTTGTCTTATGTGAAAGATGTCAGAGGACAACCAGGAAAGAGAAGTCCTCCCAGGGGGGATATCAGCTCGGAAAATCCTCCGCAAAAGAAGGGGAAGAATACACATGAGGTTCGCGAAGCCCGAGTGACCCGTCATACATTGAACACCATTGTTGGAGGATTCACAGGAGGAGGAGAAACCGGTTCATCCAGGAAGAGATATGCCTGGGAAGTGATGCATATCAGACAAAACCCACTTTTAGAAGAAGATGAAAACTCGATTGTAACCAGTTTTTCTAGAAAAGATGTCGAAGGAGTATTGGCTCACAAGAACGACCCAATGGTAATTAAAGTACAAATTCATGACTGGAGCGTGAAGCGAGTCTTAGTAGCTCCGGGAAGTTCAGCAGATGTTTCATATTGGGATGCATTCAAGAGTATGAATTTTGATATGATCGAGTTGTTACCTTTTAAAGGTACTTTAGTCGACTTCTCCGGAGAACAAGTGCAGGTTCTAGGGTATATGCCTGTGATAACAACTTTTGGAAGTGAAGACAACACGAAAAGTGTCAAGGTTAAGTACTTGATTGTCAATGCCGCGTATCCCTACAACATTATTATTGACAGACTGCCATTCAATATTTTAGAGGCGACATTATCCACTTTATACCTCACACTGAATATCCTCTCGAAGATGACCGTGTAGGGGTAGTAAAAGGTGATCAAAGATTAGCAATGTTATAAAGATATTCTGAAGCTCAAAAAGAAAGCTCAAGTTGATTAACCAATAAAAGGTGATCATTTATAGGTGAATCTAATTGATGTTGATACAAGAGAAGACTCAGCGGAAGATAGTCTGACACCCATCGAGGATGTGAAGAAGGTACAGATTGGTTCCCAAACATCCCAGACGACTCAAATTGGTTCTAATTTGTCTCTAGAGGAGGAAGTCGAGATCATAAGAATATTGAAGGAGAGCATACATATGTTCGCATGGAAACCGACTAACATGTTTGGATTCGATCCAAACATAATTTGCCACCATCTGGCGTTGGATGCAACCATCAAGCCAGTGTCTCAGAGAGAGTAAAGGATGGAGAGGAGAGGAGAAGAGCGATAGAAGATGAAGTCGGAAAGCTTGTGAGGGTCGGTTTCATCCAGGAAATTAAGTACCCGGCCTGGTTGGCTAATATAGTCATGGTAAAAGAGAAAGTGGGAAAGTGGAAAATGTGCATGGATTTCACTGGCTTGAATAAGGCATGTTCCAAAGATCGTTATCTTCTTCCTCACATTGATCGGCTCATCGACGGGGCTTCTGGTCTCTGTCTTCTCAGTATCATGGATGCTTACTCGGGTTACGATCAGATACGGATGAATCCGTTGGATGCTCCTAAGATGGTTCATGACGAACATGAATAATAATTATTATAAGGTGATGCATTTTAGACTAAAAAATGCAGGGGCTACCTAGCAAAGACTGATGGATATGGTATTTGCTTGATAGATAGGGCGGAACCTGGAGGTATATGTGGATGATATGGTGATAAAAACCCCATAAAACTGGAAACACGTCAAAGATTTAGAAGAAACATTTGCGTCAATCATAAGTTACAACATGAGGCTTAACTCGGACAAGTGCACTTTCTGGGTACAAGCTGGGAGATTCCTTGGGTTTATGTTGACCAACAGGGGAATAAAAGCAAACCTAGATAAATATCAAGCAATCAATGATATGAGAAGTCCATTAATAGTAAAAGAGGTACAATTGACATTACGTTTGGTCGTTTTATCTCGCTTCTTGTCTTGTGCAAGAGATAAGTCTATTCATTTCTTCGCTGCGGTGAAGAAGTCAGCGAAGTTCCAGTGGACGGGAGAATGTGAAAATGCTTTTAAATAAGTAAAACGTTTCATGGCTGCACCTCTCATCCTGATACGACCGAAGGAGAACCATGTATCATCCTGTATCTGGCCATTTCAGACAAGGCTATGAGTTTCGTGTTAGTCCAAAAGACGGAGGAAGGAGAGAAGCCAATATATTTTGTTAGTAAGGTGCTAAGAGGAGCGGAATTGTGTTATCATAAGATTGAATGTCTTGCATTGGCAGTAGTGATTACAACTCGGAAGTTAAGATACTACTTCCAGGGACACCCTATCATTGTCAGAACCAATTATTCTATCAAGCAGGTCTTGAAGAAACCGGACTTGGCAGGAAGAATGGTGGTATGGGCAATAGATCGTCAGAGTATGATATAGAGTTTGTGCCTCAGAGTAACATCAAATCTCAAATGCTTGTTGATTTCCTGGTTGAATTGAGTGCTTCGGCCTCAGAAGAGTCATCATCCAGATGGACTCCATTTGTGGATGGATCCTTTAATCTTAAAGGAAGTGGAGTTGAGATAGTATTGGAGGGCCCAGGTGACCTGATCTTAGAATATTCTTTGTGTTTTAATTTTTAGGCTAACAATAAATAGGCAGAGTATGAAGCTTTGATTGCAGGAATGAGGTTGGCAAAAGAGGTTGGAGTAATACATTTGCTTGTTCAAACTGTCTCTCAGTTAATCACCAGCCAGGTCAGAGGAGAGTTTCAGAAGAAGGATCCATCGTTAGTCAGATACTTGCAAAAAGCTCTCAAGATATCTCAGACGTTTGTGGAATTTGAGGTAAACCATATTCCCATAGGAGAATGTCATAGTCGACCTCTTAGCCCGGTTAGCGAGCACCAAAGGTTCCGATTTAAGCAAGACGGTAATTCAAGAGACCTTAGAAGCACCGAGTACAGAGGTTGAAGAAGTTATGACATTGGATAATGCAAGGGGATGGATGATACATATTGTTTGGTATTTGACTCAGAATGAGCTACCAAAAGAAATTGTGAAGTTTATTAACTAGCAAATTTATTCTTCCAGCTTCATGAATCTTCAATTCTTCAAGTAACATATCAATCCATTGTGATTGACAAGCTTCAAATGAGGCTACAACATATTTTATCTCACAATATGATAGAGTAACTATTGATTTCTTTTTTGAACTCTGTGAGATTGGTGTTCCATCAATCATAAATAGATAGTCTACATTACTTTTTTTCTTTTTTTTATCTTTTGGATCATTCTTGTCATCTTATCACCTCTCCCTCCAAATTTGAATAACCATATGCAATTGCATCTCCTTTACTATCCGTCTGGTTTGGTATCAAATTCCACAATTGTGCCTTTAACATTTCGAGTGCCCCTTTTTGAAATCATTAGATGACATATTCTTGGCTATTCCATGAATCTTCTCGTCAAGACTACACTTTATTAACCTTGTATTGCATAAGTACATGAAGGAGCCAGTGATTTATATTCAACATACTTCTTTTGTAGAAAGATATTTATGCTTATTTACATAAATTCCATTCCCAATAAATATGACATTGCATTATGACTACCTTGAAGGCTTTTAGCTCCTCTTCATTTGCTCCAATGATCAGCAAATCGTGAACATGTAGACACAATATTAACAACTTCTTATTGCTTGTTTTTCTTATATAGACACAATATTAACAATCTTCTGATGTACATTTTGTGAAGTTTAATTGAGGAGGAAAATGTCAATTATTTTATTCCAAATTTTAAATTTCCACTTCAAATCCTATACTATCTCTGATAGTTAATATAATAAAAAAAATATTTTTTAAATTTATTGAAGAATTAATATATTTGAACCGCATATAATTTAGATACATTGATTTTTTTAATGGCTCATTTAATGAAATAGATTTGGGAATTTCTTATTTCCCTCTATTGGATGGAAAAATACTCTATAGAAAATTGAAAATGTCTCTCATATTCCGGAGATACATATCTGGACGCATCAAATGAGCGTCACCTAAGAGTAAAACAAAATTTTATTTCGGAGATGAATCTTCGGGTATTTTGAACAAATATATTGATATTTGAGCAGCCCAGTGAATATTCTGGAGATGCATCTTCGGAGGTTTGGGACGGGATTTTGAAATATCTGTCACATTTGCATATCTGGTATTTACGGAGTTGTATTTCCGAAATAAATTGATAAAACACTCACAAGCACAATCACAAACCCATACTTGCTTTCAACTCCAAACCCTTTACAAAAATCATTTCATTCTCAATCAACATTTTCACTCCAAATCTGCATTCTTGTATTTCATCAAATGATCGTATTATGTATATTGGGTGTCTTTCAAAATCACGACACTTTGTTCAGCGGAGTGGACGACTCATTCAACAACAAAAGTCGAGACTTGGCCGGATCAATTTGTGGAAAGGATGAAGACTTCACCAAATTGAGTGGCATTGAAAGAGAATCAAATGCACAAAATTCAAAGGGGGACCACCCATACTTATAGATTTAGCCGACGGAAAATCTTTCTATTCTTTTTAGTTTTTCGTCATCAATTAATTGTATGTAATTGTGTACTAGTATTAATGAAGTGTAATATATACGATTTCAAATATTTTAATCCATTGTGATGTTTGTCAAAAAAATTGTCCATTTGCCAAACAAAACACACAGATTATGTTTTCTATTTAGATTAGAAGAAGTTTCGGGTATGCATCTCCAGAATAAGATAATAGGGTGGTACCGGAGATGCATCTCCGGAATCTCGATATAATTTTTTTATGTTCATGTTTGTCTACAACTTTTATAAATATAGACTCATGTTTTTTATTTCATATAAACATAAAATGCCGCAAATGAAAATAATCTGATATTTCACAAATGTCTCCTTTTCCAGCGCAACACCCAGGCGGAAATTAAAGATCAATGAGTACACCTCTTTTGCAGATATGCAATACGAAGTGCATAATCTTCTACCTTACCGAGAAAATTGAAAAATTGTGAAGTTCGAATATCGTTCACTGTCAATTAACAACGAAGACAAGATTGAATTCAACAACTATGAGATTAAGACAAATGCAAATGTAAGGACTATGTGGAATATATTTTTCCGTTTCGAAACAAAAGTTCTGATCGAGGTGGAAGCGACAATTTCAAGACCGATCAAAGATAATTGTGAAGATGTTGTATCGTCCACCTGAATATTGAAATATAATGTCTGATTGTATGTTAACATCACCTGTAATGTTGATTTTATGTTATGAATGGTCATTTTATTTTGTTAAAATACAACTTTATAGTTTTTTCTTTTATTTTTCTGTCTCAGTATGCTACGGAGATGCATCTACTTGCAAATAATGCTTATAAAAGCAAATCTTTGCATTCAGACAGCCAAACATGGATGGAAAATCAGTATGAAGTATTTATTCAGAAGGTACATATTTGAATATGGATGGAAAACTAAGGCATCGTCTAAATAACTCGGTTATTGTAAGATTCTTTTGAAGAGTTTATCGAAACTGAGTCTGTTTGGTACAGGTCAAGTCATTAGGGTGGAAAACAGAACGGCTCCTATCGTCACCTATCATATGGAGAGCAAACTGGATACACCAATCAGCGACCGAAAAAAACGATTAGGCGAAGAGGAAGCTAATGGAAGGACTCGATGGACTGAGTTATTTATGATTGTACAACATGTTTATGGTTTTATTGAAGTTCTGTCAAAATAGAGAAAACGAAATAAGGTTTTAAGACTTAAAGTAAGAAGCGGAAAGCAAGTAGTTGAATTTTTTTTGAGAAATTAACCTTTTGTGTAGTAAGATGCTACCGAAAGCAAATGCTCCTTACTGTACAAAGAGAGTTTTCTAAGTAAGCTTTATGAATGGCATTTCAAAGAAGAAATTTGTTATCTATGATGAGGGCACGGACTAAATTTTAGAAACTCACATTTCCATTTCATCGAATGAAGAAATCCTTGTGCCTAAACGTACTTTTGTATCCAATGAATTAGCCTTCTTTGAATGCCATGGAGTTAGTTGTATCGGTAAAACATGCTCCAGTGAAGAGACCTGTTTAGGGGAGAGAACTGGCAAAAAGTTTAGAAGCAGGCATTAATATAGAGAGAAACAATGAGAACAGAATAAGCTAGTTTCTAAATTGGAAATAACATTCTCTTTCACAGGGTGCTAACTCTAACATCAAAGATAAGTCGTAAAAATGGAAACAGATAATACCTTGGCCAGTCTCGGTGAAATGGTGCAAAAGAATAGAGCTTCTTTCAGGGTTTAGTGAGTTCAGTGCCAAGCATCGAACAGCTCGGTAGTTTGCTACATTGAAACAAGCTTTTAATATATAGCCTCATTTTCTTTTAATGTTCTTCACAATTCCAAAACTCGAAAGAATGCATAAAAACAAATTACAATTTGAAAACATACCATACATATGAAACATGGTCAGAGACAAAAAAGAAAACCAAATTGCTAGTGGGTGTCCAATAGTAATGCGAGCAACAAGCATTCCCAGTGCCATGCCAACCATCGTAGCCACAGTTTCTTGACTTCCTTCCTATTTATGTATGTTCACAAATCAAAATATCTCTATTTTTAATGCCCTACTAAATAAAAGACTTAATGATAATCTAAACAGTTAATATTAATACAATTTATACCTTAGCAGATATATCTGCAGCATTATCCTGAAGAGCAAAATGTTGAGTCAAAGCTGCTCTAGTGGCTCCACTCGCAACTCCGGCTAGTTCAAAATCATGATTTAAGAAGCAAAATATTAATTTAAAAAAAATTCAAATACGATATCAATCGGGAAATAAAAGAAGAAAAAGAGTATCCTGATTTTGGATAATTCCAAGCATATATTTCTGTTTAACAGCTTTAATTCTTAGGAAATGGTTTAGTCTATAATGTAACATCAACTTATCTTACAAAATTACTGACATGGAAACTAAAGAGAAGTAAAAAATTACAGAAACTAACTAATAAATTATGTTACAGATCTATTTTTGAAGTTAAAGAAATGTTGGAACTTACTGAAAGATCTTGATATGCTTCCTAAGCAAACAATAAAAACAAAAGCTGATGGAAACAATGGTGAAATGAGGTCCATTAGCATACCTGCAATCGGTTCATACAACTTAACAGATTGATATGAGATACAAAGATTGCAATGTAGACGATCAAATATAACAATGTAGCATCAATAAAAGATATATTGAAGCCTTCCGGCATCATTCTCCCCTTACGACCAAATAGTGTTATGTTGTTTGGTCGAAAGGGGAGAATGATGCACATGTAGGCCTCAAGATTCATTTCCAATCTCAGTCCTTGAATTGATATACTATGAAACTAACATTCAATCGGTTAAACTATTATTGGCCTATGCCTATACATCACAGGAAAATTTTCATAAAGAACATGGTTACACAAATCTCTTCTATAAAAAGACGAAGTGTCAAATAATCTACCAAGATCGTTCATGAGATCTGCAACCAGACGCCACATTTTTGCATTGCTATCAAGATTTGATCCCTGCAGCATATACAATAAATAGAAATATAGTTAATAAATCATGCTTTCAGAATCATTTGAGTGGAGATTGAACCCGCATAGAGTTATTGCTGCATATTTCATTTCAAAATTAATAAGAACTATAATTTCATTTGAGATACAGACCTGGTAGAACGTGAATAAGATTCCTCCAACCATGCCAGTTAGATCTCTCAAAAACCACTGGAAATAGTTTCAACATTCAATACCAACACAATGCAGCCTAAGAAACACTAAAAGCAACTTACCAAAATAAAACCAAAAAAGACAAACAGCCCCAAGCCCGACACCATGCAAACACCAGACATGATACTCACACGTTGGGACATTAATAATAATTTGAAAAATGAAAGTAACCACATGTGTCGGTTTCTGACACTGACACAGACTCGTGTTGAACACCAGACAAGAGTTTACACAAACAAATTTAAATTGTAAAATCATGATTGAAAAACTGAAATATGTATTTGGAAAGCAGCAAACCAAACATAATATATAACTATCAAGAATTGCATTAGGTTGGCATTGATCTACTTAAAATCTACAATATCAGTAGCTTTCTTGACGAGCTTCACATGTAAGATGGATAGCTTTCAGTGATTATCAATTTGTAACATCATTATCATCGGAGTCTAATTTCCACCAAGAACCTTTGTCATCATTGTAGTCATTATCAATTTCATCATAGATATCTTCAATATCATCATCTCCAGATGCTTCAGCATCTGCATCATCCATGTTGAGTTTCTTTTTATCCACATCTGGATTGTACGTCCACTCCAACCTTTTCAATATATCACAATCTTTCCAATTTTCCATAACCGATACAGCCTCCTTCTTAGCCTTCCCCATCAAAATTTCCTCCCAGGAAAATGCAGTATCGGCAGTCCTTTTCAAGACTCCGTTACTACTAATATCCCCAATAACAACAGTCTTGAGACATCGCAACTTTGCTTCCTTTATCACATCAACAAAATCAGAATCATCTGATACAAGGACCACGCACTCAACCCGCCTGTGATCCATCATATCCACCATATGCTTTTGCAGCGCAACATCTGTAGCTTGCGGCCTATCCAACACGGTTTGAACCCAAAACCCTGCCCGTTTCAGCTCATCAGCCAAACGATACCCAACTTTAGGAGTCAGAACAGCCCTTGCAGCCTTCTTATACTTGTCCATTTTCATAGAATACTTTCCCACCAATTTCACTTTCCTACTCCCTCTAGCAGACTCTATCTGATTCACCCTTTTCGCGTGCTCACGCTCATGCAGCTGCTTGAAATGGTTAACAAGTTTTTCATTAGTATAAAACTTTCTCCCGCAAACACGACAAAGATGAGGCTCATTACGTTTGATCACACCCTTATTCTCCAAACTATACAACAATTGCCTCTCTTTCCGACTCTCCCGAACAACATGAGGGACATGGCTGAAAGTGTGGCTATTCGCATAAGCCACCATATGGCGAACAACCCCGAAGGAAGCTGCAGCTACTCTGAGCTTATTGGCAACTTCATAGGGTGGAATTGAATTGGGTGGTTTGTTATCCAAATCCCAGAAAAGCCCTACTCTACATAGCTTCTCAGAATGACAGTGTCTCAAAGCACCATATGATTCTTTGCGTGTGGCTTCTATTGTGTAGAAGATTCTACGGAATTTGAGGATTGAAACCATAAATAACTAATAGGTTTTATGTTGTTCTACAAATCAAACAGCCTGAAAAGAAAACTGAATCTAATCAAAAAGACATATTAATGAACAACATAGTGAAGGGAGGTCCTCGCCTACAACGGTGGTTCTGGCAGAGAGAGGGGACTGAAGAAGGGCCGTCAATGGCGGGTGCGAAGGGCGGAACGGAGCCGGTAACGGGCTGCTCCTTCCAATATTGAGAATGAGAGAAAACCCTAAACGAAGAGAGTGAGTGAAAGGAAGTGAGAAATTTGGAGTAAGAAACGAACCTCCGCATTTCACGATTAACAACAGAGAATTGCAGTGTTGCGCTCAGTTCAGCATTTATAGTACTTCACTTCCGACTGAGAGATCCCTTTAATGCAGAAGATGTTGTTACGAGACTTCGGGTTCTTCACTACCGACTGAGAAAGTCTCGTTAATCTTTGAGGATGTTGTTAATCAAAAAGCGGTATCATTATATATATATATATATATATATATATATATATATATATATAAATATATATATATATATATATATATATATATATATATATATATGTGTGTATATATATACACACATATATTAAAACTAATATCCAACATATTGAACTAATATCCAACACATATATATATATCAGCATATTAACTAATATATCTAACATATTGAAATATTAACGTATATTAACTAATATCCAACAAATATAAACTAATAACAACAAAAGATTCAATGATTCATATATTCAGATTTTTAAAAACATAGAGAAGAAATGTGTAACTTAGAGGAAAAATTAAACAACTTTGAATCTTTGATTTTATTCTCCTTGCAACAGTTTAAATATTTATTAAAAAATTAGAAAATGAATAAAATATATTAAAACTAGGGATTTGATATAATCCAAAAATCAAAAGATTTTTTTTTATAAAATTACCTTTTAAATAAACCTATAGAAGATTTTTTGATGAAAAATATGAGTTTGGTGGTGGAAGAGTGAGGTTAATGACGTAACATTGGGGGGAAATGAAAAAACCAGACAAGTAGAAAGATAAATAGATGCTGAAGTGGTGGAGGAATGGGGAAATGAAAGTGGTGCATCAAATATATGATTGTATTTGAGGGGGCTCCCCATGCCAGTTGAACGATAATAAATAGTTAGGGTAGCCCCTCACAAATTATAATGACTTTATTAAAGAGACTGACGTGCGCTCAGGTGATGGGATAATGTGCAGATGCAACTCAAATTAGTTAGGGGTTGTCCCTCAGAAATGCAACAGAAAATTATGGCTAGGGGTTACCCTTCACAAATGTAAACACTTTTATTAGAGTGTCTGACACAAAGTAGTTGTGACAGGACAATTTTAAAATGGTTGAAACTATTAGCTATGGGTTTCTGTTTCCCCTTGCTAATGTTATCGAAACTTTTAGCTAGGGGTTTCCCCTAAAAAATGGTCAATTTCAAAATTTAAAATATCCCTTCTTAAGATTTGGAGGGGTTGCCCCGGACTAATCAAGCAATTTCTTGTAGTGGACAACTCGGTTGATCCCTCGTTATCAGTTTGTCCCTCTTTAAAACACTTTATTAATGCTTTCTCACAATAAATGTCTTTTTATTAACATTCTTTATTGACTTTCTATTAATTGAAAAATTCAAGTGTAACAATTATATTATATTTCCATTAAAAAATGTTTAAAAACATATTCGATGAATTTCATTTTCTAATTTTAAGTTTTAATTTGTTAAATGTTATATTTTAAACCAAGCTTATTATTTTGCCGCATATTTATAATATTTGAATTAAAAAATTTAATATGTCAATTTTAATATCATAAAATTGATTGAAAATAAACCATATTGAATTCAATTTGTTGAATTCAATTTTTTAAATAGTTATTCATAATGGAACCAAACAATTTATATTATAATGTTTTCTTCAAAACCATTCAAATCACCTTGAAAACACTCATACATTTTAAGGTGGTTTGATTCATAATTATTAGAAGTAATTCATATTTATTAGTTTTGCTATTTTCTTAGCCCCTAAGTTTGTTAGAGGGTATTTTAGTATTTTATCCTATTCTAGTAACCCTAGTTTTAGCTTATAAATAGGGTGACAATCATTGTAACTTTTATCATGTTTGTAGCCGTCATTCTCTTTATAATAATATTCTACCTTTGCACCAACAATTGGTATCTAGAGCTCCGGTTCGGATTCATTGGGAAACACGGGAAACACGAGTGAACGTGGGTCTTGTGTGTTTGATTTTGATTCTTAGATTCGTGTTGAATCTTGAACAAAATCTGATCAGAATTTTAATTCTGTGGGTTGGGAAACACTGTGTGAGAAATCTGAGTGTACTGTGCAAGGTAGAAAGATGAACGGAAACGGCAACATGAACACCAAACTTCCAGTATTTGACGGTAAAAACTGGAATCGTTGGATGATCCAAATGCGTGTACTGTTCGGTGCTCAAGATGTTCTAGATTTTGTCACTGATGGTTATGTTCCGGTAGCAGCAGATGCGACGGATGAACAGAAAAACGCGCAGAAGGAAGTAAGGAAGAAGGATCAGAAAGCATTGTTCTTCATTCATCAATGTGTTGATGTAAATGTGTTTGAGAAGATTGCAGATTCAACGACAGCAAAGGCTGCGTGGGACACACTGGTTAGATGTTATGGTGGTGACGCATCAGTGAAGAAGGTGAAGCTTCAGTCCTTGAGAAAGCAATATGAGAATCTCAACATGAAGAATAATGAGAAAGTTTCTGAATACATCTCCAGAGTGATTCTGATCACTAATGAGATGAAAGCGTGTGGAGAAACTCTTTCTGAAGAAACAATCATGGAGAAGGTATTGAGATCCCTTACCTCTCAATTTGATTACATTGTGGTAGCAATAGAACATTCCAAAGATCTGAGCACCATGAGAATTGAAGAGCTGCAGAGCAGTCTAGAAGCGCAAGAGTTGCGTTTGACTGAGAGAACTTCTGAAAGGGAAGTAGAGCAGCAGGCTCTGAAAGCAACTTCTGATAGGAGGTATCAGAAGCAGTCAGAAGCCAGGAGAAGATCTGATGGTGGTCAGAAGTCAGAAAGCTCAACCTCTGATAGACAAAAGAATGCTCAGAAGGGAAAAGAGAAGTATGACAAGAAGAAAATCCAATGTTACTGTTGTAAGAAGTTTGGTCACTTTGCTAGAGACTGTTGGTCAAACAAGGAGAGAAAATCAGAAGAAGCAAATATAGCCAAAAGTTCTGATGACGAATTTGTGCTATTGATGGCCTCTGAATCTGGTGATATGGATCTGATAGACTGGTGGTATATGGACACTGGCTGTTCAAATCATCTTACTGGAAACAAGAAATGGTTGGTTGACTTTGACTCTGAAAAGAGGACAAAGATCAGATGTGCTGATGACAAATATCTTAATGCAGAAGGTATGGGAAATGTCAGAGTGATTCTGAACAATGGGAAAACAGCATTGATTCAGAACGTGTGGTATGTACCTGGCATCAGAAGCAATCTGATGAGTGTGGGACAATTAATTGAGAAAGGTTTTTCAGTTACCATGAAGGACAATCTTCTGACGCTGTATGACTGCAATTAGAAGTTGATTATGGAGTCAGAACAGGGAAGGAATAGAACATTCAAGGTGAATGTCAGAACTACAGACTCAGAATGTCTTAGTGCAACAAGTGCTGAGAAGGAGAGTGAGCTGTGGCATAGAAGATTTGGTCATTTGAATTTCAGAAGCTTAAAACATCTGAATTCAAAGAAGTTGGTACATGGAATTCCTGCAATTAAGAAGCCTGAAAAGTCATGCAAAGTTTGCATGGAAGGAAAACAACCACGATTGCCATTTGCGTCAGAAACTGCTCCAAGAGCAAAACATGCCTTGGGAGTTGTACATTCTGATGTGTGTGGTCCATTTCCAGTAGCATCGATTGGAGGGAATAAATACTTTGTGTTATTTGTTGATGAATTCACAAGAATAACATGGGTATCCCTTATTAAGTTTAAACACGAGGTGTTTGATGAATTCAAGAAGTTCAGAATGAAGGCTGAGAATCAGAGTGGTCAGAAGTTGAAGATTCTTAGAACTGACGGTGGAAATGAGTATAACTCCAAAGAGTTCCAAAAGTTCTGTGAGGAGAATGGAATTGAGCATGAGGTTACTGCTCCTTATACCCCTCAACACAATGGTCTTCATGAAAGAAGAAACCGCACTTTGCTTGATATGGTGAGAAGCATGCTAAAGGAGAAGAAGCTTCCTCAGAAGCTCTGGAGAGAAGCTGTTGCCACTGCAACGTATGTACTCAACCGATGTCCTACGAAGAAGTTGAAGGAAATAGTTCCGCATAGTACTTCACTTCCGACTGAGAGATCCCTTTAATGCAGAAGATGTTGTTACGAGACTTCGGGTTCTTCACTTCCGACTGAGAAAGTCTCGTTAATCTTTGAGGATGTTGTTAATCAAAAAGCGGTATCATTTGATATATATATATATATATATATATATATATATATATATATATATATATATATATATATATATATATATATATATATATATATATATATATATATATATATATATATATATATATATATATATATATATATATATATATATATATATATATATATATATATATATATATATATAAACTAGGCATAATTAGTTATTAGGTCCCTTAAGTTAATTTTTAGTTCCGCTTTAGTCCCTTAATTAAAAAACGTTACTCTTTGGTCCATTAATATTAGGTTCGTTAGCATTATTGGTCTCTTCCTTTAGTTTAGCTAACAAAACGTTAGCATAGCTAAGAAAACGCTAGCATTTGTCAACGTGGAGTGTCAACTATGTAATGACTCAATAAAAAAATAAAAAAAAATCATTATTTAAGGGTTTCACTTGTATCAAACATGCTATTATTTCTTTCTTGATATTCAAATGTGATTACAGAAAGTGTTGGTGTGTATTTGATTTAAGTTGTGTCGGTGTGTTTTCTTTCTTTCTCAAACACAGACACAATGGCCCCTTCCAAATTAACATCCTCACATGAAGATTCTTGGTCAACTGCATCTCAATCTTCTATATCAGTGGTCCCTCCTTATTCAAATCTTCCAAAGTATCCAAATCATAAAAAGTTCCTTTTATACCATTATTTAAATCATCCAAGGTGCCATCTGCTAAATTATTCAGAGTATTCAAATCTTCAAAAATACCTTTCACATCATTATTCAAATCTTTCAAATTGTCTTCTTCTACATTGTTGGATCATACGTTGTTTTCTAGAGACAATATTGAATTTTCCCCATAAACTGGATGCATGACATATAAATGCACATTCTCATTAATTCGTGCTATCATTTTCACTCTATTTGTTCCTGCATCATCTTTGAACAAAACTAGCTCATTAATATCCATTGAATCAGAATACCAAAACTTTCCATTTTTTGATACTTTAAATCCTTTAAACCACCCATAACCTCAAAATAATTCCATAAATTAGGGTCAACTTGCCAAACCTCCTCTAACCCCTTGTAACATAATTTGTTAAACTCCACAAACACACTCCCATGATGGATAACACACTCAAACCTATCACTCATGACCTAACCACACCAAATAATGCAGAAATGAGTCTTTGAAGAAGGAGAAAACGTTAAAGGTTTGATTTTTAATATAGTAAACGCATAATAGTATCTTAATTATAGAAATGGGTTGGTTCACATTAATTGGTTACCCATGCAGACCCCAAGTAACTTGAACACATTGATTGTCCAATTTCCAATAAAAGCGTCTTCCTTTATTTATCGTGATCTTTGATATTGCTTCAACTTCAATTCATTTAGTGAAGTAATTCACTCTCACGAGTAAAGAATTTAGTTGTTCTAGTGCTAAAGGAAAAGGACTTGGGATGTTTACGCCCCCATTGATAAAACGGCCAAGGCGAGGATACGTAATACAAGACCTCTCTATGGGGACGTGATGTAGGTTTGAGTATTGATGGAATTTGTTGCATTATCCTTCATATCTTATTCACTTCCTCTTTGTTCGGGGACAATTTATAATATGTTAGGTATTGAAATAAGGACATCATCCCGCTTTTGGCATCTAAGGAGTCTATGAAGTTGACGACTTTACTTTCTATGTTAAGGACGCACAATGTTTCTTGTGAAATCGTTTTGTTGTGACCCGACTACTTGGTGTTGGCGAATTTTGACAAGAGGATAGCTCTTGAGTATTCCACTCTAGGATTGTAAGTTAGTTCGAATGAATTGAAGTGTTTTGCAAACTCTTAAACATACTACAAATACCTAATAAATTGTGTTTCCTTCATCTGGTAGTCGCAGCGACTTAACTAGTAACAAGTTAAGAATCACTTTTTGGATTTGAGATTAGACACACCCATTTCTCTAGCCAAGGCCATTCTTGCAATAAGGGATGCATACTTCACTTGATCATTACTGGCTTTAAACTCATGTCTTAAGATGTTTATAAATATTTTTATCAAAGTTTCAAAAATAGAGTTTATTTTACGTGACGGAAGCAACTTTTGCGTAAAAGAGATTATGCTTATCGATTGAGAGATTCACAAATGTACTTAACCAGTTTGTAATGTATTAAATCGAACTATTGAATTACACCAAATGTACAAACTAATCGTATTGCAAAAAATTTCAATTCCACAAGAAGTGTTATCGAATGATTTTCAATCACGCATAAGATTCTACTATCAAAGTCTTCATACTTAATCAACATTAATACAAGATATATTCTCTTTGGGTGATAGTATAAAACTTTTTTACGTTGTCATTGTATCTCCATTAAACCTTATTTATATATAAATATGTTGAAGTATGTAGTGGTATAGACCTTATGGTCATTATTACATGCAAATTTCACTTTTTTGCTTTATTAAATAGTTGATGTATATGGATTATATATGGGCTAAATACATTAATCATCGAATGAAACAAAAAAAGTCAAATTTATTTATAATAGTAATTGATTTGTGTATTTGCAAAGGATTACACAAAGTAACATACGATTCACCAAGGACAAGATGATAACACGCATCACCCAAAATAGAGTTTGTAGTCGCCTATTACTCATAATGTATGCCCATTAATTGAATCAATAGCTTGTTGGTTATGTCACTCACCCACTTACTAAAATATGGGGAGTGACATGTCCTGACCCACTAATGGTACGAGAAAGACAATCAAAGAAGAAAATTCATTCTCTAGTATAATAAGGGAACGGAGCCGGTAACGGGCTGCTCCTTCCAATATTGAGAATGAGAGAAAACCCTAAACGAAGAGAGTGAGTGAAAGGAAGTGAGAAATTTGGAGTAAGAAACGAACCTCCGCATTTCACGATTAACAACAGAGAATTGCAGTGTTGCGCTCAGTTCAGCATTTATAGTACTTCACTTCCGACTGAGAGATCCCTTTAATGCAGAAGATGTTGTTACGAGACTTCGGGTTCTTCACTTCCGACTGAGAAAGTCTCGTTAATCTTTGAGGATGTTGTTAATCAAAAAGCGGTATCATTTGATATATATATATATATATATATATATATATATATATATATATATATATATATATATATATATATATATATATATATATATATATATATATAAAACTAGGCATAATTAGTTATTAGGTCCCTTAAGTTAATTTTTAGTTCCGCTTTAGTCCCTTAATTAAAAAACGTTACTCTTTGGTCCGTTAATATTAGGTTCGTTAGCATTATTGGTCTCTTCCTTTAGTTTAGCTAACAAAACGTTAGCATAGCTAAGAAAACGCTAGCATTTGTCAACGTGGAGTGTCAACTATGTAATGACTCAATAAAAAGATAAAAAAAA
Organism: Lathyrus oleraceus; assembly: GCF_024323335.1. Classification (NCBI taxonomy): domain Eukaryota; kingdom Viridiplantae; phylum Streptophyta; class Magnoliopsida; order Fabales; family Fabaceae; genus Lathyrus; species Lathyrus oleraceus. The sequence goes on from NC_066581.1 coordinate 89,749,097, forward strand.
ATCATTATTTAAGGGTTTCACTTGTATCAAACATGCTATTATTTCTTTCTTGATATTCAAATGTGATTACAGAAAGTGTTGGTGTGTATTTGATTTAAGTTGTGTCGGTGTGTTTTCTTTCTTTCTCAAACACAGACACAATGGCCCCTTCCAAATTAACATCCTCACATGAAGATTCTTGGTCAACTGCATCTCAATCTTCTAGATCAGTGGTCCCTCCTTATTCAAATCTTCCAAAGTATCCAAATCATAAAAAGTTCCTTTTATACCATTATTTAAATCATCCAAGGTGCCATCTGCTAAATTATTCAGAGTATTCAAATCTTCAAAAATACCTTTCACATCATTATTCAAATCTTTCAAATTGTCTTCTTCTACATTGTTGGATCATACGTTGTTTTCTAGAGACAATATTGAATTTTCCCCATAAACTGGATGCATGACATATAAATGCACATTCTCATTAATTTGTGCTATCATTTTCACTCTATTTGTTCCTGCATCATCTTTGAACAAAACTAGCTCATTAATATCCATTGAATCAGAATACCAAAACTTTCCACTTTTTGATACTTTAAATCCTTTAAACCACCCATAACCTCAAAATAATTCCAGAAATTAGGGTCAACTTGCCAAACCTCCTCTAACCCCTTGTAACATAATTTGTTAAACTCCACAAACACACTCCCATGATGGATAACACACTCAAACCTATCACTCATGACCTAACCACACCAAATAATGCAGAAATGAGTCTTTGAAGAAGGAGAAAACGTTAAAGGTTTGATTTTTAATATAGTAAACGCATAATAGTATCTTAATTATAGAAATGGGTTGGTTCACATTAATTGGTTACCCATGCAGACCCCAAGTAACTTGAACACATTGATTGTCCAATTTCCAATAAAAGCGTCTTCCTTTATTTATCGTGATCTTTGATATTGCTTCAACTTCAATTCATTTAGTGAAGTAATTCACTCTCACGAGTAAAGAATTTAGTTGTTCTAGTGCTAAAGGAAAAGGACTTGGGATGTTTACGCCCCCATTGATAAAACGGCCAAGGCGAGGATACGTAATACAAGACCTCTCTATGGGGACGTGATGTAGGTTTGAGTATTGATGGAATTTGTTGCATTATCCTTCTTATCTTATTCACTTCCTCTTTGTTCGGGGACAATTTATAATATGTTAGGTATTGAAATAAGGACATCATCCCGCTTTTGGCATCTAAGGAGTCTATGAAGTTGACGACTTTACTTTCTATGTTAAGGACGCACAATGTTTCTTGTGAAATCGTTTTGTTGTGACCCGACTACTTGGTGTTGGCGAATTTTGACAAGAGGATAGCTCTTGAGTATTCCACTCTAGGATTGTAAGTTAGTTCGAATGAATTGAAGTGTTTTGCAAACTCTTAAACATACTACAAATACCTAATAAATTGTGTTTCCTTCATCTGGTAGTCGCAGCGACTTAACTAGTAACAAGTTAAGAATCACTTTTTGGATTTGAGATTAGACACACCCATTTCTCTAGCCAAGGCCATTCTTGCAATAAGGGATTCATACTTCACTTGATCATTACTGGCTTTAAACTCATGTCTTAAGATGTTTATAAATATTTTTATCAAAGTTTCAAAAATAGAGTTTATTTTACGTGACGGAAGCAACTTTTGCGTAAAAGAGATTATGCTTATCGATTGAGAGATTCACAAATGTACTTAACCAGTTTGTAATGTATTAAATCGAACTATTGAATTACACCAAATGTACAAACTAATCGTATTGCAAAAAATTTCAATTCCACAAGAAGTGTTATCGAATGATTTTCAATCACGCATAAGATTCTACTATCAAAGTCTTCATACTTAATCAACATTAATACAAGATATATTCTCTTTGGGTGATAGTATAAAACTTTTTTACGTTGTCATTGTATCTCCATTAAACCTTATTTATATATAAATATGTTGAAGTATGTAGTGGTATAGACCTTATGGTCATTATTACATGCAAATTTCACTTTTTTGCTTTATTAAATAGTTGATGTATATGGATTATATATGGGCTAAATACATTAATCATCGAATGAAACAAAAAAAGTCAAATTTATTTATAATAGTAATTGATTTGTGTATTTGCAAAGGATTACACAAAGTAACATACGATTCACCAAGGACAAGATGATAACACGCATCACCCAAAATAGAGTTTGTAGTCGCCTATTACTCATAATGTATGCCCATTAATTGAATCAATAGCTTGTTGGTTATGTCACTCACCCACTTACTAAAATATGGGGAGTGACATGTCCTGACCCACTAATGGTACGAGAAAGACAATCAAAGAAGAAAATTCATTCTCTAGTATAATAAGGGAAGTAACAGTTCCACATCCATATTCCTGAGAGAGAGAAGAGTATCATAACCAATCTCTTAGGTCTTAAGACCCAGGCCTAAACAATTCATTTAAATACCTCAGCCATGAGGTGAGAAAGGGAGATTCAATTCACTCAACAATCACTCATATACAAATCTTCTTACAATCCTTGTGTGAACTTACTCTAACTCCACACCCACTTGGACATCCCTGCACAAGAACGCGTAGCTGAAATTGCATTGCAGTCAGTATCATTTATTGTGATGTTCTGTCTAAATTTGATATGTGTGTGTAATTTGATTTATTGCATTATTGTAATTCGTTTGTAATTTGTTTGTAAGTTGATCATTTTGACTATTTTTTTAGACATGTACCTTTAGATACCCCTATACTCAATGTATTATTTTTGGACCTATGATAATGTATCTTTTTAGCCTATACAATTTGATGTAAGTCAAAATCTTGAGTGTAGCTTTAATCACAAGTTAGAATACTTAAATCAAGGTTTTTGTGAAGATTAATTCAAATCATACATGTTATGATTTGAATCAAACACTTCCCTAGATGTTTATAATTTGGTTATGCCACCTTGATTCGAATTAGGAAAGTGTGTGATTCAAATCATTGTACTTCTTGACTCGAATTGTAACACCCCGATAAAAATAAGATAATTATTTAATTTAAGTTAATATTATATTTATTAATTTAATTAAATAATTGGAATTATTGGATTATTATTATTATTATTGAAATAATAATTATTGGAAAATATATATAAGTTGGAAATAAGGAAAAAGAGTTCCATTGGGTAAAAAGAGTTTTCACGTGAAAACAGAGAAGCGGCTCAAAAAGAGGAAAAGGGCAAAGAGGCAGAGCAAGAGGAAGAAGGTTGAAGAAGGGAAGAGCTGAAGCTTAAAGATTCGCCGGATTAACTCAGGTAAGGGGGGTTTATCGTCGTCTAATGGGTATTATGGGTTAGCATGTAATGGGTAGTGATAAACCGTTGAATTGACCCTAATTGGGATGTTGAATGCTGAAAAATTGTGATGAATAAACTGTGTTAAAGCCGTAATTGAATCTGTAATTGGATGGGTAGTGATTTTCCGAAAGTGTAGCTTTTTACGGAATTGGAATCGGAGGTCCGGAAGTCCTCCAACGGCGGAAAATGCGGAGAATTCTGCATTCTGCTTTGTGTTAGCGCAGGAACAGCTTTCTGTCTTGCGTTAACCGGTTAACTCAGGGTGTTAACCGGTTAACACTGTTTTGAATTGTGTAAATTTGCTGTTTTGTCTGCGTTAACCGGTTAACCCAGGGTGTTAACCGGTTAACACTGTTGTGAGTTGTGAAATATTGCTGTTTTGTTGCGTTAACCGGTTAACCCAGGGTGTTAACCGGTTAACACTGTTGTGAATTTCCAGGAAGCGTGTTCTGCCTGCGTTAACCGGTTAACCCAGGGCGTTAACCGGTTAACACTGTTGAAAAGTGGAAAAATTGTTATTTAAAATGTTGTATGCCTAATTGATGGTTGCCTATATCGGTGCGTGATATGGTAGGGATCATTTCCCGCTGTTTTAAGCAGTATAGGTATTAGTAGAGTGGGCTAATACTGTGATTAATTATTTGACATGATATGATGTTTTGATACATGTGTTGATGATGTATGATTGTATGCATAATGTTGTGGTTGTATCTATTATGTATGCATTTGTGAATAGACTGTTTTATGGCTTAGAGTGTGAGCATATGTCTATTCTTGGTTTGTTGTTGATGTGGCATTGCTAGGTGATTATCATGCATATTGTAGCCTTTATGGTGGTAGCTAATTCCCATGGTGAGGAATTAGTGAGTAAATCATTGTGGATTGTTGTTGATGTTTGCATGCTAGGTGATTAGCGTGCATAGCATAGCCCTTGAGGGGTGGTAGCTAATTCCCGTGGTGAGGAATTAGTGAGTGAGTCACTAGGTCTCAAATGAGTGGGACTAGTGGGCTTGGTAGCCGTGCCTGGATTTGGACGGTGAGCTTGAACTATATGTTCAAGAATAGTCGGTACCGCATGCATGGAGTCTCATTGCATAATGTATGTATGGCGTATAATATGAATGAATGTATTCCAATATTATACGTGTGTTTGTGTTGATGTTGAGTATGATTTGAGATTATACATGTGCTTTATGTTACTGTTGAGTATGACGTTTGAGTTGGTGTGCCGTTACTGAATGTGTGTTATGATTAGGGTGATTAATGTGTTAAATTACTTAACATGACATGGTATTTTATAATGCTTATTATATAGATTGAGGAACTCACCCTTACAACTATTTTTCAGGTAACGAGAAGTGATTGAGTAGGAGCTAGTGCTTGGAGTCTAGTGTAGTTCCTTAGTGGGTCATGCTCTGGTAGATGTAACATCGGGATGGGATGTTTTTAATGTTTTATTGTTGGTTGTGAACCATTTTACATGTAATGTGTTACATGTTTTACATGATTAATGAGATTTCTATCCGCTGCGTATTATGCAAATGCTTATGTTTTGAATTAATAAAAGAGCATGACAGTTATTATGGTGAAATGTGTGAAGTAATTGTGTGACGCCCTTGACTGCATATTTACTCTGATTGATATATTGCTATTTTAATTAAATATTTGGGGTATTTTAGAAGGGTGTTACATTAGTGGTATCAGAGCATGGTCGGTCGAGTCGAGTCGTAATTATTCTGTTCCCCTGTACGGGATAGGTGTTGTGTAACCCTATCAGTACTTATTGTTTTAGCTTGTTGGGTTTTCAGAATAGAGATGGCTGGAAGAGGTAGAGACGATGCTGCGATTGCTGAGGCTCTGGGTATGCTAGCTGGAGTACTTGGAGGGAATCCGAATGTTGTGGGAATGGGAGCTGCTCGTCAACTGAGTGAGTTCCAGAAGAACAATCCTCCAATGTTCAAGGGAGCATACGATCCAGATGGTGCTCAGAAGTGGTTGAAGGAGATCGAGAGGATCTTCCGAGTGACTGAGTGTGCCGATAACCAGAAGGTCAGGTTCGGTACGCATATGCTGTCAGAGGAAGCAGATGATTGGTGGGTTGCTACCCGCACTGAGTTGGAAGCTGCTGGGAATGCTGAGATCACTTGGGCAGTGTTCAGAGAGAGATTCCTGAGGAAGTACTTTCCAGAGGATGTCAGAGGAAAGAAAGAGATAGAGTTCTTGGAATTGAAGCAGGGTAACAGGTCTGTTACTGAGTATGCTGCTAAGTTCACAGAGTTGTCAAAGTATTACACTCCCTATAATGAGGCTGTTGGAGAATTTTCGAAATGTGTGAAGTTTGAGAACGGGTTACGTCCCGAGATCAAGCAGGCTATTGGATATCAGCGGATCAGAGTGTTTTCTGACTTGGTTGACTGTTGCAGGATTTTTGAACAGGATTCCAAAGCCAGAGCGGAGAGCTATCAGCAGAGGGTTGATAGGAAAGGCAAGAATCAGAATGATCGTGGGAAACCATATGCAGCTGGCAAAGGTTTCCAGAGGCAGAGTGGGATGAAGAGGCCTAGTGGGGGAGACTCTAGTGCTCCTGCTAAGTGTTTCAGATGTGGTCAGGCTGGACATCGTATCCATGAGTGTACCAGTAATGAGAAGAAGTGTTTTAAGTGTGGAAAAGGTGGTCATTTGGCTGCAGAGTGCCGGTCGCAGACTGTGACTTGTTTCAACTGTGGAGAGGTGGGTCATATCAGTCCACAGTGTCCTAAGCCGAAGAAAGAGAACCAGTCGGGAGGCAAGGTCTTTGCTTTATCGGGTTCTGAGACTTCTGCAGATGATCGTTTGATCCGAGGTACGTGTTATATTAATGACTTTCCTCTTGTAGCTATTATTGACACCGGTGCTACTCATTCCTTTATATCTTTGGATTGTGCTGTGAAACTTAAGTTAGAGATGTCTGAGATGCATGGAAGTATGGTGATTGATACTCCTGCGAAGGGTTCAGTGACTACTACTTCAGTTTGTTTAAATTGTCCTTTGAGTATTTTTGGTAGAGACTTTGGGATAGACCTTGTGTGTCTTCCACTAGTACAGATTGATGTTATCTTGGGTATGAACTGGTTGGTGTTTAACCGAGTTTCTATCAACTGTTTTGATAAGACTGTGATCTTTCCTAAGATTGGGGAAGAAAGGAGTTTGTTTCTATCAGCAAAGCAGGTGAATAAGGCCGTAGTAGATGGAGCAGAGTTGTTTATGCTGTTAGCGACTTTGGAGGCTAAAGATAAACTGGTGATTTGTGATCTAGCAGTGGTGTGTGATTTTCCTGAGGTGTTTCCTGAAGAAGTGAATGAATTACCTCCAGAGCGTGAAGTTGAGTTCTCGATTGATTTGGTACCTGGTACTAGACCGATATCGATGGCTCCGTACCGTATGTCTGCTGTTGAGTTAAATGAATTGAAGAGTCAGTTGGAAGATCTGTTGGATAAGAAATTTATTCATCCGAGTGTGTCACCGTGGGGTGCACCAGTGTTATTGGTTAAGAAGAAAGAAGGTACTATGAGGTTGTGTGTGGACTACAGGCAACTGAATAAAGTGACGATCAAGAATCGGTATCCTTTGCCGAGGATTGATGATTTGATGGATCAGTTGGTTGGTGCGAGTGTGTTCAGCAAGATAGATTTGAGATTTGGGTATCATCAGATACGTGTGAAAACTAAGGATACTCAGAAGACTGCTTTCAGAACAAGGTATGGACATTATGAGTATTCTGTAATGCCTTTTGGTGTGACTAATGCGCCTGGAGTATTTATGGAGTATATGAATAGGATTTTCCATCCGTACCTAGATAAGTTTGTTGTGGTGTTTATTGATGACATATTGGTGTATTCGAAATCTGAAGAAGAGCATGTTGAGCATTTGAGAGTGGTTTTAGAAGTTCTACGAGAAAAAAAGTTATTTGCTAAACTCTCTAAATGTGAATTTTGGTTAGAAGAGGTCAGTTTTCTTGGTCATGTGATTTCAAGAGGTGGTGTTGCTGTTGATCCTTCTAAGATAGAAGCGGTATCTAAGTGGGAAGCTCCGAAGTCTGTTGCTGAGATTCGAAGTTTCCTTGGTTTGGCTGGTTATTATAGGAAGTTCATTGAGGGATTTTCTAAGTTGGCGTTACCGTTGACGATGTTGACTAGAAAGGGGCAAGCATTTGTTTGGGACTCAAAATGTGAAGAAGGTTTCCAAGAGTTAAAGAGAAGGTTAACTACTGCTCCTATTCTGATATTACCGAGTCCGTCGGAATCATTTGAGGTTTACTGTGATGCTTCATTGTTGGGTTTGGGTGGTGTGTTGATGCAGAATAAGCAGGTTATAGCTTATGCTTCGAGACAACTGAGGGTTCATGAGAGGAACTATCCGACGCACGATTTAGAGTTGGCAGCGGTGGTATTTGTTCTGAAGTTATGGAGGCATTACTTGTACGGATCAAGATTTGAGGTTTACAGTGACCATAAAAGTTTAAAGTATTTGTTTGATCAGAAAGAACTGAATATGAGACAGAGGAGATGGTTAGAGTTTCTGAAGGATTATGACTTTGGTTTGAATTACCATCCGGGTAAAGCAAATGTAGTGGCTGATGCATTGAGTCGGAAATCATTACATATGTCTATGTTAATGGTTAAGGAATTGGATTTAATTGAGCAGTTTAGAGACTTGAGTTTGGTATGTGAGAGTACTCACAATAGTGTTAAATTGGGAATGTTGAAGTTAACGAGTGGTATTCTGGATGAGATTAGAGAGGGTCAGAAATCCGATGTGTTTTTGGTTGATAAGTTGACTCTAGTGAATCAAGGTCAAGGTGGTGAATTCAGAGTTGATGAGAATGGTGTTTTGAAAATTGGTAATCGGGTGTGTATTCCGGATGTTACCGAACTTAAGAAGAGTATTCTTGAAGAAGGACATCGTAGTGGCCTGAGTATTCATCCTGGAGCTACGAAGATGTATCATGATTTGAAAAAGTTATTTTGGTGGCCGGGAATGAAAAGAGAAATTGCGAGTTTTGTTTATTCTTGTTTGACTTGTCAGAAGTCAAAGATTGAGCATCAGAAGCCGTCTGGGCTAATGCAACCGTTGGCTATTCTAGAGTGGAAGTGGGATAGTATCAGTATGGATTTTGTTTCTGGTTTGCCGAGGACAATTAAGAATTTTGAAGCTATTTGGGTGATTGTTGACAGATTGACAAAATCGGCTCATTTCATTCCGATCAGAATGGATTATCCGTTAGAGAGACTAGCCAAGTTGTATATTGAGAGAATTGTAAGTTTGCATGGTATTCCGTCGAGTATTGTTTCGGACAGAGATTCTAGATTTACATCGAAGTTTTGGGAAGGTTTGCAGAGGGCTTTGGGAACTAAGCTGAGATTGAGTTCTGCATATCATCCGCAGACTGATGGTCAGACTGAGAGGACGATTCAGTCACTAGAGGATCTTTTGAGGGCTTGTGTTTTGGAAAAGGGAGGTGCTTGGGATTGTTATTTACCTTTGATTGAGTTTACCTACAACAATAGTTTTCATTCGAGCATTGGTATGGCACCGTTTGAAGCTTTGTATGGTAGGAGATGTCGGACACCTTTATGTTGGTATGAGTCCGGTGAGAGTGCTGTGGTTGGACCGGAGATTGTTCAACAAACTACGGAAAAGATTAAGATGATTCAGGAGAAGATGAGGATTGCTCAGAGTCGTCAGAAGAGTTATCACGACAAGAGGAGGAAGTCACTTGAGTTTCAAGAGGGAGATCATGTGTTTCTTCGTGTTACTCCGATGACTGGTGTTGGTCGAGCTTTGAAGTCGAAGAAGTTGACACCTCGATTTATTGGTCCTTATCAGATTTTGGAGAAGATAGGGGAGGTAGCCTATCGTATTGCTTTACCGCCGTCGCTTGCGAATTTGCATGAGGTTTTTCATGTGTCTCAGTTGAGGTGGTACATTCATGATCCGTCGCATGTGGTCCAAGTAGATGATGTACAGGTGAGAGATAACCTGACTGTTGAAACATTACCTATGAGGATAGAGGATCGAGAGTTGAAGCAGTTGCGGGGTAAAGAGATTGCTTTGGTAAAGGTAGCTTGGGGAGGACTAGCAGGTGGCAATGTGACTTGGGAACTTGAGAGTCAGATGAAGGAGTCTTATCCGGAGTTATTCGCTTGAGGTATGTTTTCGAGGACGAAAACTCTTTTAGTGGGGGAGAGTTGTAACACCCCGATAAAAATAAGATAATTATTTAATTTAAGTTAATATTATATTTATTAATTTAATTAAATAATTGGAATTATTGGATTATTATTATTATTATTGAAATAATAATTATTGGAAAATATATATAAGTTGGAAATAAGGAAAAAGAGTTCCATTGGGTAAAAAGAGTTTTCACGTGAAAACAGAGAAGCGGCTCAAAAAGAGGAAAAGGGCAAAGAGGCAGAGCAAGAGGAAGAAGGTTGAAGAAGGGAAGAGCTGAAGCTTAAAGATTCGCCGGATTAACTCAGGTAAGGGGGGTTTATCGTCGTTTAATGGGTATTATGGGTTAGCATGTAATGGGTAGTGATAAACCGTTGAATTGACCCTAATTGGGATGTTGAATGCTGAAAAATTGTGATGAATAAACTGTGTTAAAGCCGTAATTGAATCTGTAATTGGATGGGTAGTGATTTTCCGAAAGTGTAGCTTTTTACGGAATTGGAATCGGAGGTCCGGAAGTCCTCCAACGGCGGAAAATGCGGAGAATTCTGCATTCTGCTTTGTGTTAGCGCAGGAACAACTTTCTGTCTTGCGTTAACCGGTTAACCCAAGGTGTTAACCGGTTAACACTGTTTTGAATTGTGTAAATTTGCTGTTTTGTCTGCGTTAACCGGTTAACCCAGGGTGTTAACCGGTTAACACTGTTGTGAGTTGTGAAATATTGCTGTTTTGTTGCGTTAACCGGTTAACCCAGGGTGTTAACCGGTTAACACTGTTGTGAATTTCCAGGAAGCGTGTTCTGCCTGCGTTAACCGGTTAACCCAGGGCGTTAACCGGTTAACACTGTTGAAAAGTGGAAAAATTGTTATTTAAAATGTTGTATGCCTAATTGATGGTTGCCTATATCGGTGCGTGATATGGTAGGGATCATTTCCCGCTGTTTTGAGCAGTATAGGTATTAGTAGAGTGGGCTAATACTGTGATTAATTATTTGACATGATATGATGTTTTGATACATGTGTTGATGATGTATGATTGTATGCATAATGTTGTGGTTGTATCTATTATGTATGCATTTGTGAATAGACTGTTTTATGGCTTAGAGTGTGAGCATATGTCTATTCTTGGTTTGTTGTTGATGTGGCATTGCTAGGTGATTAGCATGCATATTGTAGCCTTTATGGTGGTAGCTAATTCCCATGGTGAGGAATTAGTGAGTAAATCATTGTGGATTGTTGTTGATGTTTGCATGCTAGGTGATTAGCGTGCATAGCATAGCCCTTGAGGGGTGGTAGCTAATTCCCGTGGTGAGGAATTAGTGAGTGAGTCACTAGGTCTCAAATGAGTGGGACTAGTGGGCTTGGTAGCCGTGCCTGGATTTGGACGGTGAGCTTGAACTATATGTTCAAGAATAGTCGGTACCGCATGCATGGAGTCTCATTGCATAATGTATGTATGGCGTATAATATGAATGAATGTATTCCAATATTATACGTGTGTTTGTGTTGATGTTGAGTATGATTTGAGATTATACATGTGCTTTATGTTACTGTTGAGTATGACGTTTGAGTTGGTGTGCCGTTACTGAATGTGTGTTATGATTAGGGTGATTAATGTGTTAAATTACTTAACATGACATGGTATTTTATAATGCTTATTATATAGATTGAGGAACTCACCCTTACAACTATTTTTCAGGTAACGAGAAGTGATTGAGTAGGAGCTAGTGCTTGGAGTCTAGTGTAGTTCCTTAGTGGGTCATGCTCTGGTAGATGTAACATCGGGATGGGATGTTTTTAATGTTTTATTGTTGGTTGTGAACCATTTTACATGTAATGTGTTACATGTTTTACATGATTGATGAGATTTCTATCCGCTGCGTATTATGCAAATGCTTATGTTTTGAATTAATAAAAGAGCATGACAGTTATTATGGTGAAATGTGTGAAGTAATTGTGTGACGCCCTTGACTGCATATTTACTCTGATTGATATATTGCTATTTTAATTAAATATTTGGGGTATTTTAGAAGGGTGTTACACGAATCACATGGTATTTGATTTGACTCATGTGAACCAAAATTTTTTCTTTAAAATCAATTGTGATTCGAATCATGATTTAGTGTGACTCAAATCATAGACATGGAACATGATTCAAATAAAATAATAAATTCTTCACTTCACTCCTTTAATTCAAATCCTTCTTTCTTTATTTAAATCATAACCTCGTGATTTAACTCAAATCTTATTTTCTTCCTTTCATCTTTTTGTGCCAAACCTCATGCACATATTTAACCAATTAGTGTCTCTTCTAAAAAGTACTTGATGTGAGATAATCATTTTTCAATAATCATTATTGATGGTTAGTTGAGAGTAATCAAGATATTCACCAAGAACCAAATACTCCTTTTGTCAAGAATCTTGAGAGAAGCCATGAGAGCTTTTTCATTCACACACATTATTCCTTAATTCAAACTTGTGAAAAACTTCTTAGAATATTAATATTGTGAGAGTTTGTAGTTGTGTTGTGTGAGATGCTTTAGATATTATTCATCATCTTCAATCTTATACTAAGAAACCATTATTGTGATGCTCAATTCTAAAGCTTGAGTATGAGAGGTAGATTAAAGGTACATTAGGGAATCTAATATTTTTCTGTGAAATTTGTTCTGTGTATCAGGAGAAAGGATCTCTTCTTGTCCAACGTATTAGATGGTGTATATCGAGCAAGATAAGAGTTTCTCAATACTCCATAGAAGACTTTGGTGGAACTAGGTAAAGGTTGTCGCATATCAAAGTTGCAAGTTGTCCAATCATTTTTGGTTAAAGCAATCGCTCAGATAAGTCTTCGTCCGATTCGAGTAAAAGTTATTACGGAATTGAAGTTTGAAGCATGATTATTATGTCTTGCAAGTGTGTTTGGATCAAGATCATTGAAGATCTTGTTTGTGTGTTAGCAGTTGAGTAATCTTCATCAGCAAAAGGAATATCGTTTTTTATATGTGTTGGCTAAAGCATTGAGTTGTTACTATTTAGTTTGATGATAACTCGTTGTACCAAAATATTTGTATCATTAACTTTGAAATAGTGGAAGATGTTATCGTTTCCAATAGTTAAAACCATTGAAGAGTAGAGTAGGCATATCGATGACGAATTGTCGAACCATTATATATCTTCGTGTACATTTTTCTTTCTCTATCTATGTTTTAATTTTCTGCATAATACCATATGTATTATATTTTGTTCATCTTTAGAATGTCATATAATGTTTTATCATATAAGTTTAGATTTTCGATGCATCTAATTCATTGAACATTTTATTCGTCAATTGAGATTTTGTTAACCCTAAAATTTTGAATTTACATTTCTTTTTAAAACAACTTCTTTTACATTCGTTGTTTGTAATATTAATTGAACCATTCTTATTAAAAAGACGATGAAACATATATTTCTTGAATCCAGCTGTTATATTTTGCTTCCACGCTTTAAACTCAGATTTTTTGAAAAGAATTTGTTTTTGAAAATGGTATAAGGGAGTCGTTCTATTCAACCCCTCCCATTTCTTGACCGTTTCATCTCCATATTCTCGGTTAACAACAATGACCCCAAGAACATGTCAAATCCATCAATACATAAATGACAAAATCTCCAATTCCCTAAAATACAAACTTCCCTCTGAAACCTTTGGAGACGCATCATTAAAGTGACACTTGAGTCTACCACGACTCTCAATCACCCGCTATCATGACCTAATAAAGAAGTTGGTCCATCAGTTTGCGACGAGCAGACACGAAAATGTGTCTACCACCAACCTATTCAATATTCTCCATAGTCCTCCTAAATCTTTGAAAAAAGTATTTCGCCCACTTTAGTGACATGACTATCAAAATCATCTACCCAAACCAAAAAAAAAATCATGTGAACCTTTTAAAGTAAATTGAGAATTATGCATTTTAATGAATATCTCACACAAAACATGCACACATCCTAAAACTAAACACTAGTGTGTATGATTTTTGTTATCATTTGTTAATTATTGTTATTAGAGACTTATCCTAAAAAAAATCACATGTAGACTTTCAATGTGCATTTAAAAAAAAAGACACATGAACACTTTCAAATAACTTTTTTCTAAAACAAAAACAAAATCCAAACAATTTTGTTTTCTTCGAATTTCAAACAAGACCATAATACCACCAATCCCTTATTTTACCCAAATTTCTTTATCCTTCCAAATCCAAACCCACACAAGCTATGTTTCTCAGTCTCATAAACCATAAACTCTCTTTTTCTTCTTCTTCTTATTGCTTCTTCTATCTTCAACCTTCAATTTCACCCAACACTCACACTAAACCCTCTTTCCACATTCACTCACACAAAACCCCACTTTCTCTAACTACAACTCCAAATTATTCAACTACCCCCATTTTTCTCCCATATTTTGAGCTACACGAACAAGAGCAAAACATACAAGAACAAAATGAACAATCCCATCACCCAGATGATCCAATCTACAAATTCTTCAAAACCCGCACTACGGTTCCATCTCAAAACCCTGGAAAAGAAGGGAAATTGTCCCTTCAGAGAAATCGTCGTACAACGTGGCACCTTGCTTCAGAAGAATTTGACGACGAAGAAGAAGAAGTAGAAGAAGAAGAAATCCCTTTGTTGGTTGAAGACAATCAAGAAACGGGGTCTCAAAAGAAGGAATCATCACTGCCTCAAGGCGTTGTTGGGGAAATTCTTCATCTTGCAAAGAATTTGCCACAGAATTTGACTCTAGAGGAAGCTTTGGGAGAGTATGAAAAAAGGGTCAATGAGAAAGAGTGTGTAGAGGTTTTGGAAACACTTGGGAAAGAACACCTTATGGTGTGTTGTTTGTATTTCTTTCAGTGGATGAGGTCACAGGAACCATCGCTTGTTACACCAAGGGTTTTTACTGTGTTGTTCCCTTTGTTGGGAAGAGCAAAGATGGGTGATAAGTTGATGGTTTTGTTCAGAAACTTGCCCTCTGGCAAGGAATTCAGAAATGTTCGTGTTTATAATGCTGCAATTTCAGGCCTTCTCTCTGATGGCAGGTAGCTACACATTTATTCACATTCCATCATTTCTATATTACTGGTATAGCATCTGTGTAGGTGTCTTATTGCAGGTCGTTTCAACTTTTTTGGAGGTACTATGTAGGTTAACCATAGTATAAATGTGGCAAATTAAATAGAGGCCGTATTTGATCACACTTCATTGTGACAAATGTTTGTATGAGGCTCTATTTAACCACGGTTTAACTGTGACAAATTTTGATTCTGTGTCCTAAAAGACGATCCTGAGTTATTGTATAGTATCTATGTGTTACTTGGTATAGTATCTATGTGTTATTCCATGATTGTTATTGTATCTGTTCATACCAATCTAGTTTTTCCATTGTAGCACTATGGTAGTCTTTTATACCTTAGAATACTGCATAACATAAGAGTTTGATGTTGATGCGTTCGTGGTTGTGTTTATTAGATATGAAGATGCTTGGAAGGTTTATGAGTCGATGGAAACAGATAATGTTCTTCCTGATCATGTTACGTGCTCTATTATGATTATTGTTATGAGAAAACTTGGCCATTGTGCAAAAGATGCATGGCAGTTTTTCGAGAAAATGAACAAAAAAGGAGTCCGATTGGGCGTAGAAGTCCTCGGTGCACTGATAAAGTCATTTTGTGTGGAGGGTCTGCTGAGTGAAGCTCTCATCATTCAATCTGAAATGGAGAAGAAAGGGGTTTCTTCCAATGCAATTGTGTACAACACTCTGATGGATGGATATTGTAAATCCAACCGCGTAAAAGAAGCCGAAGGGCTTTTTGTCGAGATGAAAGCTAAAGGGATTAAACCAACCGCTGTTACCTTCAACATTCTAATGCATGCATACAGCCGAAGAGTGCAACCTAAGATTGTAGAGAATCTGCTTTCAGAAATGCAGGATTTTGGCTTGAAGCCAAATGCCAATTCATATACTTGTCTAATCAGCGCATATGGGAGGCAGAAAAATATGAGCGACATGGCTTATGATGTATTCTTGAAGATGAAGAAAGTCGGTATAAAACCCACTTCACATTCCTATACAGCAGTGATCCATGCTTATTCAGCTAGTGGCTGGTACGAAAAAGCTTATGCTGCATTTGAAAACATGATCAGAGAAGGTACCAGACCTTCAATAGAAACCTACACTACTTTACTAGATGCGTTCAGACAAGCTGGTGACACCGAAACATTGATGAAAATATGGAAGCTGATGATGAGGGAGAAAGTTAAAGGAACACAGGTTACATTCAACATTCTTGTTGATGGTTTTGCCAAACAAGGTCTCTTCATGGAAGCAAGAGATGTGATCTTTGAATTCGGGAAGATCGGATTGCAACCAACAGTGATGACCTATAATATGCTGATGAATGCATATGCACGAGGAGGGTTAGACTCGAAGCTGCCGCAGTTGTTGAAAGAAATGGAAGCTCTTAAATTAAGACCAGATTCGATAACATATTCAACCATGTTATACGCCTTTGTCCGTGTTCGAGACTATAAGCGGGCATTTTTTTATCACAAGCAGATGATCAAGAATGGGCAGGTGATGGATATCAATTCTTACCGGAAGCTACGGGATATTCTCGATGTCAAAGCCGCAGACAAGAATAAGAGTGATAAGGTAGCCTTGTATGGTGCAATTAACAAAAAGATGGGCATTATGAAAAATAAGAGGAAAAAAGATGAGTTTTGGAAGTACAAGACGAGACATGTAAAAAAACCTTAGTTCTGATGTTGATGTATAGTAGAAGTTAATGGTGCAATGCCTTGTAAGTTCAATTTTGATCCAATTAAGTTTCTTCATTTTAACTTTGAACAATGTGTCATCATATGATAATTATATTAGTCAATTTGTATTCCAAAAGTATATTAAGTGTATGGTTAATGAAGTTTAAAGTCTTGGTTAATAGTGATCGAAGAAATTGAGATTGAAGGAATAAAAGAAGAATAGTTGGATTATTTGTAACACAAGTAGTAGCTATTAACAGTGTCCAGATCCTCTCCATTTTTCCTCTCTATTACTATAGTTTTGAAGATGTACATTCTATAAATTATTTTGACCAGTCGATGTGTAAAATCGAAAGAAGTCTATGATGAAGTAAGAATGATTGGGTGGAAGTCGAGTAGTAGCCTGGGCTAGAACACGAATTCGCCTAAGGGATACTTGAGATATAATCCGGCCTAACGAAATCATAGTATTGCCGGGTTGAGAGTCCTGATGGGCCGAAGTGGAGAGTCTCGTGTCGTCGAGTATGGAATCCGAATAAGCCGAGATAATAGTCGGACGAAGGGCCACCATCTGAAAACGCTCTCCAAAAATGAAAGGTCATAACGACACCATAATGAAGCAGATGTTACAAGCCATTAAGAAGTGAAATTAAATGATAAAGCGATGACGATTTTCTAGGCATTGAATGCAGAAAGGAAGAGAAAAGGGTTCTTCATTATTGTTGAGGGTGAGAAATGAGCCTATATAAGGGACATCAAGAAATGGGGAAAGACAAACAATAACTACCCGAAAAAACATTTACAGACACTTAACCAACCATTTGAGGCTCTCCTTGACTAGCATGGGAGAAGTCAACCTTTTAGTGTTTTTAGCAAGAAAGTTTGGCGCCCACCGTGTGGTCTTGGTAAATTTTTCCAGGCCACACAAAAAATCATCATCAAAATCGCTAATAGCCCAGCTGTGCGATGTCCGAATCATCTCCTAGCCGAAGTGATCCACCTCCACCACCAGCTTTAACCCAATTATTCGTAGTGGTGGATGCTTTCCATCAATAAAATGAAACATTGCAAGATAGCGTCCACATTTTGCAAACACATAGTCAACAGGACGGGGATGCAGAGGAGAAGCTTCTGGATTCCCAACCATTGTCTGAGGCGATCTAGGATGATCAAGTTCCAGAGAACTTCAAACCACCATTATTGGTATCTTTTGATGATAAAACCGACCCACAGGAGCACATTAGTATGATCAATAATCAGATGGAAATAATAGGGGCTTCTGTCCCTCTTAAATGTAAACTCATGGCAGGTACTTTTAAGGAAGAGGCTTTGCGATGGTATATGAGCTTACCCGGATTCTCGGTCGTTAGCTACCAGGACCTAAATTAAAAGATGGTACAACACTTTTCAACAAGCAAACATAGAAAAATATTGACTACCAGTTTATTCAACGTCAGACAAGGGTACTCGGAGTCTCTCAGAGAGTATCTGGCGAGGTTCAACGAAGAAACTTTTAAGGTGTCTCATCCGAACCAGGAGATGTTCGTGGGGGAATTTCAACATGGTCTCAAAGTCGGTCAGTTCAACAAATCCCTAGCACAAAAATCGTCATCCAGCATGGATGAGGTTATTACCAGAGCATAATGCTATATCAAAAGGCAGGAGAGCAACATGGAAAAGAGGTCTCGAGACGCCAAGGAAAAATGCGAGCTAAAGAATATGAAGTCAGGTATAGGAAGGAGTACCCTAAGCCCGAACCTAGAGATCGGACAATGATAAGACCATCCCGACGACCGTTTGACAAAAGATGTCGAGTATACGTCACTGAATGCCAGACGTGAAGACATTTTGAGATAAGTCTATCATCTCAAATTACTCCCCATCCCGAGGAGTCCAAAAGGGGTCCAAGTCGTGATGGTAAAAGACGAGAGTGCATGATGTGCTACCATAGACTTCGTGGTCATCACACGGAAGGTTGTCATCAGCTCAAAAGAGAAATCGAGATCTTAATTTAGAGAGTTTGTTTGTTGTCTTATGTGAAAGATGTCAGAGGACAACCAGGAAAGAGAAGTCCTCCCAGGGGGGATATCAGCTCGGAAAATCCTCCGCAAAAGAAGGGGAAGAATACACATGAGGTTCGCGAAGCCCGAGTGACCCGTCATACATTGAACACCATTGTTGGAGGATTCACAGGAGGAGGAGAAACCGGTTCATCCAGGAAAAGATATGCCTGGGAAGTGATGCATATCAGACAAAACCCACTTTTAGAAGAAGATGAAAACTCGATCGTAACCAGTTTTTCTAGAAAAGATGTCGAAGGAGTATTGGCTCACAAGAACGACCCAATGGTAATTAAAGTACAAATTCATGACTGGAGCGTGAAGCGAGTCTTAGTAGCTCCGGGAAGTTCAGCAGATGTTTCATATTGGGATGCATTCAAGAGTATGAATTTTGATATGATCGAGTTGTTACCTTTTAAAGGTACTTTGGTCGACTTCTCCGGAGAACAAGTGCAGGTTCTAGGGTATATGCCTGTGATAACAACTTTTGGAAGTGAAGACAACACGAAAAGTGTCAAGGTTAAGTACTTGATTGTCAATGCCGCGTATCCCTACAACATTATTATTGACAGACTGCCATTCAATATTTTAGAGGCGACATTATCCACTTTATACCTTACACTGAATATCCTCTCGAAGATGACCGTGTAAGGGTAGTAAAAGGTGATCAAAGATTAGCAATGTTATAAAGATATTCTGAAGCTAAAAAAGAAAGCTCAAGTTGATTAACCAATAAAAGGTGATCATTTATAGGTGAATCTAATTGATGTTGATACAAGAGAAGACTCAGCGGAAGATAGTCTGACACCCATCGAGGATGTGAAGAAGGTACAGATTGGTTCCCAAACATCCCAGACGACTCAAATTGGTTCTAATTTGTCTCTAGAGGAGGAAGTCGAGATCATAAGAATATTGAAGGAGAGCATACATATGTTCGCATGGAAACCGACTAACATGTTTGGATTCGATCCAAACATAATTTGCCACCATCTGGCGTTGGATGCAACCATCAAGCCAGTGTCTCAGAGAGAGTAAAGGATGGAGAGAAGAGGAGAAGAGCGATAGAAGATGAAGTCGGAAAGCTTGTGAGGGTCGGTTTCATCCAGGAAATTAAGTACCCGGCCTGGTTGGCTAATATAGTCATGGTAAAAAAGAAAGTGGGAAAGTGGAAAATGTGCATGGATTTCACTGGCTTGAATAAGGGATGTTCCAAAGATCGTTATCTTCTTCCTCACATTGATCGGCTCATCGACGGGGCTTCTGGTTTCTGTCTTCTCAGTATCATGGATGCTTACTCGGGTTACGATCAGATACGGATGAATCCGTTGGATGCTCCTAAGATGGTTCATGACGAACATGAATAATAATTATTATAAGGTGATGCATTTTAGACTAAAAAATGCAGGGGCTACCTACCAAAGACTGATGGATATGGTATTCGCTTGATAGATAGGGCGGAACCTGGAGGTATATGTGGATGATATGGTGATAAAAACCCCATAAAACTGGAAACACGTCAAAGATTTAGAAGAAACATTTGCGTCAATCATAAGTTACAACATGAGGCTTAACTCGGACAAGTGCACTTTCTGGGTACAAGCTGGGAGATTCCTTGGGTTTATGTTGACCAACAGGGGAATAAAAGCAAACCTAGATAAATATCAAGCAATCAATGATATGAGAAGTCCATTAATAGTAAAAGAGGTACAACAGTTGACATTACGTTTGGTCGTTTTATCTCGCTTCTTGTCTTGTGCAAGAGATAAGTCTATTCATTTCTTCGCCGCGGTGAAGAAGTCAGCGAAGTTCCAGTGGACGGAAGAATGTGAAAATGCTTTTAAATAAGTAAAACGTTTCATGGCTGCACCTCTCATCCTGATACGACCGAAGGAGAACCATGTATCATCCTGTATCTGGCCATTTCAGACAAGGCTATGAGTTTCGTGTTAGTCCAAAAGACGGAGGAAGGAGAGAAGCCAATATATTTTGTTAGTAAGGTGCTAAGAGGAGCGGAATTGTGTTATCATAAGATTGAATGTCTTGCATTGGCAGTAGTGATTACAACTCGGAAGTTGAGATACTACTTCCAGGGACACCCTATCATTGTCAGAACCAATTATTCTATCAAGCAGGTCTTGAAGAAACCGGACTTGGCAGGAAGAATGGTGGTATGGGCAATAGATCGTCAGAGTATGATATAGAGTTTGTGCCTCAGAGTAACATCAAATCTCAAATGCTTGTTGATTTCCTGGTTGAATTGAGTGCTTCGGCCTCAGAAGAGTCATCATCCAGATGGACTCCATTTGTGGATGGATCCTTTAATCTTAAAGGAAGTGGAGTTGAGATAGTATTGGAGGGCCCAGGTGACCTGATCTTAGAATATTCTTTGTGTTTTAATTTTTAGGCTAACAATAAATAGGCAGAGTATGAAGCTTTGATTGCAGGAATGAGGTTGGCAAAAGAGGTTGGAGTAATACATTTGCTTGTTCAAACTGTCTCTCAGTTAATCACCAGCCAGGTCAGAGGAGAGTTTCAGAAGAAGGATCCATCGTTAGTCAGATACTTGCAAAAAGCTCTCAAGATATCTCAGGCGTTTGTGGAATTTGAGGTAAACCATATTCCCATAGGAGAATGTCATAGTCGACCTCTTAGCCCGGTTAGCGAGCACCAAAGATTCCGATTTAAGCAAGACGGTAATTCAAGAGACCTTAGAAGCACCGAGTACAGAGGTTGAAGAAGTTATGACATTGGATAATGCAAGGGGATGGATGATACATATTGTTTGGTATTTGACTCAGAATGAGCTACCAAAAGAAATTGTGAAGTTTATTAACTAGCAAATTTATTCTTCCAGCTTCATGAATCTTCAATTCTTCAAGTAACATATCAATCCATTGTGATTGACAAGCTTTGAGGCTACAACATATTTTATCTCACAATATGATAGAGTAACTATTGATTTCTTTTTTGAACTCTCTGAGATTGGTGTTCCATCAATCATAAATAGATAGTCTACATTACTTTTTCTTGTTTTTATCTTTTGGATCATTCTTGTCATCTTATCACCTCTCCCTCCAAATTTGAGTAACCATATGCAATTGCATCTCCTTTACTATCCGTCTGGTTTGGTATCAAATTCCACAATTGTGCCTTTAACATTCCGAGTGCCCCTTTTTGAAATCATTAGATGACATATTCTTGGCTATTCCATGAATCTTCTCGTCAAGACTACACTTTATTAACCTTGTATTGCATAAGTACATGAAGGAGCCAGTGCTTTATTTGTATAGTGATGCATCAACTGAAGTTGTGTATTTTTCCCAATTGTGCTCCCCGTTCCATTGGAGTTATTGTAGCATGGCAATCGCTTGAATGAAACCTTTTCAATATATATTCAACATACTTCTTTTTTAGAAAGATATTTATGCTTATTTACATAAATTCCATTCCCAATAAATATGACATGTTTTAAAAGTCAGACATTTCAAACTTTGCATTATGACTACCTTGAAGGCTTTTAACTCCTCTTCATTTGCTCCAATGATATAGACACAATATTAACAACTTCTTATTGCTTGTTTTTCTTATATAGACACAATACTAACAATCTTCTGATGTACATTAATTGAGGAGGAAAGTGTCAATTATTTTATTCCAAACTTTAAATTTCCACTTCAAATCCTATACTATCTCTGATAGTTAATATAATAAAAAAATTATTTTTTAAATTTATTGAAGAATTAATATATTTGAACCGCATATAATTTAGATACATTGATTTTTTTAATGGCTCATTTAAGGAAATAGATTTGGGAATTTCTTATTTCATTCTATTGGGTGGAAGAATACTCTATAGAAAACTGAAAATGTCTCTCATATTCCGGAGATACATAACTGGAGGCACCATGCACCACTTTATGACGCATCAAATGAGTGTGACCTAAGAGTAAAACAAAATTTTATTTCGGAGATGAATCTTCGGGTATTTTCAACAAATATATTGATATTTGAGCAACACAGTGGATATTCTGGAGATGCATCTCCGGAGGTTTGGGGCGGAATTTTGAAATATCTGTCACCTTTGCATGTCTGGTATTTACGGAGTTGTATTTCCGAAATAAATTGATAAAACACTCACCTGCACAATCGCAAACCCATACTTGCTTTCAACTCCAAACCCTTTACAAAAATCCTTTCATTCTCAATCAACATTTTCACTCCAAATCTGCATTCTTGTATTTCATCAAATGATCGTATTATGTATATTGGGTGGCTTTCAAAATCACGACACTTTGTTCAACGGAGTGAACGACTCATTCAACAACAAAAGTCGAGACTTGGCCGGATCAATTTGTGGAAAGGATGAAGACTTCACCAAATTGAGTGGCATTGAAAGAGAATCAAATGCACAAAATTCAAAGGGGGACCACCCATACTTATAGATTTAGCCGACGGAAAATCTTTCTATTCTTTTTAGTTTTTCGTCATCAATTAATTGTATGTAATTGTGTACTAGTATTAATGAAGTGTAATATATACGATTTCAAATATTTTAATCCATTGTGATGTTTGTCAAAAAAATTGTCCATTTGCCAAACAAAACACACAGATTATGTTTTCTATTTAGATTAGAAGAAGTTTCGGGTATGCATCTCCAGAATAAGATAATAGGGTGGTACCGGAGATGCATCTCCGGAATCTCGATATAATTTTTTTATGTTCATGTTTGTCTACAACTTTTATAAATATAGACTCATGTTTTTTATTTCATATAAACATAAAATGCCGCAAATGAAAATAATCTGATATTTCACAAATGTCTCCTTTTCCAGCGCAACACCCAGGCGGAAATTAAAGATCAATGAGTACACCTCTTTTGCAGATATGCAATACGAAGTGCATAATCTTCTACCTTACCGAGAAAATTGAAAAATTGTGAAGTTCGAATATCGTTCACTGTCAATTAACAACGAAGACAAGATTGAATTCAACAACTATGAGATTAAGACAAATGCAAATGTAAGGACTATGTGGAATATATTTTTCCGTTTCGAAACAAAAGTTCTGATCGAGGTGGAAGCGACAATTTCAAGACCGATCAAAGATAATTGTGAAGATGTTGTATCGTCCACCTGAATATTGAAATATAATGTCTGATTGTATGTTAACATCACCTGTAATGTTGATTTTATGTTATGAATGGTCATTTTATTTTGTTAAAATACAACTTTATAGTTTTTTCTTTTATTTTTCTGTCTCAGTATGCTACGGAGATGCATCTACGGACAGATTCAGAAGATACATCTCCAAATCAAAAAAAAGTCACGCTCAATAATTGGGTTAGATCGCGTGTGTTTGGGATGCTTTTGGAGATGCAACTCCGAAATTTAGAAACACTTTTGTATTTTCACGTGGTGCCCTAATAATATATAAGGTGCATTAAGAAATCTCCAATAAATTTTACATCTACTTAGATGCATAGTCCAATCTCTATATTGTTATTTCCACACATTATTGTTCTTGTCAATATTCTTGAGTTTCATGGTTGAATACTAAACCATTTAAAGCTTTATTAAAATTAATTGGCTCTAACTCTGCAGTGGTGACCTTATTAACTAAGTAATCGTCTTATGTGATTACTAGATTAGGAAACACATCATAACTCCTAATTGATTGAGTTATAGTCCTATTTGATCTTAAACTTTTTTCAGGAACCTCAGTGTTTCAGTTGGTCTTCTTTTAATACAACAACTTTTATATCATTTCATACATATCTTCATTGTTAGAACTTCTGCTTACCGTGACTAGTTTCTAGTTCCAACTTTTCTTTTCATCAAATATCACATCTCTCAGTGATTACAAGTTTGTTTTATTTTAAAGCATATAATTTGTATTTTGACAGTTACATGATCAAATTTCTCTATTTTGACAGAACTTCAATAAAACCATAAACATGTTGTACAATCATAAATAACTCAGTCCATCGAGTCCTTCCATTAGCTTCCTCTTCGCCTAATCGTTTTTTTCGGTCGCTGATTGGTGTATCCAGTTTGCTCTCCATATGATAGGTGACGATAGGAGCCGTTCTGTTTTCCACCCTAATGACTTGACCTGTACCAAACAGACTCAGTTTCGATAAACTCTTCAAAAGAATCTTACAATAACCGAGTTATTTAGACGATGCCTTAGTTTTCCATCCATATTCAAATATGTACCTTCTGAATAAATACTTCATACTGATTTTCCATCCATGTTTGGCTGTCTGAATGCAAAGATTTGCTTTTATAAGCATTATTTGCAAGGACAAGAGCGTGAATAAAGGACTTTAGGATATCAGCGCCATTTGAATCTTTATGAACAATAACGTTAACGATTCCTTTCTTTTCCACTAGTAAGTACTTGGCTAAATACAGCATCGAGAAAACGAAATAAGGTTTTAAGACTTAAAGTAAGAAGCGGAAAGCAAGTAGTTGAATTTTTTTTGAGAAATTAACCTTTTGTGTAGTAAGATGCTACCGAAAGCAAATGCTCCTTACTGTACAAAGAGAGTTTTCTAAGTAAGCTTTATGAATGGCATTTCAAAGAAGAAATTTGTTATCTATGATGAGGGCACGGACTAAATTTTAGAAACTCACATTTCCATTTCATCGAATGAAGAAATCCTTGTGCCTAAACGTACTTTTGTATCCAATGAATTAGCCTTCTTTGAATGCCATGGAGTTAGTTGTATCGGTAAAACATGCTCCAGTGAAGAGACCTGTTTAGGGGAGAGAACTGGCAAAAAGTTTAGAAGCAGGCATTAATATAGAGAGAAACAATGAGAACAGAATAAGCTAGTTTCTAAATTGGAAATAACATTCTCTTTCACAGGGTGCTAACTCTAACATCAAAGATAAGTCGTAAAAATGGAAACAGATAATACCTTGGCCAGTCTCGGTGAAATGGTGCAAAAGAATAGAGCTTCTTTCAGGGTTTAGTGAGTTCAGTGCCAAGCATCGAACAGCTCGGTAGTTTGCTACATTGAAACAAGCTTTTAATATATAGCCTCATTTTCTTTTAATGTTCTTCACAATTCCAAAACTCGAAAGAATGCATAAAAACAAATTACAATTTGAAAACATACCATACATATGAAACATGGTCAGAGACAAAAAAGAAAACCAAATTGCTAGTGGGTGTCCAATAGTAATGCGAGCAACAAGCATTCCCAGTGCCATGCCAACCATCATAGCCACAGTTTCTTGACTTCCTTCCTATTGATGTATGTTCACAAATCAAAATATCTCTATTTTTAATGCCCTACTAAATAAAAGACTTAATGATAATCTAAACAGTTAATATTAATACAATTTATACCTTAGCAGATATATCTGCAGCATTATCCTGAAGAGCAAAATGTTGAGTCAAAGCTGCTCTAGTGGCTCCACTCGCAACTCCGGCTAGTTCAAAATCATGATTTAAGAAGCAAAATATTAATTTAAAAAAAATTCAAATACGATATCAATCGGGAAATAAAAGAAGAAAAAGAGTATCCTGATTTTGGATAATTCCAAGCATATATTTCTGTTTAACAGCTTTAATTCTTAGGAAATGGTTTAGTCTATAATGTAACATCAACTTATCTTACAAAATTACTGACATGGAAACTAAAGAGAAGTAAAAAATTACAGAAACTAACTAATAAATTATGTTACAGATCTATTTTTGAAGTTAAAGAAATGTTGGAACTTACTGAAAGATCTTGATATGCTTCCTAAGCAAACAATAAAAACAAAAGCTGATGGAAACAATGGTGAAATGAGGTCCATTAGCATACCTGCAATCGGTTCATACAACTTAACAGATTGATATGAGATACAAAGATTGCAATGTAGACGATCAAATATAACAATGTAGCATCAATAAAAGATATATTGAAGCCTTCCGGCATCATTCTCCCCTTACGACCAAATAGTGTTATGTTGTTTGGTCGAAAGGGGAGAATGATGCACATGTAGGCCTCAAGATTCATTTCCAATCTCAGTCCTTGAATTGATATACTATGAAACTAACATTCAATCGGTTAAACTATTATTGGCCTATGCCTATACATCACAGGAAAATTTTCATAAAGAACATGGTTACACAAATCTCTTCTATAAAAAGACGAAGTGTCAAATAATCTACCAAGATCGTTCATGAGATCTGCAACCAGACGCCACATTTTTGCATTACTATCAAGATTTGATCCCTGCAGCATATACAATAAATAGAAATATAGTTAATAAATCATGCTTTCAGAATCATTTGAGTGGAGATTGAACCCGCATAGAGTTATTGCTGCATATTTCATTTCAAAATTAATAAGAACTATAATTTCATTTGAGATACAGACCTGGTAGAACGTGAATAAGATTCCTCCAACCATGCCAGTTAGATCTCTCAAAAACCACTGGAAATAGTTTCAACATTCAATACCAACACAATGCAGCCTAAGAAACACTAAAAGCAACTTACCAAAATAAAACCAAAAAAGACAAACAGCCCCAAGCCCGACACCATGCAAACACCAGACATGATACTCACACGTTGGGACATTAATAATAATTTGAAAAATGAAAGTAACCACATGTGTCGGTTTCTGACACTGACACAGACTCGTGTTGAACACCAGACAAGAGTTTACACAAACAAATTTAAATTGTAAAATCATGATTGAAAAACTGAAATATGTATTTGGAAAGCAGCAAACCAAACATAATATATAACTATCAAGAATTGCATTAGGTTGGCATTGATCTACTTAAAATCTACAATATCAGTAGCTTTCTTGACGAGCTTCACATGTAAGATGGATAGCTTTCAGTGATTATCAATTTGTAACATCATTATCATCGGAGTCTAATTTCCACCAAGAACCTTTGTCATCATTGTAGTCATTATCAATTTCATCATAGATATCTTCAATATCATCATCTCCAGATGCTTCAGCATCTGCATCATCCATGTTGAGTTTCTTTTTATCCACATCTGGATTGTACGTCCACTCCAACCTTTTCAATATATCACGATCTTTCCAATTTTCCATAACCGATACAGCCTCCTTCTTAGCCTTCCCCATCAAAATTTCCTCCCAGGAAAATGCAGTATCGGCAGTCCTTTTCAAGACTCCGTTACTACTAATATCCCCAATAACAACAGTCTTGAGACATCGCAACTTTGCTTCCTTTATCACATCAACAAAATCAGAATCATCTGATACAAGGACCACGCACTCAACCCGCCTGTGATCCATCATATCCACCATATGCTTTTGCAGCGCAACATCTGTAGCTTGCGGCCTATCCAACACGGTTTGAACCCAAAACCCTGCCCGTTTCAGCTCATCAGCCAAACCATACCCAACTTTAGGAGTCAGAACAGCCCTTGCAGCCTTCTTATACTTGTCCATTTTCATAGAATACTTTCCCACCAATTTCACTTTCCTACTCCCTCTAGCAGACTCTATCTGATTCACCCTTTTCGCGTGCTCACGCTCATGCAGCTGCTTGAAATGGTTAACAAGTTTTTCATTAGTATAAAACTTTCTCCCGCAAACACGACAAAGATGAGGCTCATTACGTTTGATCACACCCTTATTCTCCAAACTATACAACAATTGCCTCTCTTTCCGACTCTCCCGAACAACATGAGGGACATGGCTGAAAGTGTGGCTATTCGCATAAGCCACCATATGGCGAACAACCCCGAAGGAAGCTGCAGCTACTCTGAGCTTATTGGCAACTTCATAGGGTGGAATTGAATTGGGTGGTTTGTTATCCAAATCCCAGAAAAGCCCTACTCTACATAGCTTCTCAGAATGACAGTGTCTCAAAGCACCATATGATTCTTTGCGTGTGGCTTCTATTGTGTAGAAGATTCTACGGAATTTGAGGATTGAAACCATAAATAACTAATAGGTTTTATGTTGTTCTACAAATCAAACAGCCTGAAAAGAAAACTGAATCTAATCAAAAAGACATATTAATGAACAACATAGTGAAGGGAGGTCCTCGCCTACAACGGTGGTTCTGGCAGAGAGAGGGGACTGAAGAAGGGCCGTCAATGGCGGGTGCGAAGGGCGGAACGGAGCCGGTAACGGGCTGCTCCTTCCAATATTGAGAATGAGAGAAAACCCTAAACGAAGAGAGTGAGTGAAAGGAAGTGAGAAATTTGGAGTAAGAAACGAACCTCCGCATTTCACGATTAACAACAGAGAATTGCAGTGTTGCGCTCAGTTCAGCATTTATAGTACTTCACTTCCGACTGAGAGATCCCTTTAATGCAGAAGATGTTGTTAGGTTCTTCACTACCGACTGAGAAAGTCTCGTTAATCTTTGAGGATGTTGTTAATCAAAAAGCGGTATCATTATATATATATATATATATATATATATATATATATATATATATATATATATATATATATATATATATATATGTATATATATACACACATATATTAAAACTAATATCCAACATATTGAACTAATATCCAACACATATATATATATCAGCATATTAACTAATATATCTAACATATTGAAATATTAACGTATATTAACTAATATCCAACAAATATAAACTAATAACAACAAAAGATTCAAAGATTCATATATTCAGATTTTTAAAAAACATAGAGAAGAAATGTGTAACTTAGAGGAAAAATTAAACAACTTTGAATCTTTGATTTTATTCTCCTTGCAACAGTTTAAATATTTATTAAAAAATTAGAAAATGAATAAAATATATTAAAACTAGGGATTTGATATAATCCAAAAATCAAAAGATTTTTTTTTATAAAATTACCTTTTAAATAAACCTATAGAAGATTTTTTGATGAAAAATATGAGTTTGGTGGTGGAAGAGTGAGGTTAATGACGTAACATTGGGGGGAAATGAAAAAACCAGACAAGTAGAAAGATAAATAGATGCTGAAGTGGTGGAGGAATGGGGAAATGAAAGTGGTGCATCAAATATATGATTGTATTTGAGGGGGCTCCCCATGCCAGTTGAACGATAATAAATAGTTAGGGTAGCCCCTCACAAATTATAATGACTTTATTAAAGAGACTGACGTGCGCTCAGGTGATGGGATAATGTGCAGATGCAACTCAAATTAGTTAGGGGTTGTCCCTCAGAAATGCAACAGAAAATTATGGCTAGGGGTTACCCTTCACAAATGTAAACACTTTTATTAGAGTGTCTGACACAAAGTAGTTGTGACAGGACAATTTTAAAATGGTTGAAACTATTAGCTATGGGTTTCTGTTTCCCCTTGCTAATGTTATCGAAACTTTTAGCTAGGGGTTTCCCCTAAAAAATGGTCAATTTCAAAATTTAAAATATCCCTTCTTAAGATTTGGAGGGGTTGCCCCGGACTAATCAAGCAATTTCTTGTAGTGGACAACTCGGTTGATCCCTCGTTATCAGTTTGTCCCTCTTTAAAACACTTTATTAATGCTTTCTCACAATAAATGTCTTTTTATTAACATTCTTTATTGACTTTCTATTAATTGAAAAATTCAAGTGTAACAATTATATTATATTTCCATTAAAAAATGTTTAAAAACATATTCGATGAATTTCATTTTCTAATTTTAAGTTTTAATTTGTTAAATGTTATATTTTAAACCAAGCTTATTATTTTGCCGCATATTTATAATATTTGAATTAAAAAATTTAATATGTCAATTTTAATATCATAAAATTGATTGAAAATAAACCATATTGAATTCAATTTGTTGAATTCAATTTTTTAAATAGTTATTCATAATGGAACCAAACAATTTATATTATAATGTTTTCTTCAAAACCATTCAAATCACCTTGAAAACACTCATACATTTTAAGGTGGTTTGATTCATAATTATTAGAAGTAATTCATATTTATTAGTTTTGCTATTTTCTTAGCCCCTAAGTTTGTTAGAGGGTATTTTAGTATTTTATCCTATTCTAGTAACCCTAGTTTTAGCTTATAAATAGGGTGACAATCATTGTAACTTTTATCATGTTTGTAGCCGTCATTCTCTTTATAATAATATTCTACCTTTGCACCAACAATTGGTATCTAGAGCTCCGGTTCGGATTCATTGGGAAACACGGGAAACACGAGTGAACGTGGGTCTTGTGTGTTTGATTTTGATTCTTAGATTCGTGTTGAATCTTGAACAAAATCTGATCAGAATTTTAATTCTGTGGGTTGGGAAACACTGTGTGAGAAATCTGAGTGTACTGTGCAAGGTAGAAAGATGAACGGAAACGGCAACATGAACACCAAACTTCCAGTATTTGACGGTAAAAACTGGAATCGTTGGATGATCCAAATGCGTGTACTGTTCGGTGCTCAAGATGTTCTAGATTTTGTCACTGATGGTTATGTTCCGGTAGCAGCAGATGCGACGGATGAACAGAAAAACGCGCAGAAGGAAGTAAGGAAGAAGGATCAGAAAGCATTGTTCTTCATTCATCAATGTGTTGATGTAAATGTGTTTGAGAAGATTGCAGATTCAACGACAGCAAAGGCTGCGTGGGACACACTGGTTAGATGTTATGGTGGTGACGCATCAGTGAAGAAGGTGAAGCTTCAGTCCTTGAGAAAGCAATATGAGAATCTCAACATGAAGAATAATGAGAAAGTTTCTGAATACATCTCCAGAGTGATTCTGATCACTAATGAGATGAAAGCGTGTGGAGAAACTCTTTCTGAAGAAACAATCATGGAGAAGGTATTGAGATCCCTTACCTCTCAATTTGATTACATTGTGGTAGCAATAGAACATTCCAAAGATCTGAGCACCATGAGAAGTGAAGAGCTGCAGAGCAGTCTAGAAGCGCAAGAGTTGCGTTTGACTGAGAGAACTTCTGAAAGGGAAGTAGAGCAGCAGGCTCTGAAAGCAACTTCTGATAGGAGGTATCAGAAGCAGTCAGAAGCCAGGAGAAGATCTGATGGTGGTCAGAAGTCAGAAAGCTCAACCTCTGATAGACAAAAGAATGCTCAGAAGGGAAAAGAGAAGTATGACAAGAAGAAAATCCAATGTTACTGTTGTAAGAAGTTTGGTCACTTTGCTAGAGACTGTTGGTCAAACAAGGAGAGAAAATCAGAAGAAGCAAATATAGCCAGAAGTTCTGATGACGAATTTGTGCTATTGATGGCCTCTGAATCTGGTGATATGGATCTGATAGACTGGTGGTATATGGACACTGGCTGTTCAAATCATCTTACTGGAAACAAGAAATGGTTGGTTGACTTTGACTCTGAAAAGAGGACAAAGATCAGATGTGCTGATGACAAATATCTTAATGCAGAAGGTATGGGAAATGTCAGAGTGATTCTGAACAATGGGAAAACAGCATTGATTCAGAACGTGTGGTATGTACCTGGCATCAGAAGCAATCTGATGAGTGTGGGACAATTAATTGAGAAAGGTTTTTCAGTTACCATGAAGGACAATCTTCTGACGCTGTATGACTGCAATTAGAAGTTGATTATGGAGTCAGAACAGGGAAGGAATAGAACATTCAAGGTGAATGTCAGAACTACAGACTCAGAATGTCTTAGTGCAACAAGTGCTGAGAAGGAGAGTGAGCTGTGGCACAGAAGATTTGGTCATTTGAATTTCAGAAGCTTAAAACATCTGAATTCAAAGAAGTTGGTACATGGAATTCCTGCAATTAAGAAGCCTGAAAAGTCATGCAAAGTTTGCATGGAAGGAAAACAACCACGATTGCCATTTGCGTCAGAAACTGCTCCAAGAGCAAAACATGCCTTGGGAGTTGTACATTCTGATGTGTGTGGTCCATTTCCAGTAGCATCGATTGGAGGGAATAAATACTTTGTGTTATTTGTTGATGAATTCACAAGAATAACATGGGTATCCCTTATTAAGTTTAAACACGAGGTGTTTGATGAATTCAAGAAGTTCAGAATGAAGGCTGAGAATCAGAGTGGTCAGAAGTTGAAGATTCTTAGAACTGACGGTGGAGGTGAGTATAACTCCAAAGAGTTCCAGAAGTTCTGTGAGGAGAATGGAATTGAGCATGAGGTTACTGCTCCTTATACCCCTCAACACAATGGTCTTGCTGAAAGAAGAAACCGCACTTTGCTTGATATGGTGAGAAGCATGCTAAAGGAGAAGAAGCTTCCTCAGAAGCTCTGGAGAGAAGCTGTTGCCACTGCAACGTATGTACTCAACCGATGTCCTACGAAGAAGTTGAAGGAAATAGTTCCAATACAGAAGTGGACTGGAGATAAGCAAAGTGTTAGTCATCTGAAGGTGTTTGGTTCTGTTTGCTATAAACATGTTCCAGAAGCCAGAAGACAGAAGCTGGATGATAGAAGCAAAGTGATGATTCTGATAGGGTACCACAGTACAGGTGCATACAAGCTCTATTGTCCAGAAACCAATAAAATTGAATTCAGCAGAGATGTGATTGTGAAGGAATCAGAAGTTTGGAATTGGGATAAGTCTCAATCTGATTCTGATGTTAGAACTTCTGAAGAAAGGTCAGAGTTAAGAATTTCTGAAGTTGGAGTAAACTCTGACGTTGATTCTGATTCTGATAGTGATTCTGACTCTGGAGAAGACTCAGAAGATGAAGGTGACTCTGATGATCCAGACTCTGATGACCCAGACTCTGATGGTAATCCAGATTCTGGTGGCAATTCAGACTCTGGAAATATGCCAGACCCTGAAGATGATCAAAGCTCTGGAGGAAGTCAACCATCTGAAGCTAGAAACTCTGAAGCTCAAGACTCTGAACAAGTTCAGAGACCACAAAGAATCAGAAACATCCCCAGAAGATATGCAGAATTTGACATGCTGCAAGACACTGAAGTAGACTCTGAAGGAGAAGTTATTCAGTGTGCCATGTTAGTAGACTCTGAACCCATAAGTACAGAAGATGCTCTTAAGCAGAAGCTCTGGCTGAAGGCTATGAAAGAAGAACTTGATGCTATAAAGAGAAACAAGACTTGGAAGCTGACAGAACTTCCAAAAGACAAGAAAGCCATCAGCGTCAGATGGGTTTTCAAGCAGAAGTTAAAGCCAGATGGTTCAATTGGCAAACATAAAGCAAGGTTGGTAGCCAGAGGATTTCTACAGAAACCTGGGCTGGATTACTCTGAAGTGTTTGCACCTGTAGCAAGACATGAAACAATCAGAATGGTGATTGCAATAGCTGCTAACAGGAATTGGCCTCTGATACATTTAGATGTAAAATCTGCATTTCTGAACGGTCCATTAGAAGAAGAAGTTTACATGTCACAACCTCCTGGATTTGTGAAAAAGAACCATGAAGGGATGATGTACAAATTATACAAAGCTCTATATGGATTGAAACAAGCGCCCAGAGCTTGGAATCAGAAGATTG
Organism: Lathyrus oleraceus; assembly: GCF_024323335.1. Taxonomy (NCBI): domain Eukaryota; kingdom Viridiplantae; phylum Streptophyta; class Magnoliopsida; order Fabales; family Fabaceae; genus Lathyrus; species Lathyrus oleraceus. Next base: position 89,782,911 of record NC_066581.1, read on the forward strand.
ATTCATTTTTCAAGAAGCAAGGCTTTCAGAAATGTGAGATGGAGTACGGTGTCTATGTTCAGCATACTTCTGAAGGAAATATGACTCTGGTATGTTTATATGTTGATGATATACTGCTGACTGGAAGTTCTGAACAGGAGATAGCCAAGTTCAAGACAGTTCTGATGAATGAATTCGAAATGACTGATCTAGGCAAAATGACATACTTTCTAGGGATGGAGTTCAGATACTCTGAGAAAGGTATTATTTTGCATCAGCTCAAATATGAATTAGAACTTCTGAAGAGATTTAATCTGAAGAATTGTAAGATTGCTGTCACACCTTCTGATACAAATCAGAAACTGGATTCTGACTCTGATGGAAAGGATGTGGACGCTACAACCTTCAAACAGTTGGTTGGTTCTCTGAGGTATTTGTGCAATACCAGACCTGATATTTGCTATTCAGTTGGGATGGTTAGTAGGTTCATGAGTAAACCTAAGTGGTCCCATTACCAAGCTGCTGTCAGGATTCTGAGGTATATCAAGGGAACTCTGAAGTATGGAGTATTATTTCCTTCTGGAAGAAAGGATGAGTCAGAACTTCTGAGTTATTCAGATTCTGATTGGTGTGGAGACAGAGTTGACAGAAGAAGTACGTCTGGGTACTTATTCAAATTTCTGGGAGGTCCCATTTCTTGGTGTTCCAAGAAGCAACCTGTTGTGGCGTTGTCAACTTGTGAAGCTGAATACATTGCAGGTGCTGTTACTGCATGCCAAGCTGTGTGGATTCTGAATCTATTGCAGGATCTGAAGATTAAAGTAAACAAACCTCTGGAGCTGATGATTGACAACAAGTCTGCAATCAATCTTGCCAGAAACCCAGTGTTGCATGGGAGAAGCAAGCACATTGAGAGCAAGTATCATTTTCTGAGACATCAAGTTCAGAGGGGAGTGTTAGAAGTTGTACACTGCAGCACTCAGAAACAGTTGGCAGATGTTCTGACGAAAGCTATCAAGACTGATCAATTTCTCAGATTAAGGGATGGAATTGGTGTTACAAGTTTTGATGGAATATGAATTAAGGGATGGTATTAGAAGTAATTCATATTTATTAGTTTTGCTATTTTCTTAGCCCCTAAGTTTGTTAGAGGGTATTTTAGTATTTTATCCTATTCTAGTAACCCTAGTTTTAGCTTATAAATAGGGTGACAATCATTGTAACTTTTATCATGTTTGTAGCCGTCATTCTCTTTATAATAATATTCTACCTTTGCACCAACAAATATGACTTCTCAACGTTGTCAGTTTTCTTATATTCTAGTTGTTTTATGCATGAATTTATAATGATATTAGGTAAGTGGAATTTCTTTTTTATCTTTTTTTTTGTATATTTTTTAGATAAATAACTTATATGTTTAAAATAACTATTTATGTTTGATTCAGATATTGTAACAAATTTGGAGACTTGAACATTAGTTGAAAAATCAATATATATTCATGAGAGTGACGTAGACCTAAGATTTTGCTGCATAGGGAGTTGTAGTCCTGACTGTTCTATATATTGCATCAATGAGGGGATGCGTACAAGGTGGAGAGTGTAATTCTCAACTTGAAAATAAGTGTTGTTGTTGTTTAGTATAATGAGTTACAATTTCTTGCTATAATTCTTGAAAATATATAGATGCGTTTTATTTTTGGCTTTAGAACTTATAGTGTGTAAGAACTATTTATTTGAGAACCGTAAACTTGATTAGGAATAAAAGCACTTTAAGATTTATATTTGTTCATTAGAAATCAATTATACAAATTAGTATGGGTGTTTGCTACAGTTTTGAGATAAAGATAATAATTTATATTGTAGGGTTCAATTTTGAATAGTTATTTCTAAAGCCCGATCAAAATAGATCTAACTTAATGTGATTTATTTTGAAAAAAATGTTAGAATTTGAAATTTATAAATTGAAGTTTTTAATTATAATATTGCAAAGATGCAGTAAAATAATAAGTTTGGCTTAAAATATACCATACTAAAACTTAAAATTAGAAAATAAATTTTTTTGAATTTGTTTAGAATCCTAATATATGGCACGCATATGTGTAGATTGAGTTAGGTCTAACTATATTTCTTAATATGGTATCAAAAGTTTAGTTTAAGATCTGACGGACCACTTGGTATCAAATGTGATTAGGCAAGATCAATGTACTCGACTACTGTAACCATTTTACCTTCAATTCTATCTTGAGTCTTCGTAGCATTATTGAAGTCACCAAGCAATCACAAAAGACCCTACTGTTGACCACGATTAACTTCAATATCTTTCCATAAAATTCTTCTTTGATCAAGGGTATAAAGGGCATAGATAGCAGTTAGCCAATATTGAAACTTTCCCTGAAGATCATACACACCACAGTGAACCAATTTGCTAGTACTACTAATGACCCTAATGTCAACGGAAGTATTATCCCAGGCTATCCAAATCCTACCATTAGCATGATTAGCAAACTTTTCAAGATAAGTACCTTAAAGATGAAGCAACTTCCTGATATTAGTAGCATTATCTTTCTTCACCCTAATTTCCAATAAGATAACAATGTTGGGTCGGAACTCTAGGATACGGGAGCTAATTTCTCTGAGCTTACCCTTTTTATTTATCCCCCGAATGTTCCAAGCAAGCATCATCTTCCAATATCTTGGTACACCACATGATCATTCTCAACCCCTAGTGCGTCAAAAACATTGGTGCATTGAACTCTTATTGGTGTCCCTTACTGAATTATCCAATTTTATATTTTTTTTATAGGATTTCTTATAATTTATTATTTTATTCTCTTTTCTTTTGTCCCATCACCCGTTATAAATGATATTTGTACATGATGCTGGTATACAATGTCAAACGCCAATATTAAAGTATTTGAGTGTTCAAATAACTCCATTCCTTTAAATAAAGAATACAATCAAGCTCATGACATCCAATTAGATAGTAATAGTAATGACTTGTACATTAATTCATTCAAATAAAAAATCATCCACCTTTGAATGCACAAGAAAACAAGCATTACAAAGCCAGCAGCATAACTAACAAAAAAACCTAAAAATAAAAATCTTCGTTGATGCTTGTCGGCAACGTAATTGATTGGTCATGAAACACATGCAGTAGGCAGCAGACACATGGAAATGAAACCAAACATTTTCTTCTGCACAAGTCAAATTAATGAATCAAATCACCAATAACACAATTCTCAACATTTAATATTAAAAAAACAAAAAGTGACGAACTCGTTTGGTTGTGCGAAGGAGTTCTGGAGAGATTTTGTAGAGATCTTCATCAACTGGTTTTGGAAGTTTCGTTGGTAAAGAAGCCTTACAAACGACGTCGTTTACATGTAATGTCTTCTTCTTTTTGTTCACTGCCTTCCTTGGATATTCCGTTACATTGTACACTTTCCCCTGTTTTCTCATTGCTGTTTCTCTGTTCCTCGTCTCCTACAAATAATAATCACACATCTTGTTCTTATCTCAACCAAACAAAATGTACCCCAAAAAATTAAATAAAAAATATAGGAGCCATGTGTTATTCAGACATCATGTCCTTTCTCAAACATCACTCGTGACAACATTTGTTTATTTAGTACCACACAAATGCAGAGCAAATATTTATTTCTAAAAAAATTGCAAATTTCTCCATAATCACATCTCTGACTCATGATTATCATGGATTCACAAAAATTAATAAAACAAAAAGAGGTTACCTTTTGAACTCTTATTGGTGTCCCTTATTGAACTATTCCTATTCCTCTTCCTCTTCCCTTACTGAACTATTCCTTTTTATATATATATTTCAGCATATTAACTAATATATCTAACATAGTCAAATATTAACATATATTAACTAATATCCAACAAATATAAACTAATAACGACAAAAGATTCAAAGATTCATATATTCAGATTTTTAAAAAACATGGAGAAGAAATGTGTACCTTAGAGGAAAAATTAAACAACTTTGAATCTTTGATTTTATTCTCCTTGCAAAAGTTTAAATATTTATTAAAAAAATAGAAAATGAATAAAATATATTAAAATTCGGGATTTGATATAATCCAAATATCAAAAGATTTTTTTTATAAAAAATACCTTTTAAATAAGCCTGTTGAAGATTTTTTGATGAAAATTATGAGTTTGGTGGTGGAAGAGTGAGGTTAATGACGTGACATTGGGGGGAAATGAAAAAACCAAACAAGTAGAAAGAGAAATAGATGCTGAAAAGGTGGAGGAATGTGGAAATGAAAGTGGTGCATCAAATATATGATTGTATTTGAGGGGGCTCCCCATGCCAGTTGAACGATAATAAATAGTTAGGGTAGCTCCTCACAAATTATAATGACTTTATTAAAGAGACTGACGTGCGCTCAGGTGATGGGATAACGTGCAGATGCAACTCAAATTAGTTAGGGGTTGTCCCTCAGAAATGCAACAGAAATATATGGCTAGGGGTTACCCTTCACAAATGTAAACACCTTAATTAAAGTGACTGACACAAAGTAGTTGTGACAGGACAATTTTAAAATGGTTGAAACTATTAGCTATGGGTTTCTGTTTCCCCTTGCTAATGTTACCGAAACTTTTAGCTAGGGGTTTCCCCTAAAAAATGGTCAATTTCAAAATTTAAAATATCCCTTCTTAAGATTTGGAGGGGTTGCCCCACACAATTTGCTTTATTAATTTTTTTATTTTATGCATTGCAATGGGATAAACCCCAAACAATATAGAAATTTAGTGAGAGGTTTTTCACCTCACAAATGCCCCGGACTAATCAAGCAATTTCTTGTAGTGGACAACTCGGTTGATCCCTCGTTATCAGTTTGTCCCTCTTTAAAACACTTTATTAATGCTTTCTCACAACAAATGTCTTTTTATTAACATTCTTTATTGACTTTCTATTAATTGAAAAATTCAAGTGTAACAATTATATTATATTTCCATTAAAAAATGTTTAAAAATATATTCGATGAATTTCATTTTCTAATTTTAAGTTTTAATATGTTAAATGTTATATTTTAAACCAAGCTTATTATTTTGCCGCATATTTATAATATTTGAATTAAAAAATTTAATATGTCAATTTTAATACCTTAAAATTGATTGAAAATAAACCATATTGAATTGAATTTGTTGAATTAAATTTTTTAAATAGTTATTCATAATGGAACCAAACAATTTATATTATAATGTTTTCTTCAAAACCATTCAAATCACCTTGAAAACACTCATACATTTTAAGGTGGTTTTATTCATAATCAAGTTGATGGTTCTCCAATAAAACATAAAGTTCTTATTTCCAATACACTTTAAGTTCCAAAATTAAGAAAAAGTGCATCTTTTATTTTCAACAATCATAGAGATACATTGTAACTCATTATACAAAACAACAACACTTATTTCCAAGTTTAGAATTACACTGTCCACCTTTTACATATCCCTTATTGATGCAATCAGTAGAACAATTGGGACTACAACTCCCTATGCAGCAAAATCTTGGGTCTACGTCACTCCCACGAATACATATTGGCTTTTCAACTAATCTTGGAGTCTTCAAACTTGTAACAATTTCTGAATCAAACAAAGACAATAACATTTTCAATTAAATCTAGTAAGTTATTTATCTAAACAATATATTACAAAAGATAGAAAAAAATCTACTTACAAGATATCATAATAAAACTCATGCATAAAATAACCAGAATATAAGAAGATTGATAGCTTTTAGAAGTCATATTTTGAATTTAACCTTATGTGTTTACGTTTTATTTACAAGACACTAACATTACTTTCATTATATAGGCTAAAAAGTTATCTTAATGGTAATAAATATTAAAATTTTATTTTATTTTATTTTATAAAGATTATTAAAATTGAATATATAGTCAAATGCAAAAAATATATATGTTTTATTCTTTATATATCCTTTACAAAATTGAATAAAAAAATATAAAGTATTGACTTCTAATGAGATAATTGGTAATAAATATTAATATTTTATTTATACACTAGTTTTTAAAAATTGTTTTTGAAATGTGAAAATTGAAAAAATTTATTTGGTAGTTTAATTTTCAATACTATTTTTAGTAAGAGATTAAAAATATATTTAAATAGATAATTCTTTTTAATTAGTAATAAAATATATTTTGTTATCTATAAATATAAATATAATTTAGTCACTAATTATTTAATATAAGATCTAAGAATGCATGTCAACTATTTTTTTAATATTAATTATATAATTAATTAAATATTATTTTAATAATAAGAGATTGACACATAATTTCAAACAAATGATTTAAATCATTTTCATGACATTCATCATTACTATTTTTGTTTATAACTAATCACTTTCTCTTCCTCAATTTTATAAGAAATATAAATTATACTATAATATGATTGAAAATTTTAATTCTTATTGATTTTTCTTATTAAATTAGTTTTATTATTTAAGTATTATTAAAATTACAACTTTTCTAAGAAATATTGTAAGAGTATTTTTAGTTAGAAGCATTTTACTTTTTAAATATTCATGTTTAATATCTACTCCAATTGGAAAATAAGTGATAGATTTTAAAAATCGGATTGAATCAACGGATCAAATTGATTGAATTGAGAATCGGATGAGTCACCGATATATATATATATATATATATATATATATATATATATATATATATATATATATATATATATATATATATATATATATATATATATATATATATATATATATATATATATATATATATATATATTTCAGCATATTAACTAATATATCTAACATAGTCAAATATTAACATATATTAACTAATATCCAACAAATATAAACTAATAACGACAAAAGATTCAAAGATTCATATATTCAAATTTTAAAAAAACATGGAGAAGAAATGTGTACCTTAGAGGAAAAATTAAACAACTTTGAATCTTTGATTTTATTCTCCTTGCAAAAGTTTAAATATTTATTAAAAAAATAGAAAATGAATAAAATATATTAAAATTCGGGATTTGATATAATCCAAATATCAAAAGATTTTTTTTATAAAAAATACCTTTTAAATAAGCCTGTTGAAGATTTTTTGATGAAAATTATGAGTTTGGTGGTGGAAGAGTGAGGTTAATGACGTGACATTGGGGGGAAATGAAAAAACCAGACAAGTAGAAAGAGAAATAGATGCTGAAAAGGTGGAGGAATGTGGAAATGAAAGTGGTGCATCAAATATATGATTGTATTTGAGGGGGCTCCCCATGCCAGTTGAACGATAATAAATAGTTAGGGTAGCTCCTCACAAATTATAATGACTTTATTAAAGAGACTGACGTGCGCTCAGGTGATGGGATAACGTGCAGATGCAACTCAAATTAGTTAGGGGTTGTCCCTCAGAAATGCAACAGAAATATATGGCTAGGGGTTACCCTTTGTTGGTGCAAAGGTAGAATATTATTATAAAGAGAATGACGGCTACAAACATGATAAAAGTTACAATGATTGTCACCCTATTTATAAGCTAAAACTAGGGTTACTAGAATAGGATAAAATACTAAAATACCCTCTAACAAACTTAGGGGCTAAGAAAATAGTACAATTAAATATGAATTACTTCTAATACCATCCCTTAATTCATATTCCATCAAAACTTGTAACACCAATTCCATCCCTTAATCTGAGAAATTGATCAGTCTTGATAGCTTTTGTCAGAACATCTGCCAACTGTTTCTGAGTGCTGCAGTGCACAACTTCTAACAGTCCCCTCTGAACTTGATGTCTCAGAAAATGATACTTGGTCTCAATGTGCTTGCTTCTCCCATGCAACACTGGGTTTCTGGCAAGATTGATTGCAGACTTGTTGTCAATCATCAGCTTCAGAGGTTTGTTTACTTTAATCTTCAGATCCTGCAATAGATTCAGAATCCACACAGCTTGGCATGCAGTAACAGCACCTGCAATGTATTCAGCTTCACAAGTTGACAACGCCACAACAGGTTGCTTCTTGGAACACCAAGAAATGGGACCTCCCAGAAATTTGAATAAGTACCCAGACGTACTTCTTCTGTCAACTCTGTCTCCACACCAATCAGAATCTGAATAACTCAGAAGTTCTGACTCATCCTTTCTTCTAGAAGGAAATAATACTCCATACTTCAGAGTTCCCTTGATATACCTCAGAATCCTGACAGCAGCTTGGTAATGGGACCACTTAGGTTTACTCATGAACCTACTAACCATCCCAACTGAATAGCAAATATCAGGTCTGGTATTGCACAAATACCTTAGAGAACCAACCAACTGTTTGAAGGTTGTAGCGTCCACATCCTTTCCATCAGAGTCAGAATCCAGTTTCTGATTTGTATCAGAAGGTGTGACAGCAATCTTACAATTCTTCAGTTCAAATCTCTTCAGAAGTTCTAATTCATACTTGAGCTGATGCAAAATAATACCTTTCTCAGAGTATCTGAACTCCATCCCTAGAAAGTATGTCATTTTGCCTAGATCAGTCATTTCGAATTCATTCATCAGAACTTTCTTGAACTTGGCTATCTCCTGTTCAGAACTTCCAGTCAGCAGTATATCATCAACATATAAACATACCAGAGTCATATTTCCTTCAGAAGTATGCTGAACATAGACACCGTACTCCATCTCACATTTCTGAAAGCCTTGCTTCTTGAAAAATGAATCAATCTTCTGATTCCAAGCTCTGGGCGCTTGTTTCAATCCATATAGAGCTTTATATAATCTGTACACCATCCCTTCCTGATTCTTTTTCACAAATCCAGGAGGTTGTGACACGTAAACTTCTTCTTCTAATGGACCGTTCAGAAATGCAGATTTTACATCTAAATGCATCAGAGGCCAATTCCTGTTAGCAGCTATTGCAATCACCATTCTGATTGTTTCATGTCTTGCTACAGGTGCAAACACTTCAGAGTAATCCAGCCCAGGTTTCTGTAGAAATCCTCTGGCTACCAACCTTGCTTTATGTTTGCTAATTGAACCATCTGGCTTTAACTTCTGCTTGAAAACCCATCTGACGCTGATGGCTTTCTTGTCTTTTGGAAGTTCTGTCAGCTTCCAAGTCTTGTTTCTCTCTATAGCATCAAGTTCTTCTTTCATGGCCTTCAGCCAGAGCTTCTGCTTAAGAGCCTCTTCTGTACTTATGGGTTCAGAGTCTACTAACATGGCACACTGAATAACTTCTCCTTCAGAGTCTACTTCAGTGTCTTGCAGCATGTCAAATTCTGCATATCTTCTGGGGATGTTTCTGGTTCTTTGTGGTCTCTGAACTTGTTCAGAGTCTTGAGCTTCAGAGTTTCTAGCTTCAGATGGTTGACTTCCTCCAGAGCTTTGATCATCTTCAGAGTCTGACATATTTCCAGAGTCTGAATTGCCACCAGAATCTGGATTACCATCAGAGTCTGGGTCATCAGAGTCTGGATCATCAGAGTCACCTTCATCTTCTGAGTCTTCTCCAGAGTCAGACTCACTATCAGAATCAGAATCAACATCTTCAAAAATTCTTAACTCTGACCTTTCTTCAGAGGTTCTAACATCAGAATCAGATTGAGACTTATCCCAATTCCAAACTTCTGATTCCTTCACAATCACATCTCTGCTGAATTCAATTTTATTGGTTTCTGGACAATAGAGCTTGTATGCACCTGTACTGTGGTACCCTATCAGAATCATCACTTTGCTTCTATCATCCAGCTTCTGTCTTCTGGCTTCTGGAACATGTTTATAGCAAACAGAACCAAACACCTTCAGATGACTAACACTTTGCTTATCTCCAGTCCACTTCTGTATTGGAACTATTTCCTTCAACTTCTTCGTAGGACATCGGTTGAGTACATACGTTGCGGTGGCAACAGCTTCTCCCCAGAGCTTCTGAGGAAGCTTCTTCTCCTTTAGCATGCTTCTCACCATATCAAGCAAAGTGCGGTTTCTTCTTTCAGCAAGACCATTGTGTTGAGGGGTATAAGGAGCAGTAACCTCATGCTCAATTCCATTCTCCTCACAGAACTTCTGGAACTCTTTGGAGTTATACTCACCTCCACCGTCAGTTCTAAGAATCTTCAACTTCTGACCACTCTGATTCTCAGCCTTCATTCTGAACTTCTTGAATTCATCAAACACCTCGTGTTTAAACTTAATAAGGGATACCCATGTCATTCTTGTGAATTCATCAACAAATAACACAAAGTATTTATTCCCTCCAATCGATGCTACTGGAAATGGACCACACACATCAGAATGTACAACTCCCAAGGCATGTTTTGCTCTTGGAGCAGTTTCTGACGCAAATGGCAATCGTGGTTGTTTTCCTTCCATGCAAACTTTGCATGACTTTTCAGGCTTCTTAATTGCAGGAATTCCATGTACCAACTTCTTTGAATTCAGATGTTTTAAGCTTCTGAAATTCAAATGACCAAATCTTCTGTGCCACAGCTCACTCTCCTTCTCAGCACTTGTTGCACTAAGACATTCTGAGTCTGCAGTTCTGACATTCACCTTGAATGTTCTATTCCTTCCCTGTTCTGACTCCATAATCAACTTCTGATTGCAGTCATACAGCTTCAGAAGATTGTCCTTCATGGTAACTGAAAAACCTTTCTCAATTAATTGTCCCACACTCATCAGATTGCTTCTGATGTCAGGTACATACCACACGTTCTGAATCAATGCTGTTTTCCCATTGTTCAGAATCACTCTGACATTTCCCATACCTTCTGCATTAAGATATTTGTCATCAGCACATCTGATCTTTATCCTTTTTTCAGAGTCAAAGTCAACCAGCCATTTCTTGTTTCCAGTAAGATGATTTGAACAGCCAGTGTCCATATACCACCAGTCTATCAGATCCATATCATTAGATTCAGAGGCCATCAATAGCACAGATTCGTCATCAGAACTTCTGGCTATATTTGCTTCTTCTGATTTTCTCTCCTTGTTTGACCAACAGTCTCTAGCAAAGTGACCAAACTTCTTACAGCAGTAACATTGGATTTTCTTCTTGTCATACTTCTCTTTTCCCTTCTGAGCATTCTTTTGTCTATCAGAGGTTGAGCTTTCTGACTTCTGACCACCATCAGATCTTCTCCTGGCTTCTGACTGCTTCTGATACCTCCTATCAGAAGTTGCTTTCAGAGCCTGCTGCTCTACTTCCCTTTCAGAAGTTCTCTCAATCAAACGCAACTCTTGCGCTTCTAGACTGCTCTGCAGCTCTTCAATTCTCATGGTGCTCAGATCTTTGGAATGTTCTATTGCTACCACAATGTAATCAAATTGAGAGGTAAGGGATCTCAATACCTTCTCCATGATTGTTTCTTCAGAAAGAGTTTCTCCACACGCTTTCATCTCATTAGTGATCAGAATCACTCTGGAGATGTATTCGGAAACTTTCTCATTATTCTTCATGTTGAGATTCTCATATTGCTTTCTCAAGGACTGAAGCTTCACCTTCTTCACTGATGCGTCACCACCATAACATCTAACCAGTGTGTCCCACGCAGCCTTTGCTGTCGTTGAATCTGCAATCTTCTCAAACACATTTACATCAACACATTGATGAATGAAGAACAATGCTTTCTGATCCTTCTTCCTTACTTCCTTCTGCGCGTTTTTCTGTTCATCCGTCGCATCTGCTGCTACCGGAACATAACCATCAGTGACAAGATCTAGAACATCTTGAGCACCGAACAGTACACGCATTTGGATCATCCAACGATTCCAGTTTTTACCGTCAAATACTGGAAGTTTGGTGTTCATGTTGCCGTTTCCGTTCATCTTTCTACCTTGCACAGTACACTCAGATTTCTCACACAGTGTTTCCCAACCCACAGAATTAAAATTCTGATCAGATTTTGTTCAAGATTCAACACGAATCTAAGAATCAAAATCAAACACACAAGACCTCACGTTCACTCGTGTTTCCCGTGTTTCCCAATGAATCCGAACCGGAGCTCTAGATACCAATTGTTGGTGCAAAGGTAGAATATTATTATAAAGAGAATGACGGCTACAAACATGATAAAAGTTACAATGATTGTCACCCTATTTATAAGCTAAAACTAGGGTTACTAGAATAGGATAAAATACTAAAATACCCTCTAACAAACTTAGGGGCTAAGAAAATAGTACAATTAAATATGAATTACTTCTAATACCCTTCACAAATGTAAACACCTTAATTAAAGTGACTGACACAAAGTAGTTGTGACAGGACAATTTTAAAATGGTTGAAACTATTAGCTATGGGTTTCTGTTTCCCCTTGCTAATGTTACCGAAACTTTTAGCTAGGGGTTTCCCCTAAAAAATGGTCAATTTCAAAATTTAAAATATCCCTTCTTAAGATTTGGAGGGGTTGCCCCACACAATTTGCTTTATTAATTTTTTTATTTTATGCATTGCAATGGGATAAACCCCAAACAATATAGAAATTTAGTGAGAGGTTTTTCACCTCACAAATGCCCCGGACTAATCAAGCAATTTCTTGTAGTGGACAACTCGGTTGATCCCTCGTTATCAGTTTGTCCCTCTTTAAAACACTTTATTAATGCTTTCTCACAACAAATGTCTTTTTATTAACATTCTTTATTGACTTTCTATTAATTGAAAAATTCAAGTGTAACAATTATATTATATTTCCATTAAAAAATGTTTAAAAACATATTCGATGAATTTCATTTTCTAATTTTAAGTTTTAATATGTTAAATGTTATATTTTAAACCAAGCTTATTATTTTGCCGCATATTTATAATATTTGAATTAAAAAATTTAATATGTCAATTTTAATATCTTAAAATTGATTGAAAATAAACCATATTGAATTGAATTTGTTGAATTAAATTTTTTAAATAGTTATTCATAATGGAACCAAACAATTTATATTATAATGTTTTCTTCAAAACCATTCAAATCACCTTGAAAACACTCATACATTTTAAGGTGGTTTTATTCATAATCAAGTTGATGGTTCTCCAATAAAACATAAAGTTCTTATTTCCAATACACTTTAAGTTCCAAAATTAAGAAAAAGTGCATCTTTTATTTTCAACAATCATAGAGATACATTGTAACTCATTATACAAAACAACAACACTTATTTCCAAGTTTAGAATTACACTGTCCACCTTTTACATATCCCTTATTGATGCAATCAGTAGAACAATTGGGACTACAACTCCCTATGTAGCAAAATCTTGGGTCAACGTCACTCCCACGAATACATATTGGCTTTTCAACTAATCTTGGAGTCTTCAAACTTGTAACAATTTCTGAATCAAACAAAGACAATAACATTTTCAGTAATAAAATATATTTTGTTATCTATAAATATAAATATAATTTAGTCACTAATTATTTAATATAAGATCTAAGAATGCATGTCAACTATTTTTTTAATATTAATTATATAATTAATTAAATATTATTTTAATAATAAGAGATTGACACATAATTTCAAACAAATGATTTAAATCATTTTCATGACATTCATCATTACTATTTTTGTTTATAACTAATCACTTTCTCTTCCTCAATTTTATAAGAAATATAAATTATACTATAATATGATTGAAAATTTTAATTCTTATTGATTTTTCTTATTAAATTAGTTTTATTATTTAAGTATTATTAAAATTACAACTTTTCTAAGAAATATTGTAAGAGTATTTTTAGTTAGAGGCATTTTACTTTTTAAATATTCATGTTTAATATCTACTCCAATTGGAAAATAAGTGATAGATTTTAAAAATCGAATTGAATCAACGGATCAAATTGATTGAATTGAGAATCGGATGAGTCACCGATATATATATATATATATATATATATATATATATATATATATATATATATATATATATATATATATATATATATATATATATATATATATATATATATATATATATTTCAGCATATTAACTAATATATCTAACATAGTCAAATATTAACTTATATTAACTAATATCCAACAAATATAAACTAATAACGACAAAAGATTCAAAGATTCATATATTCAGATTTTTAAAAAACATGGAGAAGAAATGTGTACCTTAGAGGAAAAATTAAACAACTTTGAATCTTTGATATTATTCTCCTTGCAAAAGTTTAAATATTTATTAAAAAAATAGAAAATGAATAAAATATATTAAAATTCGGGATTTGATATAATCCAAATATCAAAAGATTTTTTTTATAAAAAATACCTTTTAAATAAGCCTGTTGAAGATTTTTTGATGAAAATTATGAGTTTGGTGGTGGAAGAGTGAGGTTAATGACGTGACATTGGGGGGAAATGAAAAAACCAGACAAGTAGAAAGAGAAATAGATGCTGAAGTGGTGGAGGAATGTCGAAATGAAAGTGGTGCATCAAATATATGATTGTATTTGAGGGGGCTCCCCATGCCAGTTGAACGATATTAAATAGTTAGGGTAGCTCCTCACAAATTATAATGACTTTATAAAAGAGACTGACGTGCGCTCAGGTGATGGGATAACGTGCAGATGCAACTCAAATTAGTTAGGGGTTGTCCCTCAGAAATGCAACAGAAATATATGGCTAGGGGTTACCCTTCACAAATGTAAACACCTTAATTAAAGTGACTGACACAAAGTAGTTGTGACAGGACAATTTTAAAATGGTTGAAACTATTAGCTATGGGTTTCTGTTTCCCCTTGCTAATGTTACCGAAACTTTTAGCTAGGGGTTTCCCCTAAAAAATGGTCAATTTCAAAATTTAAAATATCCCTTCTTAAGATTTGGAGGGGTTGCCCCACACAATTTGCTTTATTAATTTTTTTATTTTATGCATTGCAATGGGATAAACCCCAAACAATATAGAAATTTAGTGAGAGGTTTTTCACCTCACAAATGCCCCGGACTAATCAATCAATTTCTTGTAGTGGACAACTCGGTTGATCCCTCGTTATCAGTTTGTCCCTCTTTAAAACACTTTATTAATGCTTTCTCACAACAAATGTCTTTTTATTAACATTCTTTATTGACTTTCTATTAATTGAAAAATTCAAGTGTAACAATTATATTATATTTCCATTAAAAAATGTTTAAAAACATATTCGATGAATTTCATTTTCTAATTTTAAGTATTAATATGTTAAATGTTATATTTTAAACCAAGCTTATTATTTTGCCGCATATTTATAATATTTGAATTAAAAAATTTAATATGTCAATTTTAATATCTTAAAATTGATTGAAAATAAACCATATTGAATTGAATTTGTTGAATTAAATTTTTTAAATAGTTATTCATAATGGAACCAAACAATTTATATTATAATGTTTTCTTCAAAACCATTCAAATCACCTTGAAAACACTCATACATTTTAAGGTGGTTTTATTCATAATCAAGTTGATGGTTCTCCAATAAAACATAAAGTTCTTACACACTTTAAGTTCCAAAATTAAGAAAAAGTGCATCTTTTATTTTCAACAATCATAGTGATACATTGTAACTCATTATACAAAACAACAACACTTATTTCCAAGTTTAGAATTACACTGTCCACCTTTTACATATCCCTTATTGATGCAATCAGTAGAACAATTGGGACTACAACTCCCTATGCAGCAAAATCTTGGGTCTACGTCACTCCCACGAATACATATTGGCTTTTCAACTAATATTGGAGTCTTCAAACTTGTAACAATTTCTGAATCAAACAAAGACAATAACATTTTCAATTAAATCTAGTAAGTTATTTATCTAAACAATATATTACAAAAGATAGAAAAAATCTACTTACCAGATATCATAATAAAACTCATGCATAAAACAACTAGAATATAAGAAGATTGATAGCTTTTAGAAGTCATATTTTGAATTTCACCTTATGTGTTTACTTTTGATTTACAAGACACTAACATTACTTTCATTATATAGGCTAAAAAGTTATCTTAATGGTAATAAATATTAATATTTTATTTTATTTTATTTTATAAAGATTATTAAAATTGAATATATAGTCAAATGCAAAAAATATATATGTTTTATTCTTTATATATCCTTTACAAAATTGAATAAAAAAATATAAAGTATTGACTTCTAATGAGATAATTGGTAATAAATATTAATATTTTATTTATACACTAGTTTTTAAAAATTGTTTTTGAAATGTGAAAATTGAAAAAATTTATTTGGTAGTTTAATTTTCAATACTATTTTTAATAAGAGATTAAAAATATATTTAAATAGATAATTCTTTTTAATTAGTAATAAAATATATTTTGTTATCTATAAATATAAATATAATTTAGTCACTAATTATTTAATATAAGATCTAAGAATGCATGTCAACTATTTTTTTAATATTAATTATATAATTAATAAAATTTTATTTTAATAATAAGAGATTGACACATAATTTCAAACAAATGATTTAAATCATTTTCATGACATTCATCATTACTATTTTTGTTTATAACTAATCACTTTCTCTTCCTCAATTTTATAAGAAATATAAATTATACTATAATATGATTGAAAATTTTAATTCTTATTGATTTTTCTTATTAAATTAGTTTTATTATTTAAGTATTATTAAAATTACAACTTTTCTAAGAAATATTGTAAGAGTATTTTTAGTTAGAAGCATTTTACTTTTTAAATATTCATGTTTATTATCTACTCCAATTGGAAAATAAGTGATAGATTTTAAAAATCGGATTGAATCAACGGATCAAATTGATTGAATTGAGAATCGGATGAGTCACCGATATATATATATATATATATATATATATATATATATATATATATATATATATATATATATATATATATATATATCAGCATATTAACTAATATATCTAACATAGTCAAATATTAACATATATTAACTAATATCCAACAAATATAAACTAATAACAACAAAAGATTCAAAGATTCATATATTCAGATTTTTAAAAAACATGGAGAAGAAATGTGTACCTTAGAGGAAAAATTAAACAACTTTGAATCTTTGATTTTATTCTCCTTGCAAAAGTTTAAATATTTATTAAAAAAATAGAAAATGAATAAAATATATTAAGATTAGGGATTTGATATAATCCAAATATCAAAAGAATTTGTATAAAAAAATACCTTTTAAATAATCCTGTTGAAGATTTTTTGATGAAAAATATGAGTTTGGTGGTGGAAGAGTGAGGTTAATGACGTAACATTGGGGGGAAATGAAAAAACCAGACAAGTAGAAAGAGAAATAGATGCTGAAGTGGTGGAGGAATGGGGAAATGAAAGTGGTGCATCAAATATATGATTGTATTTGAGGGGGCTCCCCATGCCAGTTGAACGATAATAAATAGTTAGGGTAGCTCCTCACAAATTATAATGACTTTATTAAAGAGACTGACGTGCGCTCAGGTGATGGGA
Organism: Lathyrus oleraceus; assembly: GCF_024323335.1. Lineage (NCBI taxonomy): Eukaryota > Viridiplantae > Streptophyta > Magnoliopsida > Fabales > Fabaceae > Lathyrus > Lathyrus oleraceus. Next base: position 89,800,335 of record NC_066581.1, read on the forward strand.
TAACGTGCAGATGCAACTCAAATTAGTTAGGGGTTGTCCCTCAGAAATGCAACAGAAATATATGGCTAGGGGTTACCCTTCACAAATGTAAACACCTTTATTAAAGTGACTGACACAAAGTAGTTGTGACAGGACAATTTTAAAATGGTTGAAACTATTAGCTATGGGTTTCTGTTTCCCCTTGCTAATGTTACCGAAACTTTTAGCTAGGGGTTTCCCCTAAAAAATGGTCAATTTCAAAATTTAAAATATCCCTTCTTAAGATTTGGAGGGGTTGCCCCACACAATTTGCTTTATTAATTTTTTTATTTTATGCATTGCAATGGGATAAACCCCAAACAATATAGAAATTTAGTGAGAGGTTTTTCACCTCACAAATGCCCCGGACTAATCAAGCAATTTCTTGTAGTGGACAACTCGGTTGATCCCTCGTTATCAGTTTGTCCCTCTTTAAAACACTTTATTAATGCTTTCTCACAACAAATGTCTTTTTATTAACATTCTTTATTGACTTTCTATTAATTGAAAAATTCAAGTGTAACAATTATATTATATTTCCATTAAAAAATGTTTAAAAACATATTCGATGAATTTCATTTTCTAATTTTAAGTATTAATATGTTAAATGTTATATTTTAAACCAAGCTTATTATTTTGCCGCATATTTATAATATTTGAATTAAAAAATTTAATATGTCAATTTTAATATCTTAAAATTGATTGAAAATAAACCATATTGAATTGAATTTGTTGAATTCAATTTTTTAAATAGTTATTCATAATGGAACCAAACAATTTATATTATAATGTTTTCTTCAAAACCATTCAAATCACCTTGAAAACACTCATACATTTTAAGGTGGTTTTATTCATAATCAAGTTGATGGTTCTCCAATAAAACATAAAGTTCTTACACACTTTAAGTTCCAAAATTAAGAAAAAGTGCATCTCTTATTTTCAACAATCATAGTGATACATTGTAACTCATTATACAAAACAACAACACTTATTTCCAAGTTTAGAATTACACTGTCCACCTTTTACATATCCCTTATTGATGCAATCAGTAGAACAATTGGGACTACAACTCCCTATGCAGCAAAATCTTGGGTCTACGTCACTCCCACGAATACATATTGGCTTTTCAACTAATATTGGAGTCTTCAAACTTGTAACAATTTCTGAATCAAACAAAGACAATAACATTTTCAATTAAATCTAGTAAGTTATTTATCTAAACAATATATTACAAAAGATAGAAAAATATCTGCTTACCAGATATCATAATAAAACTCATGCATAAAACAACTAGAATATAAGAAGATTGATAGCTTTTAGAAGTCATATTTTGAATTTCACCTTATGTGTTTACTTTTGATTTACAAGACACTAACATTACTTTCATTATATAGGCTAAAAAGTTATCTTAATGGTAATAAATATTAATATTTTATTTTATTTTATTTTATAAAGATTATTAAAATTGAATATATAGTCAAATGCAAAAAATATATATGTTTTATTCTTTATATATCCTTTACAAAATTGAATAAAAAAATATAAAGTATTGACTTCTAATGAGATAATTGGTAATAAATACTAATATTTTATTTATACACTAGTTTTTAAAAATTGTTTTTGAAATGTGAAAATTGAAAAAATTTATTTGGTAGTTTAATTTTCAATACTATTTTTAATAAGAGATTAAAAATATATTTAAATAGATAATTCTTTTTAATTAGTAATAAAATATATTTTGTTATCTATAAATATAAATATAATTTAGTCACTAATTATTTAATATAAGATCTAAGAATGCATGTCAACTATTTTTTTAATACTAATTATATAATTAATAAAATTTTATTTTAATAATAAGAGATTGACACATAATTTCAAACAAATGATTTAAATCACTTTCATGACATTCATCATTACTATTTTTGTTTATAACTAATCACTTTCTCTTCCTCAATTTTATAAGAAATATAAATTATACTATAATATGATTGAAAATTTTAATTCTTATTGATTTTTCTTATTAAATTAGTTTTATTATTTAAGTATTATTAAAATTACAACTTTTCTAAGAAATATTGTAAGAGTATTTTTAGTTAGAAGCATTTTACTTTTTAAATATTCATGTTTATTATCTACTCCAATTGGAAAATAAGTGATAGATTTTAAAAATCGGATTGAATCAACGGATCAAATTTATTGAATTGAGAATCGGATGAGTCACCGATATATATATATATATATATATATATATATATATATATATATATATATATATATATATATATATATATATATATCAGCATATTAACTAATATATCTAACATAGTCAAATATTAACATATATTAACTAATATCCAACAAATATAAACTAATAACAACAAAAGATTCAAAGATTCATATATTCAGATTTTTAAAAAACATGGAGAAGAAATGTGTACATTAGAGGAAAAATTAAACAACTTTGAATCTTTGATTTTATTCTCCTTGCAAAAGTTTAAATATTTATTAAAAAAATAGAAAATGAATAAAATATATTAAAATTAGGGATTTGATATAATCCAAATATCAAAAGAATTTTTCTAAAAAAATTACCTTTTAAATAAGCCTGTTGAAGATTTTTTGATGAAAAATATGAGTTTGGTGGTGGAAGAGTGAGGTTAATGACGTAACATTGGGGGGAAATGAAAAAACAAGACAAGTAGAAAGAGAAATAGATGCTGAAGTGGTGGAGGAATGGGGAAATGAAAGTGGTGCATCAAATATATGATTGTATTGGAGGGGGCTCCCCATGCCAGTTGAACGATAATAAATAGTTAGGGTAGCTCCTCACAAATTATAATTACTTTATTAAAGAGACTGACGTGCGCTCAGGTGATGGGATAACGTGCAGATGCAACTCAAATTAGTTAGGGGTTGTCCCTCAGAAATGCAACAGAAATATATGGCTAGGGGTTACCCTTCACAAATGTAAACACCTTTATTAAAGTGACTGACACAAAGTAGTTGTGACAGGACAATTTTAAAATGGTTGAAACTATTAGCTATGGGTTTCTGTTTCCCCTTGCTAATGTTACCGAAACTTTTAGCTAGGGGTTTCCCCTAAAAAATGGTCAATTTCAAAATTTAAAATATCCCTTCTTAAGATTTGGAGGGGTTGCCCCACACAATTTGCTTTATTAATTTTTTTATTTTATGCATTGCAATGGGATAAACCCCAAACAATATAGAAATTTAGTGAGAGGTTTTTCACCTCACAAATGCCCCGGACTAATCAAGCAATTTCTTGTAGTGGACAACTCGGTTGATCCCTCGTTATCAGTTTGTCCCTCTTTAAAACACTTTATTAATGCTTTCTCACAACAAATGTCTTTTTATTAACATTCTTTATTGACTTTCTATTAATTGAAAAATTCAAGTGTAACAATTATATTATATTTCCATTAAAAAATGTTTAAAAACATATTCGATGAATTTCATTTTCTAATTTTAAGTATTAATATGTTAAATGTTATATTTTAAACCAAGCTTATTATTTTGCCGCATATTTATAATATTTGAATTAAAAAATTTAATATGTCAATTTTAATATCTTAAAATTGATTGAAAATAAACCATATTGAATTGAATTTGTTGAATTCAATTTTTTAAATAGTTATTCATAATGGAACCAAACAATTTATATTATAATGTTTTCTTCAAAACCATTCAAATCACCTTGAAAACACTCATACATTTTAAGGTGGTTTTATTCATAATCAAGTTGATGGTTCTCCAATAAAACATAAAGTTCTTACACACTTTAAGTTCCAAAATTAAGAAAAAGTGCATCTCTTATTTTCAACAATCATAGTGATACATTGTAACTCATTATACAAAACAACAACACTTATTTCCAAGTTTAGAATTACACTGTCCACCTTTTACATATCCCTTATTGATGCAATCAGTAGAACAATTGGGACTACAACTCCCTATGCAGCAAAATCTTGGGTCTACGTCACTCCCACGAATACATATTGGCTTTTCAACTAATATTGGAGTCTTCAAACTTGTAACAATTTCTGAATCAAACAAAGACAATAACATTTTCAATTAAATCTAGTAAGTTATTTATCTAAACAATATATTACAAAAGATAGAAAAATATCTGCTTACCAGATATCATAATAAAACTCATGCATAAAACAACTAGAATATAAGAAGATTGATAGCTTTTAGAAGTCATATTTTGAATTTCACCTTATGTGTTTACTTTTGATTTACAAGACACTAACATTACTTTCATTATATAGGCTAAAAAGTTATCTTAATGGTAATAAATATTAATATTTTATTTTATTTTATTTTATAAAGATTATTAAAATTGAATATATAGTCAAATGCAAAAAATATATATGTTTTATTCTTTATATATCCTTTACAAAATTGAATAAAAAAATATAAAGTATTGACTTCTAATGAGATAATTGGTAATAAATACTAATATTTTATTTATACACTAGTTTTTAAAAATTGTTTTTGAAATGTGAAAATTGAAAAAATTTATTTGGTAGTTTAATTTTCAATACTATTTTTAATAAGAGATTAAAAATATATTTAAATAGATAATTCTTTTTTAATTAGTAATAAAATATATTTTGTTATCTATAAATATAAATATAAATATAATTTAGTCACTAATTATTTAATATAAGATCTAAGAATGCATGTCAACTATTTTTTTAATACTAATTATATAATTAATAAAATTTTATTTTAATAATAAGAGATTGACACATAATTTCAAACAAATGATTTAAATCATTTTCATGACATTCATCATTACTATTTTTGTTTATAACTAATCACTTTCTCTTCCTCAATTTTATAAGAAATATAAATTATACTATAATATGATTGAAAATTTTAATTCTTATTGATTTTTCTTATTAAATTAGTTTTATTATTTAAGTATTATTAAAATTACAACTTTTCTAAGAAATATTGTAAGAGTATTTTTAGTTAGAAGCATTTTACTTTTTAAATATTCATGTTTATTATCTACTCCAATTGGAAAATAAGTGATAGATTTTAAAAATCGGATTCAATCAACGGATCAAATTTATTGAATTGAGAATCGGATGAGTCACCGATATATATATATATATATATATATATATATATATATATATATATATATATATATATATATATATATATATCAGCATATTAACTAATATATCTAACATAGTCAAATATTAACATATATTAACTAATATCCAACAAATATAAACTAATAACAACAAAAGATTCAAAGATTCATATATTCAGATTTTTAAAAAACATGGAGAAGAAATGTGTACATTAGAGGAAAAATTAAACAACTTTGAATCTTTGATTTTATTCTCCTTGCAAAAGTTTAAATATTTATTAAAAAAATAGAAAATGAATAAAATATATTAAAATTAGGGATTTGATATAATCCAAATATCAAAAGAATTTTTCTAAAAAAATTACCTTTTAAATAAGCCTGTTGAAGATTTTTTGATGAAAAATATGAGTTTGGTGGTGGAAGAGTGAGGTTAATGACGTAACATTGGGGGGAAATGAAAAAACAAGACAAGTAGAAAGAGAAATAGATGCTGAAGTGGTGGAGGAATGGGGAAATGAAAGTGGTGCATCAAATATATGATTGTATTGGAGGGGGCTCCCCATGCCAGTTGAACGATAATAAATAGTTAGGGTAGCTCCTCACAAATTATAATTACTTTATTAAAGAGACTGACGTGCGCTCAGGTGATGGGATAACGTGCAGATGCAACTCAAATTAGTTAGGGGTTGTCCCTCAGAAATGCAACAGAAATATATGGCTAGGGGTTACCCTTCACAAATGTAAACACCTTTATTAAAGTGACTGACACAAAGTAGTTGTGACAGGACAATTTTAAAATGGTTGAAACTATTAGCTATGGGTTTCTGTTTCCCCTTGCTAATGTTACCGAAACTTTTAGCTAGGGGTTTCCCCTAAAAAATGGTCAATTTCAAAATTTAAAATATCCCTTCTTAAGATTTGGAGGGGTTGCCCCACACAATTTGCTTTATTAATTTTTTTATTTTATGCATTGCAATGGGATAAACCCCAAACAATATAGAAATTTAGTGAGAGGTTTTTCACCTCACAAATGCCCCGGACTAATCAAGCAATTTCTTGTAGTGGACAACTCGGTTGATCCCTCGTTATCAGTTTGTCCCTCTTTAAAACACTTTATTAATGCTTTCTCACAACAAATGTCTTTTTATTAACATTCTTTATTGACTTTCTATTAATTGAAAAATTCAAGTGTAACAATTATATTATATTTCCATTAAAAAATGTTTAAAAACATATTCGATGAATTTCATTTTCTAATTTTAAGTATTAATATGTTAAATGTTATATTTTAAACCAAGCTTATTATTTTGCCGCATATTTATAATATTTGAATTAAAAAATTTAATATGTCAATTTTAATATCTTAAAATTGATTGAAAATAAACCATATTGAATTGAATTTGTTGAATTCAATTTTTTAAATAGTTATTCATAATGGAACCAAACAATTTATATTATAATGTTTTCTTCAAAACCATTCAAATCACCTTGAAAACACTCATACATTTTAAGGTGGTTTTATTCATAATCAAGTTGATGGTTCTCCAATAAAACATAAAGTTCTTACACACTTTAAGTTCCAAAATTAAGAAAAAGTGCATCTCTTATTTTCAACAATCATAGTGATACATTGTAACTCATTATACAAAACAACAACACTTATTTCCAAGTTTAGAATTACACTGTCCACCTTTTACATATCCCTTATTGATGCAATCAGTAGAACAATTGGGACTACAACTCCCTATGCAGCAAAATCTTGGGTCTACGTCACTCCCACGAATACATATTGGCTTTTCAACTAATATTGGAGTCTTCAAACTTGTAACAATTTCTGAATCAAACAAAGACAATAACATTTTCAATTAAATCTAGTAAGTTATTTATCTAAACAATATATTACAAAAGATAGAAAAATATCTGCTTACCAGATATCATAATAAAACTCATGCATAAAACAACTAGAATATAAGAAGATTGATAGCTTTTAGAAGTCATATTTTGAATTTCACCTTATGTGTTTACTTTTGATTTACAAGACACTAACATTACTTTCATTATATAGGCTAAAAAGTTATCTTAATGGTAATAAATATTAATATTTTATTTTATTTTATTTTATAAAGATTATTAAAATTGAATATATAGTCAAATGCAAAAAATATATATGTTTTATTCTTTATATATCCTTTACAAAATTGAATAAAAAAATATAAAGTATTGACTTCTAATGAGATAATTGGTAATAAATACTAATATTTTATTTATACACTAGTTTTTAAAAATTGTTTTTGAAATGTGAAAATTGAAAAAATTTATTTGGTAGTTTAATTTTCAATACTATTTTTAATAAGAGATTAAAAATATATTTAAATAGATAATTCTTTTTAATTAGTAATAAAATATATTTTGTTATCTATAAATATAAATATAATTTAGTCACTAATTATTTAATATAAGATCTAAGAATGCATGTCAACTATTTTTTTAATATTAATTATATAATTAATAAAATTTTATTTTAATAATAAGAGATTGACACATAATTTCAAACAAATGATTTAAATCATTTTCATGACATTCATCATTACTATTTTTGTTTATAACTAATCACTTTCTCTTCCTCAATTTTATAAGAAATATAAATTATACTATAATATGATTGAAAATTTTAATTCTTATTGATTTTTCTTATTAAATTAGTTTTATTATTTAAGTATTATTAAAATTACAACTTTTCTAAGAAATATTGTAAGAGTATTTTTAGTTAGAAGCATTTTACTTTTTAAATATTCATGTTTATTATCTACTCCAATTGGAAAATAAGTGATAGATTTTAAAAATCGGATTGAATCAACGGATCAAATTTATTGAATTGAGAATCGGATGAGTCACCGATATATATATATATATATATATATATATATATATATATATATATATATATATATATATATATATATATCAGCATATTAACTAATATATCTAACATAGTCAAATATTAACATATATTAACTAATATCCAACAAATATAAACTAATAACAACAAAAGATTCAAAGATTCATATATTCAGATTTTTAAAAAACATGGAGAAGAAATGTGTACATTAGAGGAAAAATTAAACAACTTTGAATCTTTGATTTTATTCTCCTTGCAAAAGTTTAAATATTTATTAAAAAAATAGAAAATGAATAAAATATATTAAAATTAGGGATTTGATATAATCCAAATATCAAAAGAATTTTTCTAAAAAAATTACCTTTTAAATAAGCCTGTTGAAGATTTTTTGATGAAAAATATGAGTTTGGTGGTGGAAGAGTGAGGTTAATGACGTAACATTGGGGGGAAATGAAAAAACAAGACAAGTAGAAAGAGAAATAGATGCTGAAGTGGTGGAGGAATGGGGAAATGAAAGTGGTGCATCAAATATATGATTGTATTTGAGGGGGCTCCCCATGCCAGTTGAACGATAATAAATAGTTAGGGTAGCTCCTCACAAATTATAATTACTTTATTAAAGAGACTGACGTGCGCTCAGGTGATGGGATAACGTGCAGATGCAACTCAAATTAGTTAGGGGTTGTCCCTCAGAAATGCAACAGAAATATATGGCTAGGGGTTACCCTTCACAAATGTAAACACCTTTATTAAAGTGACTGACACAAAGTAGTTGTGACAGGACAATTTTAAAATGGTTGAAACTATTAGCTATGGGTTTCTGTTTCCCCTTGCTAATGTTACCGAAACTTTTAGCTAGGGGTTTCCCCTAAAAAATGGTCAATTTCAAAATTTAAAATATCCCTTCTTAAGATTTGGAGGGGTTGCCCCACACAATTTGCTTTATTAATTTTTTTATTTTATGCATTGCAATGGGATAAACCCCAAACAATATAGAAATTTAGTGAGAGGTTTTTCACCTCACAAATGCCCCGGACTAATCAAGCAATTTCTTGTAGTGGACAACTCGGTTGATCCCTCGTTATCAGTTTGTCCCTCTTTAAAACACTTTATTAATGCTTTCTCACAACAAATGTCTTTTTATTAACATTCTTTATTGACTTTCTATTAATTGAAAAATTCAAGTGTAACAATTATATTATATTTCCATTAAAAAATGTTTAAAAACATATTCGATGAATTTCATTTTCTAATTTTAAGTATTAATATGTTAAATGTTATATTTTAAACCAAGCTTATTATTTTGCCGCATATTTATAATATTTGAATTAAAAAATTTAATATGTCAATTTTAATATCTTAAAATTGATTGAAAATAAACCATATTGAATTGAATTTGTTGAATTCAATTTTTTAAATAGTTATTCATAATGGAACCAAACAATTTATATTATAATGTTTTCTTCAAAACCATTCAAATCACCTTGAAAACACTCATACATTTTAAGGTGGTTTTATTCATAATCAAGTTGATGGTTCTCCAATAAAACATAAAGTTCTTACACACTTTAAGTTCCAAAATTAAGAAAAAGTGCATCTCTTATTTTCAACAATCATAGTGATACATTGTAACTCATTATACAAAACAACAACACTTATTTCCAAGTTTAGAATTACACTGTCCACCTTTTACATATCCCTTATTGATGCAATCAGTAGAACAATTGGGACTACAACTCCCTATGCAGCAAAATCTTGGGTCTACGTCACTCCCACGAATACATATTGGCTTTTCAACTAATATTGGAGTCTTCAAACTTGTAACAATTTCTGAATCAAACAAAGACAATAACATTTTCAATTAAATCTAGTAAGTTATTTATCTAAACAATATATTACAAAAGATAGAAAAATATCTGCTTACCAGATATCATAATAAAACTCATGCATAAAACAACTAGAATATAAGAAGATTGATAGCTTTTAGAAGTCATATTTTGAATTTCACCTTATGTGTTTACTTTTGATTTACAAGACACTAACATTACTTTCATTATATAGGCTAAAAAGTTATCTTAATGGTAATAAATATTAATATTTTATTTTATTTTATTTTATAAAGATTATTAAAATTGAATATATAGTCAAATGCAAAAAATATATATGTTTTATTCTTTATATATCCTTTACAAAATTGAATAAAAAAATATAAAGTATTGACTTCTAATGAGATAATTGGTAATAAATACTAATATTTTATTTATACACTAGTTTTTAAAAATTGTTTTTGAAATGTGAAAATTGAAAAAATTTATTTGGTAGTTTAATTTTCAATACTATTTTTAATAAGAGATTAAAAATATATTTAAATAGATAATTCTTTTTAATTAGTAATAAAATATATTTTGTTATCTATAAATATAAATATAATTTAGTCACTAATTATTTAATTTAAGATCTAAGAATGCATGTCAACTATTTTTTAATATTAATTATATAATTAATAAAATTTTATTTTAATAATAAGAGATTGACACATAATTTAAAACAAATGATTTAAATCATTTTCATGACATTCATCATTACTATTTTTGTTTATAACTAATCACTTTCTCTTCCTCAATTTTATAAGAAATATAAATTATACTATAATATGATTGAAAATTTTAATTCTTATTGATTTTTCTTATTAAATTAGTTTTATTATTTAAGTATTATTAAAATTACAACTTTTCTAAGAAATATTGTAAGAGTATTTTTAGTTAGAAGCATTTTACTTTTTAAATATTCATGTTTATTATCTACTCCAATTGGAAAATAAGTGATAGATTTTAAAAATCGGATTCAATCAACGGATCAAATTTATTGAATTGAGAATCGGATGAGTCACCGATATATATATATATATATATATATATATATATATATATATATATATATATATATATATATATATATATATATATATAGCATATTAACTAATATATCTAACATAGTCAAATATTAACATATATTAACTAATATCCAACAAATATAAACTAATAACAACAAAAGATTCAAAGATTCATATATTCAGATTTTTAAAAAACATGGAGAAGAAATGTGTACATTAGAGGAAAAATTAAACAACTTTGAATCTTTGATTTTATTCTCCTTGCAAAAGTTTAAATATTTATTAAAAAAATAGAAAATGAATAAAATATATTAAAATTAGGGATTTGATATAATCCAAATATCAAAAGAATTTTTCTAAAAAAATTACCTTTTAAATAAGCCTGTTGAAGATTTTTTGATGAAAAATATGAGTTTGGTGGTGGAAGAGTGAGGTTAATGACGTAACATTGGGGGGAAATGAAAAAACAAGACAAGTAGAAAGAGAAATAGATGCTGAAGTGGTGGAGGAATGGGGAAATGAAAGTGGTGCATCAAATATATGATTGTATTTGAGGGGGCTCCCCATGCCAGTTGAACGATAATAAATAGTTAGGGTAGGTCCTCACAAATTATAATTACTTTATTAAAGAGACTGACGTGCGCTCAGGTGATGGGATAACGTGCAGATGCAACTCAAATTAGTTAGGGGTTGTCCCTCAGAAATGCAACAGAAATATATGGCTAGGGGTTACCCTTCACAAATGTAAACACCTTTATTAAAGTGACTGACACAAAGTAGTTGTGACAGGACAATTTTAAAATGGTTGAAACTATTAGCTATGGGTTTCTGTTTCCCCTTGCTAATGTTACCGAAACTTTTAGCTAGGGGTTTCCCCTAAAAAATGGTCAATTTCAAAATTTAAAATATCCCTTCTTAAGATTTGGAGGGGTTGCCCCACACAATTTGCTTTATTAATTTTTTTATTTTATGCATTGCAATGGGATAAACCCCAAACAATATAGAAATTTAGTGAGAGGTTTTTCACCTCACAAATGCCCCGGACTAATCAAGCAATTTCTTGTAGTGGACAACTCGGTTGATCCCTCGTTATCAGTTTGTCCCTCTTTAAAACACTTTATTAATGCTTTCTCACAACAAATGTCTTTTTATTAACATTCTTTATTGACTTTCTATTAATTGAAAAATTCAAGTGTAACAATTATATTATATTTCCATTAAAAAATGTTTAAAAACATATTCGATGAATTTCATTTTCTAATTTTAAGTTTTAATATGTTAAATGTTATATTTTAAACCAAGCTTATTATTTTGCCGCATATTTATAATATTTGAATTAAAAAATTTAATATGTCAATTTTAATATCTTAAAATTGATTGAAAATAAACCATATTGAATTGAATTTGTTGAATTCAATTTTTTAAATAGTTATTCATAATGGAACCAAACAATTTATATTATAATGTTTTCTTCAAAACCATTCAAATCACCTTGAAAACACTCATACATTTTAAGGTGGTTTTATTCATAATCAAGTTGATGGTTCTCCAATAAAACATAAAGTTCTTACACACTTTAAGTTCCAAAATTAAGAAAAAGTGCATCTCTTATTTTCAACAATCATAGTGATACATTGTAACTCATTATACAAAACAACAACACTTATTTCCAAGTTTAGAATTACACTGTCCACCTTTTACATATCCCTTATTGATGCAATCAGTAGAACAATTGGGACTACAACTCCCTATGCAGCAAAATCTTGGGTCTACGTCACTCCCACGAATACATATTGGCTTTTCAACTAATATTGGAGTCTTCAAACTTGTAACAATTTCTGAATCAAACAAAGACAATAACATTTTCAATTAAATCTAGTAAGTTATTTATCTAAACAATATATTACAAAAGATAGAAAAATATCTACTTACCAGATATCATAATAAAACTCATGCATAAAACAACTAGAATATAAGAAGATTGATAGCTTTTAGAAGTCATATTTTGAATTTCACCTTATGTGTTTACTTTTGATTTACAAGACACTAACATTACTTTCATTATATAGGCTAAAAAGTTATCTTAATGGTAATAAATATTAATATTTTATTTTATTTTATTTTATAAAGATTATTAAAATTGAATATATAGTCAAATGCAAAAAATATATATGTTTTATTCTTTATATATCCTTTACAAAATTGAATAAAAAAATATAAAGTATTGACTTCTAATGAGATAATTGGTAATAAATACTAATATTTTATTTATACACTAGTTTTTAAAAATTGTTTTTGAAATGTGAAAATTGAAAAAATTTATTTGGTAGTTTAATTTTCAATACTATTTTTAATAAGAGATTAAAAATATATTTAAATAGATAATTCTTTTTAATTAGTAATAAAATATATTTTGTTATCTATAAATATAAATATAATTTAGTCACTAATTATTTAATATAAGATCTAAGAATGCATGTCAACTATTTTTTTAATATTAATTATATAATTAATAAAATTTTATTTTAATAATAAGAGATTGACACATAATTTCAAACAAATGATTTAAATCATTTTCATGACATTCATCATTACTATTTTTGTTTATAACTAATCACTTTCTCTTCCTCAATTTTATAAGAAATATAAATTATACTATAATATGATTGAAAATTTTAATTCTTATTGATTTTTCTTATTAAATTAGTTTTATTATTTAAGTATTATTAAAATTACAACTTTTCTAAGAAATATTGTAAGAGTATTTTTAGTTAGAAGCATTTTACTTTTTAAATATTCATGTTTATTATCTACTCCAATTGGAAAATAAGTGATAGATTTTAAAAATCGGATTCAATCAACGGATCAAATTATTGAATTGAGAATCGGATGAGTCACCGATATATATATATATATATATATATATATATATATATATATATATATATATATATATATATATATATATATATATCAGCATATTAACTAATATATCTAACATAGTCAAATATTAACATATATTAACTAATATCCAACAAATATAAACTAATAACAACAAAAGATTCAAAGATTCATATATTCAGATTTTTAAAAAACATGGAGAAGAAATTTGTACCTTAGAGGAAAAATTAAACAACTTTGAATCTTTGATTTTATTCTCCTTGCAAAAGTTTAAATATTTATTAAAAAAATAGAAAATGAATAAAATATATTAAGATTAGGGATTTGATATAATCCAAATATCAAAAGAATTTGTATAAAAAAAATACCTTTTAAATAATCCTGTTGAAGATTTTTTGATGAAAATTATGAGTTTGGTGGTGGAAGAGTGAGGTTAATGACGTAACATTGGGGGGAAATGAAAAAACAGACAAGTAGAAAGAGAAATAGATGCTGAAGTGGTGGAGGAATGGGGAAATGAAAGTGGTGCATCAAATATATGATTGTATTTGAGGGGGCTCCCCATGCCAGTTGAACGATAATAAATAGTTAGGGTAGCTCCTCACAAATTATAATGACTTTATTAAAGAGACTGACGTGCGCTCAGGTGATGGGATAACGTGCAGATGCAACTCAAATTAGTTAGGGGTTGTCCCTCAGAAATGCAACAGAAATATATGGCTAGGGGTTACCCTTCACAAATGTAAACACCTTTATTAAAGTGACTGACACAAAGTAGTTGTGACAGGACAATTTTAAAATGGTTGAAACTATTAGCTATGGGTTTCTGTTTCCCCTTGCTAATGTTACCGAAACTTTTAGCTAGGGGTTTCCCCTAAAAAATGGTCAATTTCAAAATTTAAAATATCCCTTCTTAAGATTTGGAGGGGTTGCCCCACACAATTTGCTTTATTAATTTTTTTATTTTATGCATTGCAATGGGATAAACCCCAAACAATATAGAAATTTAGTGAGAGGTTTTTCACCTCACAAATGCCCCGGACTAATCAAGCAATTTCTTGTAGTGGACAACTCGGTTGATCCCTCGTTATCAGTTTGTCCCTCTTTAAAACACTTTATTAATGCTTTCTCACAACAAATGTCTTTTTATTAACATTCTTTATTGACTTTCTATTAATTGAAAAATTCAAGTGTAACAATTATATTATATTTCCATTAAAAAATGTTTAAAAACATATTCGATGAATTTCATTTTCTAATTTTAAGTTTTAATATGTTAAATGTTATATTTTAAACCAAGCTTATTATTTTGCCGCATATTTATAATATTTGAATTAAAAAATTTAATATGTCAATTTTAATATCTTAAAATTGATTGAAAATAAACCATATTGAATTGAATTTGTTGAATTCAATTTTTTAAATAGTTATTCATAATGGAACCAAACAATTTATATTATAATGTTTTCTTCAAAACCATTCAAATCACCTTGAAAACACTCATACATTTTAAGGTGGTTTTATTCATAATCAAGTTGATGGTTCTCCAATAAAACATAAAGTTCTTACACACTTTAAGTTCCAAAATTAAGAAAAAGTGCATCTCTTATTTTCAACAATCATAGTGATACATTGTAACTCATTATACAAAACAACAACACTTATTTCCAAGTTTAGAATTACACTGTCCACCTTTTACATATCCCTTATTGATGCAATCAGTAGAACAATTGGGACTACAACTCCCTATGCAGCAAAATCTTGGGTCTACGTCACTCCCACGAATACATATTGGCTTTTCAACTAATATTGGAGTCTTCAAACTTGTAACAATTTCTGAATCAAACAAAGACAATAACATTTTCAATTAAATCTAGTAAGTTATTTATCTAAACAATATATTACAAAAGATAGAAAAATATCTACTTACCAGATATCATAATAAAACTCATGCATAAAACAACTAGAATATAAGAAGATTGATAGCTTTTAGAAGTCATATTTTGAATTTCACCTTATGTGTTTACTTTTGATTTACAAGACACTAACATTACTTTCATTATATAGGCTAAAAAGTTATCTTAATGGTAATAAATATTAATATTTTATTTTATTTTATTTTATAAAGATTATTAAAATTGAATATATAGTCAAATGCAAAAAATATATATGTTTTATTCTTTATATATCCTTTACAAAATTGAATAAAAAAATATAAAGTATTGACTTCTAATGAGATAATTGGTAATAAATATTAATATTTTATTTATAACTAGTTTTTAAAAATTGTTTTTGAAATGTGAAAATTGAAAAAATTTATTTGGTAGTTTAATTTTCAATACTATTTTTAATAAGAGATTAAAAATATATTTAAATAGATAATTCTTTTTAATTAGTAATAAAATATATTTTGTTATCTATAAATATAAATATAATTTAGTCACTAATTATTTAATATAAGATCTAAGAATGCATGTCAACTATTTTTTTAATATTAATTATATAATTAATAAAATTTTATTTTAATAATAAGAGATTGACACATAATTTCAAACAAATGATTTAAATCATTTTCATGACATTCATCATTACTATTTTTGTTTATAACTAATCACTTTCTCTTCCTCAATTTTATAAGAAATATAAATTATACTATAATATGATTGAAAATTTTAATTCTTATTGATTTTTCTTATTAAATTAGTTTTATTATTTAAGTATTATTAAAATTACAACTTTGCTAAGAAATATTGTAAGAGTATTTTTAGTTAGAAGCATTTTACTTTTTAAATATTCATGTTTATTATCTACTCCAATTGGAAAATAAGTGATAGATTTTAAAAATCGGATTCAATCAACGGATCAAATTGATTGAATTGAGAATCGGATGAGTCACCGATATATATATATATATATATATATATATATATATATATATATATATATATATATATATATATATATATATATCAGCATATTAACTAATATATCTAACATAGTCAAATATTAACATATATTAACTAATATCCAACAAATATAAACTAATAACAACAAAAGATTCAAAGATTCATATATTCAGATTTTTAAAAAACATGGAGAAGAAATGTGTACCTTAGAGGAAAAATTAAACAACTTTGAATCTTTGATTTTATTCTCCTTGCAAAAGTTTAAATATTTATTAAAAAATAGAAAATGAATAAAATATATTAAAATTAGGGATTTGATATAATCCAAATATCAAAAGAATTTTTTTAAAAAAATTACCTTTTAAATAAGCCTGTTGAAGATTTTTTGATGAAAAATATGAGTTTGGTGGTGGAAGAGTGAGGTTAATGACGTAACATTGGGGGGAAATGAAAAAACCAGACAAGTAGAAAGAGAAATAGATGCTGAAGTGGTGGAGGAATGGGGAAATGAAAGTGGTGCATCAAATATATGATTGTATTTGAGGGGGCTCCCCATGCCAGTTGAACGATAATAAATAGTTAGGGTAGCTCTCACAAATTATAATGACTTTATTAAAGAGACTGACGTGCGCTCAGGTGATGGGATAACGTGCAGATGCAACTCAAATTAGTTAGGGGTTGTCCCTCAGAAATGCAACAGAAATATATGGCTAGGGGTTACCCTTCACAAATGTAAACACCTTTATTAAAGTGACTGACACAAAGTAGTTGTGACAGGACAATTTTAAAATGGTTGAAACTATTAGCTATGGGTTTCTGTTTCCCCTTGCTAATGTTACCGAAACTTTTAGCTAGGGGTTTCCCCTAAAAAATGGTCAATTTCAAAATTTAAAATATCCCTTCTTAAGATTTGGAGGGGTTGCCCCACACAATTTGCTTTATTAATTTTTTTATTTTATGCATTGCAATGGGATAAACCCCAAACAATATAGAAATTTAGTGAGAGGTTTTTCACCTCACAAATGCCCCGGACTAATCAAGCAATTTCTTGTAGTGGACAACTCGGTTGATCCCTCGTTATCAGTTTGTCCCTCTTTAAAACACTTTATTAATGCTTTCTCACAACAAATGTCTTTTTATTAACATTCTTTATTGACTTTCTATTAATTGAAAAATTCAAGTGTAACAATTATATTATATTTCCATTAAAAAATGTTTAAAAACATATTCGATGAATTTTCATTTTCTAATTTTAAGTTTTAATATGTTAAAATGTTATATTTTAAACCAAGCTTATTATTTTGCCGCATATTTATAATATTTGAATTAAAAAATTTAATATGTCAATTTTAATATCTTAAAATTGATTGAAAATAAACCATATTGAATTGAATTTGTTGAATTCAATTTTTTAAATAGTTATTCATAATGGAACCAAACAATTTATATTATAATGTTTTCTTCAAAACCATTCAAATCACCTTGAAAACACTCATACATTTTAAGGTGGTTTTATTCATAATCAAGTTGATGGTTCTCCAATAAAACATAAAGTTCTTACACACTTTAAGTTCCAAAATTAAGAAAAAGTGCATCTCTTATTTTCAACAATCATAGTGATACATTGTAACTCATTATACAAAACAACAACACTTATTTCCAAGTTTAGAATTACACTGTCCACCTTTTACATATCCCTTATTGATGCAATCAGTAGAACAATTGGGACTACAACTCCCTATGCAGCAAAATCTTGGGTCTACGTCACTCCCACGAATACATATTGGCTTTTCAACTAATATTGGAGTCTTCAAACTTGTAACAATTTCTGAATCAAACAAAGACAATAACATTTTCAATTAAATCTAGTAAGTTATTTATCTAAACAATATATTACAAAAGATAGAAAAATATCTACTTACCAGATATCATAATAAAACTCATGCATAAAACAACTAGAATATAAGAAGATTGATAGCTTTTAGAAGTCATATTTTGAATTTCACCTTATGTGTTTACTTTTGATTTACAAGACACTAACATTACCTTCATTATATAGGCTAAAAAGTTATCTTAATGGTAATAAATATTAATATTTTATTTTATTTTATTTTATAAAGATTATTAAAATTGAATATATAGTCAAATGCAAAAATATATATGTTTTATTCTTTATATATCCTTTACAAAATTGAATAAAAAAATATAAAGTATTGACTTCTAATGAGATAATTGGTAATAAATATTAATATTTTATTTATACACTAGTTTTTAAAAATTGTTTTTGAAATGTGAAAATTGAAAAAATTTATTTGGTAGTTTAATTTTCAATACTATTTTTAATAAGAGATTAAAATATATTTAAATAGATAATTCTTTTTAATTAGTAATAAAATATATTTTGTTATCTATAAATATAAATATAATTTAGTCACTAATTATTTAATTTAAGATCTAAGAATGCATGTCAACTATTTTTTAATATTAATTATATAATTAATAAAATTTTATTTTAATAATAAGAGATTGACACATAATTTAAAACAAATGATTTAAATCATTTTCATGACATTCATCATTACTATTTTTGTTTATAACTAATCACTTTCTCTTCCTCAATTTTATAAGAAATATAAATTATACTATAATATGATTGAAAATTTTAATTCTTATTGATTTTTCTGATTAAATTAGTTTTATTATTTAAGTATTATTAAAATTACAACTTTGCTAAGAAATATTGTAAGAGTATTTTTAGTTAGAAGCATTTTACTTTTTAAATATTCATGTTTATTATCTACTCCAATTGGAAAATAAGTGATAGATTTTAAAAATCAAATTGAATCAACGGATCAAATTGATTGAATTGAGAATCGGATGTGTCACCGATATATATATATATATATATATATATATATATATATATATATATATATATATATATATATATATATATATATATATATATATCAGCATATTAACAAATATCTCTAACATAGTCAAAATTAACATATATTAACTAATATCCACCAATATAAACTAATAACAACAAAAGATTCAAAGATTCATATATTCAGATTTTTAAAAAACATGGAGAAGAAATCCGTACCTTAGAGGAAAAATTAAACAACTTTGAATCTTTGATTTTATTCTCCTTGCAAAAGTATAAATATTTATTTAAAAAATAGAAAATGAATAAAATATATTAAAATTAGGGATTTGATATAATCCAAAATCAAAAGTTTTCTTTTATAAAATTACCTTTTAAATAAGCCTGTTGAAGATTTTTTGATGAAAAATGTGAGTTTGGTGGTGGAAGAGTGAGGTTAATGACGTAACATTGGGGGGAAATGAAAAAACCAGACAAGTAGAAAGAGAATAGATGCTGAAGTGGTGGAGGAATGGGGAAATGAAAGTGGTGCATCAAATATATGATTGTATTTGAGGGGGCTCCCCATGCCAGTTGAACGATAATAAATAGTTAGGGTAGCTTCTCACAAATTATAATGACTTTATTAAAGAGACTGACGTGCGCTCAGGTGATGGGATAACGTGCAGATGCAACTCAAATTAGTTAGGGGTTGTCCCTCAGAGATGCAACAGAAATATATGGCTAGGGGTTACCCTTCACAAATGTAAACACCTTTATTAAAGTGACTGACACAAAGTAGTTGTGACAGGACAATATTAAAATGGTTGAAACTATTAGCTATGGGTTTCTGTTTCCCCTTGCTAATGTTACCGAAACTTTTAGCTAGGGGTTTCCCCTAAAAAATGGTCAATTTCAAAATTTAAAATATCCCTTCTTAAGATTTGGAGGGGTTTCCGCACACAATTTGCTTTATTAATTTTTTTATTTTATGCATTGCAATGGGATAAACCCCAAACAATATAGAAATTTAGTGAGAGGTTTTTCACCTCACAAATGCCCCGGACTAATCAAACAATTTCTTGTAGTGGACAACTCGGTTGATCCCTCGTTATCAGTTTGTCCCTCTTTAAAACACTTTATTAATGCTTTCTCACAACAAATGTCTTTTTATTAACATTCTTTATTGACTTTCTATTAATTGAAAAATTCAAGTGTAACAATTATATTATATTTCCATTAAAAAATGTTTAAAAACATATTCGATGAATTTCATTTTCTAATTTTAAGTTTTAATATGTTAAATGTTATATTTTAAACCAAGCTTATTATTTTGCCGCATATTTATAATATTTGAATTAAAAAATTTAATATGTCAATTTTAATATCTTAAAGTTGATTGAAAATAAACCATATTGAATTCAATTTGTTGAATTCAATTTTTTAAATAGTTATTCATAATGGAACCAAACAATTTATATTATAATGTTTTCTTCAAAACCATTCAAATCACCTTGAAAACACTCATACATTTTAAGGTGGTTTTATTCATAATCAAGTTGATGGTTCTCCAATAAAACATAAAGTTCTTACACACTTTAAGTTCCAAAATTAAGAAAAAGTGCATCTTTTATTTTCAACAATCATAGTGATACATTGTAACTCATTATACAAAACAACAACACTTATTTCCAAGTTTAGAATTACACTGTCCACCTTTTACATATCCCTTATTGATGCAATCAGTAGAACAATTGGGACTACAACTCCCTATGCAGCAAAATCTTGGGTCTACGTCACTCCCACGAATACATATTGGCTTTTCAACTAATATTGGAGTCTTCAAACTTGTAACAATTTCTGAATCAAACAAAGACAATAACATTTTCAATTAAATCTAGTAAGTTATTTATCTAAACAATATATTACAAAAGATAGAAAAATATCTACTTACCAGATATCATAATAAAACTCATGCATAAAACAACTAGAATATAAGAAGATTGATAGCTTTTAGAAGTCATATTTTGAATTTCACCTTATGTGTTTACTTTTGATTTACAAGACACTAACATTACCTTCATTATATAGGCTAAAAAGTTATCTTAATGGTAATAAATATTAATATTTTATTTTATTTTATTTTATAAAGATTATTAAAATTGAATATATAGTCAAATGCAAAAAATCTATATGTTTTATTCTTTATATATCCTTTACAAAATTGAATAAAAAAATATAAAGTATTGATTTCTAATGAGATAATTGGTAATAAATATTAATATTTTATTTATAAACTAGTTTTTAAAAATTGTTTTTGAAATGTGAAAATTGAAAAAATTTATTTGGTAGTTTAATTTTCAATACTATTTTTAATAAGAGATTTAAAATATATTTAAATAGATAATTCTTTTTAATTAGTAATAAAATATATTTTGTTATCTATAAATATAAATATAATTTAGTCACTAGTTATTTAATATAAGATCTAAGAATGCATGTCAACTATTTTTTTAATATTAATTATATAATTAATAAAATTTTATTTTAATAATAAGAGATTGACACATTAATTTCCAACAAATGATTTAAATCATTTTCATGACATTCATCATTACTATTTTTGTTTATAACTAATCACTTTCTCTTCCTCAATTTTATAAGAAATATAAATTATACTATAATATGATTGAAAATTTTAATTCTTATTGATTTTTCTGATTAAATTAGTTTTATTATTTAAGTATTATTAAATTACAACTTTGCTAAGAAATATTGTAAGAGTATTTTTAGTTAGAAGCATTTTACTTTTAAATATTCATGTTTATTATCTACTCCAATTGGAAAATAAGTGATAGATTTTAAAAATCAATTGAATCAACGGATCAAATTGATTGAATTGAGAATCGGATGTGTCACCGATATATATATATATATATATATATATATATATATATATATATATATATATATATATATATATATATATATCAGCATATTAACAAATATCTCTAACATAGTCAAAAATTAACATATATTAACTAATATCCAACAAATATAAACTAATAACAACAAAAGATTCAAAGATTCATATATTCAGATTTTTAAAAAACATGGAGAAGAAATCCGTACCTTAGAGGAAAAATTAAACAACTTTGAATCTTTGATTTTATTCTCCTTGCAAAAGTATAAATATTTATTTAAAAATAGAAAATGAATAAAATATATTAAATTAGGGATTTGATATAATCCAAAAATCAAAAGATTTTTTTTTATAAAATTACCCTTTAAATAAGCCTGTTGAAGATTTTTTGATGAAAAATGTGAGTTTGGTGGTGGAAGAGTGAGGTTAATGACGTAACATTGGGGGGAAATGAAAAAACCAGACAAGTAGAAAGAGAAATAGATGCTGAAGTGGTGGAGGAATGGGGAAATGAAAG
This sequence comes from Lathyrus oleraceus, assembly GCF_024323335.1. NCBI lineage: Eukaryota > Viridiplantae > Streptophyta > Magnoliopsida > Fabales > Fabaceae > Lathyrus > Lathyrus oleraceus. The sequence goes on from NC_066581.1 coordinate 89,823,395, forward strand.
TGGTGCATCAAATATATGATTGTATTTGAGGGGCTCCCCATGCCAGTTGAACGATAATAAATAGTTAGGGTAGCTTCTCACAAATTATAATGACTTTATTAAAGAGACTGACGTGCGCTCAGGTGATGGGATAACGTGCAGATGCAACTCAAATTAGTTAGGGGTTGTCCCTCAGAGATGCAACAGAAATATATGGCTAGGGGTTACCCTTCACAAATGTAAACACCTTTATTAAAGTGACTGACACAAAGTAGTTGTGACAGGACAATATTAAAATGGTTGAAACTATTAGCTATGGGTTTCTGTTTCCCCTTGCTAATGTTACCGAAACTTTTAGCTAGGGGTTTCCCCTAAAAAATGGTCAATTTCAAAATTTAAAATATCCCTTCTTAAGATTTGGAGGGGTTTCTGTAACACCCCGATGAAATAAGGCTAATTATTTAATTTAAATTAATATAATATTTATTAATTTAATTAATTAATTGGGAATATTATTGGAATATTATTATTATTATTATTATTATTATTATTATTGGAATAAAAGTTGGAATTAGAAAAGGTCCCATTGGGTAAAAGAGAGTTTTCACGTGAAAACAGAGAACGACTCAAAAAGTGGAAAAGGGAGAAAAAGGGGCAAAGAGCCAGAGAACAAGGGTTGAAGAGAAGAAGAGCTCGAAGCTAAAGGATTGCCGGATTAACTCAGGTAAGGGGGGTTTATCAGCGTTTAATGGGTATTCTGGGATAACATGTACTGGGTAGTGATAAACCATTGATTTGACTCTGATTAGAATGATGTATGCTGAAAATTGTGAAATATTGGATGAACGAAATTGGATTATAATTGAAGGAAAATTCGTAGAGATTAGATGGAATAATGTTAGAATTGGTGAAATTGAATAGGGTATGAATTGTGTTAGATGATATGAACGATTACTGTGTAAAATTGGACTGTGGGAGGTTGAATTGGATAAATCTCGTAGCAGAGAAAACCATAGCAGATCTGGAAATTCTGGTTTCTGGTCATACGCGTATGGCACTAGGCAATACGCGTATGAGATGGTCTGGTACGCGTATGGCACTAGGCAATACGCGTATGGATGAGGAAGATGATGTTTTGAACGTGATTTTGTCTCTGTTGGTACGCGTATGAGGATGTGGTACGCGTAGCATACGCGTATGAGGCAGGCAATACGCGTATGGGTTTGGCTGAGAAATGGGCCATACGCGTATGGGACTAGGCAATACGCGTATGGGCAGGATTGTGATTTTCCTGAGCTGTTGTTGTGCAGTTTTTAGCTGTTCAGCTGAGTAATGTAATTTAGCTGAGGTATGATATATTGGGGATCATTTCCCGTTGTTTTGAGTAGTATAAGTATTAGTAGAGTGTGCTAATACTGTGGTTGTTATTTGGCATGATCTGATATGCTTATGTGATAAAATACTGATGATGTGTGATGGTATGCATGATGCTGTGAATGTATCAGTTATGTGTGCATTTGTGAATAGACTGTTTTATGGCTTAGAGTGTGAGCATATGTCTATTCTTGAATTGTTGTTGATGATTTAGCATTGCTAGGTGATTAGCATGCATATTGTGGCCTTTATGGTGGTAGCTAATTCCCATGGCGAGGAATTAGTGAGTTAGTCATTATGGACTGTTGTTGATGTTTGCATGCTAGGTGAATTAGCGTGCATAGCATGGCCCTTGGGGTGGTAGCTAATTCCCATGGTGAGGAATTAGTGAGTGAGTCACTAGGTCTCAAATGAGTGGGACTAGTGAGCTTGGTAGCCGTACCTGGATTTGGTCGGTGAGGTTGAACTATATGTTCACGAATAGTCGGTACCGCATGCATGGAGTCTCATTGCATAATGTATGTATGGCGTATAATATGATTGGATGTATTCCAGTATTATACGTGTGTTGTATGTTGTGTTGATGTTGAGCATGATTGAGTTGATATTGCCGTTGTTGAATGTGTAATCTGATTTGGGTGATTAATGTGTTAAATTACTTAACATGACATGATATTTTATAATGCTTATTATATCGAAGTAGGAACTCACCCTTACAACTATTTTTCAGGTAACGAGCAGTGATTGAGTAGGAGCTAGTGCTTGGAGTCTAGTGTAGTCTCCTTAGTGGGTCATGCTCTGATAGATGTAACATCGGGATGGGATGTTTTAAGTGTTTTATTGTTGGTTGTGAACCAGTTTACATGTATTGTGTTACATGTTTTGATATGATTGATTTGATCTTTATCCGCTGCGTATTATGCAAAATGTTTTATGTTTTGAAGAAATAAACGAGCATGACAGTTATTATGGTGAATGGTGTGAAATAATTGTGTGACACCCTTAATTGCATGATTACTCTGATTGATATATGTTGTTATTTTAAATTAAATATTTGGGGTATTTTAGAAGGGTGTTACATTAGTGGTATCAGAGCATAGTCGGTCGAGTCGAGTCGTAATTATCCTGTTTCCCCTGTACGGGATAGGTGTTGTGTAACCCTATCGGTACTTATTGTTTTAGCTTGTTGGGTTTTCAGAATAGAGATGGCTGGAAGAGGTAGAGACGATGCTGCGATTGCTGAGGCTCTGGGTATGCTAGCTGGAGTACTTGGAGGGAATCCGAATGTTGTGGGAATGGGAGCTGCTCGTCAACTGAGTGAGTTCCAGAAGAACAATCCTCCAATGTTCAAGGGAGCATACGATCCAGATGGTGCTCAGAAGTGGTTGAAGGAGATCGAGAGGATCTTCCGAGTGACTGAGTGTGCTGATAACCAGAAGGTCAGGTTCGGTACACATATGCTGTCAGAAGAAGCAGATGATTGGTGGGTTGCTACCCGCACTGAGTTGGAATCTGCTGGGAATGCTGAGATCACTTGGGCTGTGTTCAGAGAGAGATTCCTGAGGAAGTATTTTCCAGAGGATGTCAGAGGAAAGAAAGAGATAGAGTTCTTAGAATTGAAGCAGGGCAACCGGTCTGTTACTGAGTATGCTGCTAAGTTCACAGAGCTGTCGAAGTATTACACTCCCTATGATGAGGCTACTGGGGAATTTTCAAAATGTGTGAAGTTTGAGAACGGGTTATGTCCCGAGATCAAGCAGGCTATTGGGTATCAGCGGATTAGAGTGTTTTCTGATTTGGTTGACTGTTGCAGAATTTTTGAGCAGGATACCAAGGCCAGAGCGGAGAGCTATCAGCAGAGGGTTGATAGGAAAGGCAAGAATCAGAATGATCGTGGGAAACCATATGCAGCTGGCAAAGGTTTTCAGAGAAAGAGTGGGATGAAGAGGCCAAGTGGGGGAGACTCCAGTGCCCCTGCTAAGTGTTTCAGTTGTGGTCAGGCTGGACATCGTATCCATGAGTGTACCAGTGCTGAGAGGAAGTGTTTCAAGTGTGGCAAAGGTGGTCATTTGGCTGCAGAGTGCCGGTCGAAGACTGTGACTTGTTTCAACTGTGGAGAGGTAGGTCATATCAGCCCACAGTGTCCTAAGCCGAAGAGAGAGAACCAGTCGGGAGGCAAGGTTTTTGCTTTATCGGGTTCTGAGACTTCTGCAGATGATCGTTTGATCCGAGGTACGTGTTATATTAATGGCTTTCCTCTTGTAGCTATTATTGACACAGGTGCGACTCATTCCTTTATATCTTTGGATTGTGCTGTGAAACTTAAGTTAGAGATATCTGAGATGCGTGGAAGTATGGTGATTGATACTCCTGCAAAGGGTTCAGTGACTACTACTTCAGTTTGTTTAAATTGTCCTTTGAGTATTTTTGGTAGAGACTTTGGGATAGACCTAGTGTGTCTTCCACTAGTGCAGATTGATGTTATTCTGGGTATGAACTGGTTGGTGTTTAACCGAGTTTATATCAATTGTTTTGATAAGACTGTGATCTTTCCTGAGATTGAGGAAGGAAAGAGTTTGTTTCTATCAGCAAGGCAGGTGAATGAGGAAGTAGCAGATGGGGCAGAGTTGTTTATGCTGTTAGCGACTTTGGAGGCTAAAGATAAACTAGTGATTTGCAATCTAGCCGTGGTGTGTGATTTTCCTGATGTGTTTCCGGAAGAAGTGAATGAATTACCGCCAGAGCGTGAAGTTGAGTTCTCGATTGATTTGGTACCTGGTACTAGGCCGATATCGATGGCTCCGTACCGTATGTCTGTTGTTGAGTTAACTGAATTAAAGAGTCAGTTGGAAGATCTGTTGGATAAGAAATTTATTCGTCCGAGTGTGTCACCGTGGGGTGCACCAGTGTTGTTGGTTAAGAAGAAAGAGGGTACTATGAGGTTGTGTGTGGACTACAGGCAACTGAATAAAGTGACGATCAAAAATCGGTATCCTTTGCCGAGGATTGATGATTTAATGGATCAGTTGGTTGGTGCGAGTGTGTTCAGCAAAATAGATTTGAGATCGGGATATCATCAGATACGTGTGAAAACTGAGGATATTCAGAAGACTGCTTTCAGAACGAGGTATGGACATTATGAGTATTCTGTAATGCCTTTTGGTGTGACTAATGCGCCTGGAGTATTTATGGAGTATATGAATAGGATTTTCCATCCGTACCTAGACAAGTTTGTTGTGGTGTTTATTGATGATATTTTGGTGTATTCGAAATCTGAAGAAGAGCATGCCGAACATTTGAGAGTGGTTTTGGGAATTCTACGAGAAAAGAAGTTATTCGCTAAACTGTCAAAGTGTGAATTTTGGTTAGAAGAGGTTAGTTTCTTGGTCATGTGATTTCAAGAGGCGGTGTTGCTGTTGATCCTTCTAAGATAGAAGCGGTATCTAAGTGGGAAGCTCCGAAGTCAGTTTTTGAGATAAGGAGTTTTCTTGGACTTGCAGGTTATTATAGGAAGTTCATTGAGGGATTTTCTATGTTGGCGTTACCGTTGACGATGTTGACTAGAAAGGGGCAAGCGTTTGTTTGGGACTCAAAATGTGAAGAAGGTTTCCAAGAGTTAAAGAGAAGGTTAACTACTGCTCCTATTCTGATATTACCGAGTTCGTCGGAATTATTTGAAGTTTACTGTGATGCTTCATTGTTGGGTTTGGGTGGCGTGTTGATGCAGAATAAGCAGGTCATAGCTTATGCTTCGAGACAGCTGAGGGTTCATGAGAGGAACTATCCGACGCACGATTTAGAGTTGGCAGCTGTTGTGTTTGTTCTAAAGTTATGGAGACATTACTTATATGGGTCAAGATTTGAAGTTTTCAGTGACCATAAAAGTTTAAAGTATTTGTTTGATCAGAAAGAGCTGAATATGAGACAGAGGAGATGGTTAGAATTTCTGAAAGATTATGACTTTGGTTTGAATTACCATCCGGGTAAAGCAAACGTAGTGGCTGATGCATTGAGTCGGAAATCATTGCATATGTCTATGTTAATGGTTAAGGAATTGGATTTGATTGAGCAGTTTAGAGACTTGAGTTTGGTGTGTGAGAGTACTCACAATAGTGTTAAATTGGGGATGTTGAAGTTAACGAGTGGTATTCTGGATGAGATCAGGGAGGGTCAGAAATCCGATGTGCTTTTGGTTGATAAGTTGACTCTAGTGAATCAAGGTCAAGGTGGTGAATTCAGAGTTGATGAGAATGGTGTTTTGAATTTTGGTAATCGGGTGTGTATTCCGGATGTTACCGAGCTTAAGAAGAGTATTCTTGAGGAAGGACATCGTAGTGGCCTGAGTATTCATCCTGGAGCTACGAAGATGTATCATGATTTGAAAAAGTTATTTTGGTGGCCGGGAATGAAAAGAGAAATTGCGAGTTTTGTTTATTCTTGTTTGACTTGTCAAAAGTCAAAGATTGAGCATCAGAAGCCGTCTGGACTAATGCAACCGTTGGCTATTCCAGAGTGGAAGTGGGATAGTATCAGTATGGATTTTGTTTCGGGTTTACCGAGGACGATTAAGAATTTTGAAGCTATTTGGGTGATTATTGATAGATTGACGAAATCGGCTCATTTCATTCCGATCAGAATGGATTATCCGTTAGAGAGATTAGCCGAGTTGTATATTGAGAAAATTGTAAGTTTGCATGGTATTCCGTCGAGTATTGTTTCGGACAGAGATCCTAGATTTACATCGAAGTTTTGGGAAGGTTTGCAGAGGGCTTTGGGAACTAAGCTGAGATTGAGTTCTGCATATCATCCGCAGACTGATGGTCAGACTGAGAGGACGATTCAGTCACTAGAGGATCTTTTGAGGGCTTGTGTTTTGGAAAAGGGAGGTGCTTGGGATTGTTATTTACCTTTGATTGAGTTTACCTATAACAATAGTTTTCATTCGAGCATTGGTATGGCACCGTTTGAAGCTTTGTATGGTAGGAGATGTCGGACACCTTTATGTTGGTATGAGTCCGGTGAGAGTGCTGTGGTTGGACCGGAGATTGTTCAACAAACTACAGAAAAGATTAAGATGATTCAGGAGAAGATGAGAATTGCTCAGAGTCGTCAGAAGAGTTATCATGACAAGAGGAGGAAGGCACTTGAGTTCCAAGAGGGAGATCATGTGTTTCTTCGTGTTACTCCGATAACTGGGGTTGGTCGAGCTTTGAAGTCGAAGAAGTTGACACCTCGATTTATTGGTCCTTATCAGATTTTGGAGAGGATAGGAGAGGTAGCCTATCGTATCGCTTTACCGCCGTCACTTGCGAAGTTGCATGATGTTTTCCATGTGTCTCAGTTGAGGAGGTACATTCCTGATCCGTCGCATGTGGTCCAAGTAGATGATGTACAGGTGAGAGATAACCTGACTGTTGAAACATCACCTATGAGGATTCAAGATCGAGAGTTGAAGCAGTTGCGGGGTAAAGAGATTGCCTTGGTGAAGGTAGCTTGGGGAGGACCAGCAGGTGGCAATGTGACTTGGGAACTTGAGAGTCAGATGAAGGAGTCTTATCCAGAGTTGTTCGCTTGAGGTATGTTTTCGAGGATGAAAACTCTTTTAGTGGGGGAGAGTTGTAACACCCCGATGAAATAAGGCTAATTATTTAATTTAAATTAATATAATATTTATTAATTTAATTAATTAATTGGGAATATTATTGGAATATTATTATTATTATTATTATTATTATTGGAATAAAAGTTGGAATTAGAAAAGGTCCCATTGGGTAAAAGAGAGTTTTCACGTGAAAACAGAGAACGACTCAAAAAGTGGAAAAGGGAAAAAGGGGCAAAGAGCCAGAGAACAAGGGTTGAAGAGAAGAAGAGCTCGAAGCTAAAGGATTGTCGGATTAATTCAGGTAAGGGGGGTTTATCAGCGTTTAATGGGTATTCTGGGATAACATGTAATGGGTAGTGATAAACCATTGATTTGACTCTGATTAGAATGATGTATGCTGAAAATTGTGAAATATTGGATGAACGAAATTGGATTATAATTGAAGGAAAATTCGTAGAGATTAGATGGAATAATGTTAGAATTGGTGAAATTGAATAGGGTATGAATTGTGTTAGATGATATGAACGATTACTGTGTAAAATTGGACTGTGGGAGGTTGAATTGGATAGATCTCATAGCAGAGAAAACCATAGCAGATCTGGAAATTCTGGTTTCTGGTCATACACATATGGCACTAGGCAATACGCGTATGAGATGGTCTGGTACGCGTATGGCACTAGGCAATACGCGTATGGATGAGGAAGATGATGTTTTGAACGTGATTTTGTCTCTGTTGGTACGCGTATGAGGATGTGGTACGCGTAGCATACGCGTATGAGGCAGGCAATACGCGTATGGGTTTGGCTGAGAAATGGGCCATACGCGTATGGGACTAGGCAATACGCGTATGGGCAGGATTGTGATTTTCCTGAGCTGTTGTTGTGCAGTTTTTAGCTGTTCAGCTGAGTAATGTAATTTAGCTGAGGTATGATATATTGGGGATCATTTCCCGTTGTTTTGAGTAGTATAAGTATTAGTAGAGTGTGCTAATACTGTGGTTGTTATTTGGCATGATCTGATATGCTTATGTGATAAAATACTGATGATGTGTGATGGTATGCATGATGCTGTGAATGTATCAGTTATGTGTGCATTTGTGAATAGACTGTTTTATGGCTTAGAGTGTGAGCATATGTCTATTCTTGAATTGTTGTTGATGATTTAGCATTGCTAGGTGATTAGCATGCATATTGTGGCCTTTATGGTGGTAGCTAATTCCCATGGCGAGGAATTAGTGAGTTAGTCATTATGGACTGTTGTTGATGTTTGCATGCTAGGTGAATTAGCGTGCATAGCATGGCCCTTGGGGTGGTAGCTAATTCCCATGGTGAGGAATTAGTGAGTGAGTCACTAGGTCTCAAATGAGTGGGACTAGTGAGCTTGGTAGCCGTACCTGGATTTGGTCGGTGAGGTTGAACTATATGTTCACGAATAGTCGGTACCGCATGCATGGAGTCTCATTGCATAATGTATGTATGGCGTATAATATGATTGGATGTATTCCAGTATTATACGTGTGTTGTGTGTTGTGTTGATGTTGAGCATGATTGAGTTGATATTGCCGTTGTTGAATGTGTAATCTGATTTGGGTGATTAATGTGTTAAATTACTTAACATGACATGATATTTTATAATGCTTATTATATCGATTGAGGAACTCAGCCTTACAACTATTTTTCAGGTAACGAGCAGTGATTGAGTAGGAGCTAGTGCTTGGAGTCTAGTGTAGTCTCCTTAGTGGGTCATGCTCTGATAGATGTAACATCGGGATGGGATGTTTTAAGTGTTTTATTGTTGGTTGTGAACCAGTTTACATGTATTGTGTTACATGTTTTGATATGATTGATTTGATCTTTATCCGCTGCGTATTATGCAAAATGTTTTATGTTTTGAAGAAATAAACGAGCATGACAGTTATTATGGTGAATGGTGTGAAATAATTGTGTGACACCCTTAATTGCATGATTACTCTGATTGATATATGTTGTTATTTTAAATTAAATATTTGGGGTATTTTAGAAGGGTGTTACAGTTTCCCCACACAATTTGCTTTATTAATTTTTTTATTTTATGCATTGCAATGGGATAAACCCCAAACAATATAGAAATTTAGTGAGAGGTTTTTCACCTCACAAATGCCCCGGACTAATCAAGCAATTTCTTGTAGTGGACAACTCGATTGATCCCTCGTTATCAGTTTGTCCCTTTTTAAAACACTTTATTAATGCTTTCTCACAACAAATGTCTTTTTATTAACATTCTTTATTGACTTTCTATTAATTGAAAAATTCAAGTGTAACAATTATATTATATTTCCATTAAAAAATGTTTAAAAACATATTCGATGAATTTCATTTTCTAATTTTAAGTTTTAATATGTTAAATGTTATATTTTAAACCAAGCTTATTATTTTGCCGCATATTTATAATATTTGAATTAAAAAATTTAATATGTCAGTTTTAATATCTTAAAATTGATTGAAAATAAACCATATTGAATTGAATTTGTTGAATTCAATTTTTTAAATAGTTATTCATAATGGAACCAAACAATTTATATTATAATGTTTTCTTCAAAACCATTCAAATCACCTTGAAAACACTCATACATTTTAAGGTGGTTTTATTCATAATCAAGTTGATGGTTCTCCAATAAAACATAAAGTTCTTACACACTTTAAGTTCCAAAATTAAGAAAAAGTGCATCTTTTATTTTCAACAATCATAGTGATACATTGTAACTCATTATACAAAACAACAACACTTATTTCCAAGTTTAGAATTACACTGTCCACCTTTTACATATCCCTTATTGATGCAATCAGTAGAACAATTGGGACTACAACTCCCTATGCAGCAAAATCTTGGGTCTACGTCACTCCCACGAATACATATTGGCTTTTCAACTAATATTGGAGTCTTCAAACTTGTAACAATTTCTGAATCAAACAAAGACAATAACATTTTCAATTAAATCTAGTAAGTTATTTATCTAAACAATATATTACAAAAGATAGAAAAATATCTACTTACCAGATATCATAATAAAACTCATGCATAAAACAACTAGAATATAAGAAGATTGATAGCTTTTAGAAGTCATATTTTGAATTTCACCTTATGTGTTTACTTTTGATTTACAAGACACTAACATTACTTTCATTATATAGGCTAAAAAGTTATCTTAATGGTAATAAATATTAATATTTTATTTTATTTTATTTTATAAAGATTATTAAAATTGAATATATAGTCAAATGCAAAAAACATATATGTTTTATTCTTTATATATCCTTTACAAAATTGAATAAAAAAATATAAAGTATTGACTTCTAATGAGATAATTGGTAATAAATATTAATATTTTATTTATAAATTAGTTTTTAAAAATTGTTTTTGAAATGTGAAAATTGAAAAAATTTATTTGGTAGTTTAATTTTCAATACTATTTTTAATAAGAGATTAAAAATATATTTAAATAGATAATTCATTTTAATTAGTAATAAAATATATTTTGTTATCTATAAATATAAATATAATTTAGTCACTAGTTATTTAATATAAGATCTAAGAATGCATGTCAACTATTTTTTTAATATTAATTATATAATTAATAAAATTTTATTTTAATAATAAGAGATTGACACATTAATTTCAAACAAATGATTTAAATCATTTTCATGACATTCATCATTACTATTTTTGTTTATAACTAATCACTTTCCTTTCCTCAATTTTATAAGAAATATAAATTATACTATAATATGATTGAAAATTTTAATTCTTATTGATTTTTTAGATTAAATTAGTTTTATTATTTAAGTATTATTAAAATTACAACTTTGCTAAGAAATATTGTAAGAGTATTTTTAGTTAGAAGCATTTTACTTTTTAAATATTCATGTTTATTATCTACTCCAATTGGAAAATAAGTGATAGATTTTAAAAATCAGATTGAATCAACGGATCAAATTGATTGAATTGCGAATCGGATGTGTCACCGATATATATATATATATATATATATATATATATATATATATATATATATATATATATATATATATATATATATATATATATATATATATATATATAAATATCAGCATATTAACTAATATATCTAACATAGTCAAATATTAACATATATTAACTAATATCCAACAAATATAAACTAATAACAACAAAAGATTAAAAGATTCATTTATTCAGATTTTTAAAAAACATGGAGAATAAATCTGTACCTTAGAGGAAAAATTAAACAACTTTGAATCTTTGATTTTATTCTCCTTGCAAAAGTATAAATATTTATTAAAAAAATAGAAAATGAATAAAATATATTAAAATTAGGGATTTGATATAATCCAAAAATCAAAAGTTTTTTTTTATAAAATTACCTTTTAAATGAGCCTATTGAAGATTTTTTGATGAAAAATGTGAGTTTGGTGGTGGAAGATTGAGGTTAATGACGTAACATTGGGGGGAAATGAAAAAACCAGACAAGTAGAAAGAGAAATAGATGCTGAAGTGGTGGAGGAATGGGGAAATGAAAGTGGTGCATCAAATATATGATTGTATTTGAGGGGGCTCCCCATGCCAGTTGAACGATAATAAATAGTTAGGGTAGCTTCTCACAAATTATAATGACTTTATTAAAGAGACTGACGTGCGCTCAGGTGATGGGATAACGTGCAGATGCAACTCAAATTAGTTAGGGGTTATCCCTCAGAGATGCAACAGAAATATATGGCTAGGGGTTACCCTTCACAAATGTAAACACCTTTATTAAAGTGACTGACACAAAGTAGTTGTGACAGGACAATATTAAAATGGTTGAAACTATTAGCTATGGGTTTCTATTTCCCTTTGCTAATGTTATCGAAACTTTTAGCTAGGGGTTTCCCCTAAAAAATGGTCAATTTCAAAATTTAAAATATCCCTTCTTAAGATTTGGAGGGGTTTCTGTAACACCCCGATGAAATAAGGCTAATTATTTAATTTAAATTAATATAATATTTATTAATTTAATTAATTAATTGGGAATATTATTGGAATATTATTATTATTATTATTATTATTGGAATAAAAGTTGGAATTAGAAAAGGTCTCATTGGGTAAAAGAGAGTTTTCACGTGAAAACAGAGAACGACTCAAAAAGTGGAAAAGGGAAAAAGGGGCAAAGAGCCAGAGAACAAGGGTTGAAGAGAAGAAGAGCTCGAAGCTAAAGGATTGCCGGATTAACTCAGGTAAGGGGGGTTTATCAGCGTTTAATGGGTATTCTGGGATAACATGTACTGGGTAGTGATAAACCATTGATTTGACTCTGATTAGAATGATGTATGCTGAAAATTGTGAAATATTGGATGAACGAAATTGGATTATAATTGAAGGAAAATTCGTAGAGATTAGATGGAATAATGTTAGAATTGGTGAAATTGAATAGGGTATGAATTGTGTTAGATGATATGAACGATTACTGTGTAAAATTGGACTGTGGGAGGTTGAATTGGATAGATCTCGTAGCAGAGAAAACCATAGCAGATCTGGAAATTCTGGTTTCTGGTCATACGCGTATGGCACTAGGCAATACGCGTATGAGATGGTCTGGTACGCGTATGGCACTAGGCAATACGCGTATGGATGAGGAAGATGATGTTTTGAACGTGATTTTGTCTCTGTTGGTACGCGTATGAGGATGTGGTACGCGTAGCATACGCGTATGAGGCAGGCAATACGCGTATGGGACTAGGCAATACGCGTATGGGCAAGATTGTGATTTTCCTGAGCTGTTGTTGTGCAGTTTTTAGCTGTTCAGCTGAGTAATGTAATTTAGCTGAGGTATGATATATTGGGGATCATTTCCCGTTGTTTTGAGTAGTATAAGTATTAGTAGAGTGTGTTAATACTGTGGTTGTTATTTGGCATGATCTGATATGCTTATGTGATAAAATACTGATGATGTGTGATGGTATGCATGATGCTGTGAATGTATCAGTTATGTGTGCATTTGTGAATAGACTGTTTTATGGCTTAGAGTGTGAGCATATGTCTATTCTTGAATTGTTGTTGATGATTTAGCATTGCTAGGTGATTAGCATGCATATTGTGGCCTTTATGGTGGTAGCTAATTCCCATGGCGAGGAATTAGTGAGTTAGTCATTATGGACTGTTGTTGATGTTTGCATGCTAGGTGAATTAGCGTGCATAGCATGGCCCTTGGGGTGGTAGCTAATTCCCATGGTGAGGAATTAGTGAGTGAGTCACTAGGTCTCAAATGAGTGGGACTAGTGAGCTTGGTAGCCGTACCTGGATTTGGTCGGTGAGGTTGAACTATATGTTCACGAATAGTCGGTACCGCATGCATGGAGTCTCATTGCATAATGTATGTATGGCGTATAATATGATTGGATGTATTCCAGTATTATACGTGTGTTGTGTGTTGTGTTGATGTTGAGCATGATTGAGTTGATATTGCCGTTGTTGAATGTGTAATCTGATTTGGGTGATTAATGTGTTAAATTACTTAACATGACATGATATTTTATAATGCTTATTATATCGATTGAGGAACTCAGCCTTACAACTATTTTTCAGGTAACGAGCAGTGATTGAGTAGGAGCTAGTGCTTGGAGTCTAGTGTAGTCTCCTTAGTGGGTCATGCTCTGATAGATGTAACATCGGGATGGGATGTTTTAAGTGTTTTATTGTTGGTTGTGAACCAGTTTACATGTATTGTGTTACATGTTTTGATATGATTGATTTGATCTTTATCCGCTGCGTATTATGCAAAATGTTTTATGTTTTGAAGAAATAAACGAGCATGACAGTTATTATGGTGAATGGTGTGAAATAATTGTGTGACACCCTTAATTGCATGATTACTCTGATTGATATATGTTGTTATTTTAAATTAAATATTTGGGGTATTTTAGAAGGGTGTTACAGTTTCCCCACACAATTTGCTTTATTAATTTTTTTATTTTATGCATTGCAATGGGATAAACCCCAAACAATATAGAAATTTAGTGAGAGGTTTTTCACCTCACAAATGCCCCGGACTAATCAAGCAATTTCTTGTAGTGGACAACTCGATTGATCCCTCGTTATCAGTTTGTCCCTCTTTAAAACACTTTATTAATGCTTTCTCACAACAAATGTCTTTTTATTAACATTCTTTATTGACTTTCTATTAATTGAAAAATTCAAGTGTAACAATTATATTATATTTCCATTAAAAAATGTTTAAAAACATATTCGATGAATTTCATTTTCTAATTTTAAGTTTTAATATGTTAAATGTTATATTTTAAACCAAGCTTATTATTTTGCCGCATATTTATAATATTTGAATTAAAAAATTTAATATGTCAATTTTAATATCTTAAAATTGATTGAAAATAAACCATATTGAATTGAATTTGTTGAATTCAATTTTTTAAATAGTTATTCATAATGGAACCAAACAATTTATATTATAATGTTTTCTTCAAAACCATTCAAATCACCTTGAAAACACTCATACATTTTAAGGTGGTTTTATTCATAATCAAGTTGATGGTTCTCCAATAAAACATAAAGTTCTTACACACTTTAAGTTCCAAAATTAAGAAAAAGTGCATCTTTTATTTTCAACAATCATAGTGATACATTGTAACTCATTATACAAAACAACAACACTTATTTCCAAGTTTAGAATTACACTGTCCACCTTTTACATATCCCTTATTGATGCAATCAGTAGAACAATTGGGACTACAACTCCCTATGCAGCAAAATCTTGGGTCTACGTCACTCCCACGAATACATATTGGCTTTTCAACTAATATTGGAGTCTTCAAACTTGTAACAATTTCTGAATCAAACAAAGACAATAACATTTTCAATTAAATCTAGTAAGTTATTTATCTAAACAATATATTACAAAAGATAGAAAAATATCTACTTACCAGATATCATAATAAAACTCATGCATAAAACAACTAGAATATAAGAAGATTGATAGCTTTTAGAAGTCATATTTTGAATTTCACCTTATGTGTTTACTTTTGATTTACAAGACACTAACATTACTTTCATTATATAGGCTAAAAAGTTATCTTAATGGTAATAAATATTAATATTTTATTTTATTTTATTTTATAAAGATTATTAAAATTGAATATATAGTCAAATGCAAAAAATATATATGTTTTATTCTTTATATATCCTTTACAAAATTGAATAAAAAAATTTAAAGTATTGACTTCTAATAAGATAATTGGTAATAAATATTAATATTTTATTTATAAATTAGTTTTTAAAAATTGTTTTTGAAATGTGAAAATTGAAAAAATTTATTTGGTAGTTTAATTTTCAATACTATTTTTAATAAGAGATTAAAAATATATTTAAATAGATAATTCTTTTTAATTAGTAATAAAATATATTTTTTTATCTATAAATATAAATATAATTTAGTCACTAGTTATTTAATATAAGATCTAAGAATGCATGTCAACTATTTTTTTAATATTAATTATATAATTAATAAAATTTTATTTTAATAATAAGAGATTGACACATTAATTTCAAACAAATGATTTAAATCATTTTCATGACATTCATCATTACTATTTTTGTTTATAACTAATCACTTTCTCTTCCTCAATTTTATAAGAAATATAAATTATACTATAATATGATTGAAAATTTTAATTCTTATTGATTTTTTAGATTAAATTAGTTTTATTATTTAAGTATTATTAAAATTACAACTTTGCTAAGAAATATTGTAAGAGTATTTTTAGTTAGAAGCATTTTACTTTTTAAATATTCATGTTTATTATCTACTCCAATTGGAAAATAAGTGATAGATTTTAAAAATCAGATTGAATCAACAGATCAAATTGATTGAATTGAGAATCAGATGTGTCACCGATATATATATATATATATATATATATATATATATATATATATATATATATATATATATATATATATATATATATATATATATATATATATATATATATATATCAGCATATTAACTAATATCTAACATAGTCAAAAATTAACATATATTAACTAATATCCAACAAATATAAACTAATAACAACAAAAGATTCAAAGATTCATTTATTCAGATTTTTAAAAAACATGGAGAATAAATCCGTACCTTAGAGGAAAAATTAAACAACTTTGAATCTTTGATTTTATTCTCCTTGCAAAAGTATAAATATTTATTAAAAAAATAGAAAATGAATAAAATATATTAAAATTAGGGATTTGATATAATCCAAAAATCAAAAGTTTTTTTTTATAAAATTACCTTTTAAATGAGCCTGTTGAAGATTTTTTGATGAAAAATGTGAGTTTGGTGGGGGAAGATTGAGGTTAATGACGTAACATTGGGGGGAAATGAAAAAACCAGACAAGTAGAAAGAGAAATAGATGCTGAAGTGGTGGAGGAATGGGGAAATGAAAGTGGTGCATCAAATATATGATTGTATTTGAGGGGGCTCCCCATGCCAGTTGAACGATAATAAATAGTTAGGGTAGCTTCTCACAAATTATAATGACTTTATTAAAGAGACTGACGTGCGCTCAGGTGATGGGATAACGTGCAGATGCAACTCAAATTAGTTAGGGGTTATCCCTCAGAGATGCAACAGAAATATATGGCTAGGGGTTACCCTTCACAAATGTAAACACCTTTATTAAAGTGACTGACACAAAGTAGTTGTGACAGGACAATTTTAAAATGGTTGAAACTATTAGCTATGGGTTTCTGTTTCCCCTTGCTAATGTTACCGAAACTTTTAGCTAGGGGTTTCCCCTAAAAAATGGTCAATTTCAAAATTTAAAATATCCCTTCTTAAGATTTGGAGGGGTTTCCCCACACAATTTGCTTTATTAATTTTTTTATTTTATGCATTGCAATGGGATAAACCCCAAACAATATAGAAATTTAGTGAGAGGTTTTTCACCTCACAAATGCCCCGGACTAATCAAGCAATTTCTTGTAGTGGACAACTCGGTTGATCCCTCGTTATCAGTTTGTCCCTCTTTAAAACACTTTATTAATGCTTTCTCACAACAAATGTCTTTTTATTAACATTCTTTATTGACTTTCTATTAATTGAAAAATTCAAGTGTAACAATTATATTATATTTCCATTAAAAAATGTTTAAAAACATATTCGATGAATTTCATTTTCTAATTTTAAGTTTTAATATGTTAAATGTTATATTTTAAACCAAGCTTATTATTTTGCCGCATATTTATAATATTTGAATTAAAAATTTAATATGTCAATTTTAATATCTTAAAATTGATTGAAAATAAACCATATTGAATTGAATTTGTTGAATTCAATTTTTTAAATAGTTATTCATAATGGAACCAAACAATTTATATTATAATGTTTTCTTCAAAACCATTCAAATCACCTTGAAAACACTCATACATTTTATGGTGGTTTTATTCATAATCAAGTTGATGGTTCTCCAATAAAACATAAAGTTCTTACACACATTAAGTTCCAAAATTAAGAAAAAGTGCATCTTTTATTTTCAACAATCATAGTGATACATTGCAACTCATTATACAAAACAACAACACTTATTTCCAAGTTTAGAATTACACTGTCCACCTTTTACATATCCCTTATTGATGCAATCAGTAGAACAATTGGGACTACAACTCCCTATGCAGCAAAATCTTGGGTCTACGTCACTCCCACGAATACATATTGGCTTTTCAACTAATATTGGAGTCTTCAAACTTGTAACAATTTCTGAATCAAACAAAGAAAATAACATTTTCAATTAAATCTTGTAAGTTATTTATCTAAACAATATATTACAAAAGATAGAAAAATATCTACTTACCAGATATCATAATAAAACTCATGCATAAAACAACTAGAATATAAGAAGATTGATAGCTTTTAGAAGTCATATTTTGAATTTCACCTTATGTGTTTACTTTTGATTTACAAGACACTAACATTACTTTCATTATATAGGCTAAAAAGTTATCTTAATGGTAATAAATATTAATATTTTATTTTATTTTATTTTATAAAGATTATTAAAATTGAATATATAGTCAAATGCAAAAAATATATATGTTTTATTCTTTATATATCCTTTACAAAATTGAATAAAAAAATATAAAGTATCGACTTCTAATGAGATAATTGGTAATAAATATTAATATTTTATTTATAAACTAGTTTTTAAAAATTGTTTTTGAAATGTGAAAATTGAAAAAATTTATTTGGTAGTTTAATTTTCAATACTATTTTTAATAAGAGATTAAAAATATATTTAAATAGATAATTCTTTTTAATTAGTAATAAAATATATTTTGTTATCTATAAATATAAATATAATTTAGTCACTAGTTATTTAATATAAGATCTAAGAATGCATGTCAACTATTTTTTTAATATTAATTATATAATTAATAAAATTTTATTTTAATAATAAGAGATTGACACATAATTTCAAACAAATGATTTAAATCATTTTCATGACATTCATCATTACTATTTTTGTTTATAACTAATCACTTTCTCTTCCTCAATTTTATAAGAAATATAAATTATACTATCATATGATTGAAAATTTTAATTCTTATTGATTTTTCTGTCTAAATTAGTTTTATTATTTAAGTATTATTAAAATTACAACTTTGCTAAGAAATATTATAAGAGTATTATTAGTTAGAAGCATTTTACTTTTTAAATATTCATGTTTATTATCTACTCCAATTGGAAAATAAGTGATAGATTTTAAAAATCGGATTGAATCAACGGATCAAATGGATTGAATTGAGAATCGGATGTGTCACCGATATATATATATATATATATATATATATATATATATATATATATATATATATATATATATATATATATATATATATCAGCATATTAACTAATATATCTAACATAGTCAAATATTAACATATATTAACTAATATCCAACAAATATAAACTTATAACAACAAAAGATTCAAAGATTCATAAATTCAGATTTTTAAAAAACATGGAGAAGAAATGTGTACCTTAGAGGAAAAATTAAACAACTTTGAATCTTTGATTTTATTCTCCTTGCAAAAGTTTAAATATTTATTAAAAAAATAGAAAATGAATAAAATATATTAAAATTAGGGATTTGATATAATCCAAAAATCAAAAGATTTTTTTTTATAAAATTACCCTTTAAATAAGCCTGTTGAAGATTTTTTGATGAAAAATATGAGTTTGGTGGTGGAAGAGTGAGGTTAATGACGTAACATTGGGGGAAATGAAAAAATCAGACAAGTAGAAAGAGAAATAGATGTTGAAGTGGTGGAGCAATGGGGAAATGAAAGTGGTGCATCAAATATATGATTGTATTTGAGGGGGCTCCCCATGCCAGTTGAACGATAATAAATAGTTAGGGTAGCTCATCACAAATTATAATGACTTTATTAAAGAGACTGACGTACGCTCAGGTGATGGGATAACGTGCAGATGCAACTCAAATTAGTTAGGGGTTGTCCCTCAGAAATCCAATAGAAATATATGGCTAGGGGTTACCCTTCACAATTGTAAACATCTTTATTAAAGTGACTGACACAGAGTAGTTGTGACAGGACAATTTTAAAATGGTTGAAACTATTAGCTATGGGTTTCTGTTTCCCCTTGCTAATGTTACCGAAACTTTTAGCTAGGGGTTTCCCCTAAAAAATGGTCAATTTCAAAATTTAAAATATCCCTTCTTAAGATTTGGAGGGGTTACCCCACACAATTTGCTTTATTAATTTTTTTTATTTTATGCATTGCAATGGGATAAACCCCAAACAATATAGAAATTTAGTGAGAGGTTTTTCACCTCAAAAATGCCCCGGACTAATCAAGCAATTTCTTGTAGTGGACAACTCGGTTGATCCCTCGTTATCAGTTTGTCCCTCTTTAAAACACTTTATTAATGCTTTCTCACAACAAATGTCTTTTTATTAACATTCTTTATTGACTTTCTATTAATTGAAAAATTCAAGTGTAACAATTATATTATATTTCCATTAAAAAATGTTTAAAAACATATTCGATGAATTTCATTTTCTAATTTTAAGTTTTAATATGTTAAATGTTATATTTTAAACCAAGCTTATTATTTTGCCGCATATTTATAATATTTGAATTAAAAATTTAATATGTCAATTTTAATATCTTAAAATTTATTGAAAATAAACCATATTGAATTGAATTTGTTGAATTCAATTTTTTAAATAGTTATTCATAATGGAACCAAACAATTTATATTATAATGTTTTCTTCAAAACCATTCAAATCACCTTGAAAACACTCATACATTTTATGGTGGTTTTATTCATAATCAAGTTGATGGTTCTCCAATAAAACATAAAGTTCTTACACACATTAAGTTCCAAAATTAAGAAAAAGTGCATCTTTTATTTTCAACAATCATAGTGATACATTGCAACTCATTATACAAAACAACAACACTTATTTCCAAGTTTAGAATTACACTGTCCACCTTTTACATATCCCTTATTGATGCAATCAGTAGAACAATTGGGACTACAACTCCCTATGCAGCAAAATCTTGGGTCTACGTCACTCCCACGAATACATATTGGCTTTTCAACTAATATTGGAGTCTTCAAACTTGTAACAATTTCTGAATCAAACAAAGACAATAACATTTTCAATTAAATCTTGTAAGTTATTTATCTAAACAATATATTACAAAAGATAGAAAAATATCTACTTACCAGATATCATAATAAAACTCATGCATAAAACAACTAGAATATAAGAAGATTGATAGCTTTTAGAAGTCATATTTTGAATTTCACCTTATGTGTTTACTTTTGATTTACAAGACACTAACATTACTTTCATTATATAGGCTAAAAAGTTATCTTAATGGTAATAAATATTAATATTTTATTTTATTTTATTTTATAAAGATTATTAAAATTGAATATATAGTCAAATGCAAAAAATATATATGTTTTATTCTTTATATATCCTTTACAAAATTGAATAAAAAAATATAAAGTATTGACTTCTAATGAGATAATTGGTAATAAATATTAATATTTTATTTATAAACTAGTTTTTAAAAATTGTTTTTGAAATGTGAAAATTGAAAAATTTTATTTGGTAGTTTAATTTTCAATACTATTTTTAATAAGAGATTAAAAATATATTTAAATAGATAATTATTTTTAATTATTAATAAAATATATTTTGTTATCTATAAATATAAATATAATTTAGTCACTAGTTATTTAATATAAGATCTAAGAATGCATGTCAACTATTTTTTTAATATTAATTATATAATTAATAAAATTTTATTTTAATAATAAGAGATTGACACATAATTTCAAACAAATGATTTAAATCATTTTCATGACATTCATCATTACTATTTTTGTTTATAACTAATCACTTTCTCTTCCTCAATTTTATAAGAAATATAAATTATACTATCATATGATTGAAAATTTTAATTCTTATTGATTTTTCTGTCTAAATTAGTTTTATTATTTAAGTATTATTAAAATTACAACTTTGCTAAGAAATATTGTAAGAGTATTATTAGTTAGAAGCATTTTACTTTTTAAATATTCATGTTTATTATCTACTCCAATTGGAAAATAAGTGATAGATTTTAAAAATCGGATTGAATCAACGGATCAAATTGATTGAATTGAGAATCGGATGTGTCACCGATATATATATATATATATATATATATATATATATATATATATATATATCAGCATATTAACTAATATATCTAACATAGTCAAATATTAACATATATTAACTAATATCCAACAAATATAAACTTATAACAACAAAAGATTCAAAGATTCATAAATTCAGATTTTTAAAAAACATGGAGAAGAAATGTGTACCTTAGAGGAAAAATTAAACAACTTTGAATCTTTGATTTTATTCTCCTTGCAAAAGTTTAAATATTTATTAAAAAAATAGAAAATGAATAAAATATATTAAAATTAGGGATTTGATATAATCCAAAAATCAAAAGATTTTTTTTATAAAATTACCCTTTAAATAAGCCTGTTGAAGATTTTTTGATGAAAAATATGAGTTTGGTGGTGGAAGAGTGAGGTTAATGACGTAACATTGGGGGAAATGAAAAAATCAGACAAGTAGAAAGAGAAATAGATGTTGAAGTGGTGGAGCAATGGGGAAATGAAAGTGGTGCATCAAATATATGATTGTATTTGAGGGGGCTCCCCATGCCAGTTGAACGATAATAAATAGTTAGGGTAGCTCATCACAAATTATAATGACTTTATTAAAGAGACTGACGTACGCTCAGGTGATGGGATAACGTGCAGATGCAACTCAAATTAGTTAGGGGTTGTCCCTCAGAAATCCAATAGAAATATATGGCTAGGGGTTACCCTTCACAATTGTAAACATCTTTATTAAAGTGACTGACACAGAGTAGTTGTGACAGGACAATTTTAAAATGGTTGAAACTATTAGCTATGGGTTTCTGTTTCCCCTTGCTAATGTTACCGAAACTTTTAGCTAGGGGTTTCCCCTAAAAAATGGTCAATTTCAAAATTTAAAATATCCCTTCTTAAGATTTGGAGGGGTTGCCCCACACAATTTGCTTTATTAATTTTTTTATTTTATGCATTGCAATGGGATAAACCCCAAACAATATAGAAATTTAGTGAGAGGTTTTTCACCTCACAAATGCCCCGGACTAATCAAGCAATTTCTTGTAGTGGACAACTCGGTTGATCCCTCGTTAACAGTTTGTCCCTCTTTAAAACACTTTATTAATGCTTTCTCATAACAAATGTCTTTTTATTAACATTCTTTATTGACTTTCTATTAATTGAAAAATTCAAGTGTAACAATTATATTATATTTCCATTAAAAAATGTTTAAAAACATATTCGATGAATTTCATTTTCTAATTTTAAGTTTTAATATGTTAAATGTTATATTTTAAACCAAGCTTATTATTTTGCCGCATATTTATAATATTTGAATTAAAAAATTTAATATGTCAATTTTAATATCTTAAAATTGATTGAAAATAAACCATATTGAATTGAATTTGTTGAATTCAATTTTTTAAATAGTTATTCATAATGGAACCAAACAATTTATATTATAATGTTTTCTTCAAAACCATTCAAATCACCTTGAAAACACTCATACATTTTATGGTGGTTTTATTCATAATCAAGTTGATGGTTCTCCAATAAAACATAAAGTTCTTACACACTTTAAGTTCCAAAATTAAGAAAAAGTGCATCTTTTATTTTCAACAATCATAGTGATACATTGTAACTCATTATACAAAACAACAACACTTATTTCCAAGTTTAGAATTACACTGTCCACCTTTTACATATCCCTTATTGATGCAATCAGTAGAACAATTGGGACTACAACTCCCTATGCAGCAAAATCTTGGGTCTACGTCACTCCCACGAATACATATTGGCTTTTCAACTAATATTGGAGTCTTCAAACTTGTAACAATTTCTGAATCAAACAAAGACAATAACATTTTCAATTAAATCTTGTAAGTTATTTATCTAAACAATATATTACAAAAGATAGAAAAATATCTACTTACCAGATATCATAATAAAACTCATGCATAAAACAACTAGAATATAAGAAGATTGATAGCTTTTAGAAGTCATATTTTGAATTTCACCTTATGTGTTTACTTTTGATTTACAAGACACTAACATTACTTTCATTATATAGGCTAAAAAGTTATCTTAATGGTAATAAATATTAATATTTTATTTTATTTTATTTTATAAAGATTATTCAAATTGAATATATAGTCAAATGCAAAAAATATATATGTTTTATTCTTTATATATCCTTTACAAAATTGAATAAAAAAATATAAAGTATCGACTTCTAATGAGATAATTGGTAATAAATATTAATATTTTATTTATAAACTAGTTTTTAAAAATTGTTTTTGAAATGTGAAAATTGAAAAAATTTATTTGGTAGTTTAATTTTCAATACTATTTTTAATAAGAGATTAAAAATATATTTAAATAGATAATTCTTTTTAATTAGTAATAAAATATATTTTGTTATCTATAAATATAAATATAATTTAGTCACTAGTTATTTAATATAAGATCTAAGAATGCATGTCAACTATTTTTTAATATTAATTATATAATTAATAAAATTTTATTTAATAATAAGAGATTGACACATAATTTCAAACAAATGATTTAAATCATTTTCATGACATTCATCATTACTATTTTTGTTTATAACTAATCACTTTCTCTTCCTCAATTTTATAAGAAATATAAATTATACTATCATATGATTGAAAATTTTAATTCTTATTGATTTTTCTGTCTAAATTAGTTTTATTATTTAAGTATTATTAAAATTACAACTTCGCTAAGAAATATTATAAGAGTATTATTAGTTAGAAGCATTTTACTTTTTAAATATTCATGTTTATTATCTACTCCAATTGGAAAATAAGTGATAGATTTTAAAAATCGGATTGAATCAACGGATCAAATTGATTGAATTGAGAATCGGATGTGTCACCGATATATATATATATATATATATATATATATATATATATATATATATATATATATATATATATATATATATATATATATATCAGCATATTAACTAATATATCTAACATAGTCAAATATTAACATATATTAACTAATATCCAACAAATATAAACTTATAACAACAAAAGATTCAAAGATTCATAAATTCAGATTTTTAAAAAACATGGAGAAGAAATGTGTACCTTAGAGGAAAAATTAAACAACTTTGAATCTTTGATTTTATTCTCCTTGCAAAAGTTTAAATATTTATTAAAAAAATAGAAAATGAATAAAATATATTAAAATTAGGGATTTGATATAATCCAAAAATCAAAAGATTTTTTTTTATAAAATTACCCTTTAAATAAGCCTGTTGAAGATTTTTTGATGAAAAATATGAGTTTGGTGGTGGAAGAGTGAGGTTAATGACGTAACATTGGGGGAAATGAAAAAATCAGACAAGTAGAAAGAGAAATAGATGTTGAAGTGGTGGAGCAATGGGGAAATGAAAGTGGTGCATCAAATATATGATTGTATTTGAGGGGGCTCCCCATGCCAGTTGAACGATAATAAATAGTTAGGGTAGCTCATCACAAATTATAATGACTTTATTAAAGAGACTGACGTACGCTCAGGTGATGGGATAACGTGCAGATGCAACTCAAATTAGTTAGGGGTTGTCCCTCAGAAATCCAATAGAAATATATGGCTAGGGGTTACCCTTCACAATTGTAAACATCTTTATTAAAGTGACTGACACAGAGTAGTTGTGACAGGACAATTTTAAAATGGTTGAAACTATTAGCTATGGGTTTCTGTTTCCCCTTGCTAATGTTACCGAAACTTTTAGCTAGGGGTTTCCCCTAAAAAATGGTCAATTTCAAAATTTAAAATATCCCTTCTTAAGATTTGGAGGGGTTACCCCACACAATTTGCTTTATTAATTTTTTTATTTTATGCATTGCAATGGGATAAACCCCAAACAATATAGAAATTTAGTGAGAGGTTTTTCACCTCAAAATGCCCCAGACTAATCAAGCAATTTCTTGTAGTGGACAACTCGGTTGATCCCTCGTTATCAGTTTGTCCCTCTTTAAAACACTTTATTAATGCTTTCTCACAACAAATGTCTTTTTATTAACATTCTTTATTGACTTTCTATTAATTGAAAAATTCAAGTGTAACAATTATATTATATTTCCATTAAAAAATGTTTAAAAACATATTCGATGAATTTCATTTTCTAATTTTAAGTTTTAATATGTTAAATGTTATATTTTAAACCAAGCTTATTATTTTGCCGCATATTTATAATATTTGAATTAAAAAATTTAATATGTCAATTTTAATATCTTAAAATTGATTGAAAATAAACCATATTGAATTGAATTTGTTGAATTCAATTTTTTAAATAGTTATTCATAATGGAACCAAACAATTTATATTATAATGTTTTCTTCAAAACCATTCAAATCACCTTGAAAACACTCATACATTTTATGGTGGTTTTATTCATAATCAAGTTGATGGTTCTCCAATAAAACATAAAGTTCTTACACACATTAAGTTCCAAAATTAAGAAAAAGTGCATCTTTTATTTTCAACAATCATAGTGATACATTGCAACTCATTATACAAAACAACAACACTTATTTCCAAGTTTAGAATTACACTGTCCACCTTTTACATATCCCTTATTGATGCAATCAGTAGAACAATTGGGACTACAACTCCCTATGCAGCAAAATCTTGGGTCTACGTCACTCCCACGAATACATATTGGCTTTTCAACTAATATTGGAGTCTTCAAACTTGTAACAATTTCTGAATCAAACAAAGACAATAACATTTTCAATTAAATCTTGTAAGTTATTTATCTAAACAATATATTACAAAAGATAGAAAAATATCTACTTACCAGATATCATAATAAAACTCATGCATAAAACAACTAGAATATAAGAAGATTGATAGCTTTTAGAAGTCATATTTTGAATTTCACCTTATGTGTTTACTTTTGATTTACAAGACACTAACATTACTTTCATTATATAGGCTAAAAAGTTATCTTAATGGTAATAAATATTAATATTTTATTTTATTTTATTTTATAAAGATTATTAAAATTGAATATATAGTCAAATGCAAAAAATATATATGTTTTATTCTTTATATATCCTTTACAAAATTGAATAAAAAAATATAAAGTATCGACTTCTAATGAGATAATTGGTAATAAATATTAATATTTTATTTATAAACTAGTTTTTAAAAATTGTTTTTGAAATGTGAAAATTGAAAAAATTTATTTGGTAGTTTAATTTTCAATACTATTTTTAATAAGAGATTAAAAATATATTTAAATAGATAATTCTTTTTAATTAGTAATAAAATATATTTTGTTATCTATAAATATAAATATAATTTAGTCACTAGTTATTTAATATAAGATCTAAGAATGCATGTCAACTATTTTTTAATATTAATTATATAATTAATAAAATTTTATTTTAATAATAAGAGATTGACACATAATTTCAAACAAATGATTTAAATCATTTTCATGACATTCATCATTACTATTTTTGTTTATAACTAATCACTTTCTCTTCCTCAATTTTATAAGAAATATAAATTATACTATCATATGATTGAAAATTTTAATTCTTATTGATTTTTCTGTCTAAATTAGTTTTATTATTTAAGTATTATTAAAATTACAACTTTGCTAAGAAATATTATAAGAGTATTATTAGTTAGAAGCATTTTACTTTTTAAATATTCATGTTTATTATCTACTCCAATTGGAAAATAAGTGATAGATTTTAAAAATCGGATTGAATCAACGGATCAAATTGATTGAATTGAGAATCGGATGTGTCACCGATATATATATATATATATATATATATATATATATATATATATATATATATATATATATATATATATATATATATATAAGCATATTAACTATATATCTAACATAGTCAAATATTAACATATATTAACTAATATCCAACAAATATAAACTTATAACAACAAAAGATTCAAAGATTCATAAATTCAGATTTTTAAAAAACATGGAGAAGAAATGTGTACCTTAGAGGAAAAATTAAACAACTTTGAATCTTTGATTTTATTCTCCTTGCAAAAGTTTAAATATTTATTAAAAAAATAGAAAATGAATAAAATATATTAAAATTAGGGATTTGATATAATCCAAAAATCAAAAGATTTTTTTTTATAAAATTACCCTTTAAATAAGCCTGTTGAAGATTTTTTGATGAAAAATATGAGTTTGGTGGTGGAAGAGTGAGGTTAATGACGTAACATTGGGGGAAATGAAAAAACAGACAAGTAGAAAGAGAAATAGATGTTGAAGTGGTGGAGCAATGGGGAAATGAAAGTGGTGCATCAAATATATGATTGTATTTGAGGGGGCTCCCCATGCCAGTTGAACGATAATAAATAGTTAGGGTAGCTCATCACAAATTATAATGACTTTATTAAAGAGACTGACGTACGCTCAGGTGATGGGATAACGTGCAGATGCAACTCAAATTAGTTAGGGGTTGTCCCTCAGAAATCCAATAGAAATATATGGCTAGGGGTTACCCTTCACAATTGTAAACACCTTTATTAAAGTGACTGACACAGAGTAGTTGTGACAGGACAATTTTAAAATGGTTGAAACTATTAGCTATGGGTTTCTGTTTCCCCTTGCTAATGTTACCGAAACTTTTAGCTAGGGGTTTCCCCTAAAAAATGGTCAATTTCAAAATTTAAAATATCCCTTCTTAAGATTTGGAGGGGTTCCCCACACAATTTGCTTTATTAATTTTTTTATTTTATGCATTGCAATGGGATAAACCCCAAACAATATAGAAATTTAGTGAGAGGTTTTTCACCTCAAAATGCCCCGGACTAATCAAGCAATTTCTTGTAGTGGACAACTCGGTTGATCCCTCGTTATCAGTTTGTCCCTCTTTAAAACACTTTATTAATGCTTTCTCACAACAAATGTCTTTTTATTAACATTCTTTATTGACTTTCTATTAATTGAAAAATTCAAGTGTAACAATTATATTATTTCCATTAAAAAATGTTTAAAAACATATTCGATGAATTTCATTTTCTAATTTAAGTTTTAATATGTTAAATGTTATATTTTAAACCAAGCTTATTATTTTGCCGCATATTTATAATATTTGAATTAAAAAATTTAATATGTCAATTTTAATATCTTAAAATTGATTGAAAATAAACCATATTGAATTGAATTTGTTGAATTCAATTTTTTAAATAGTTATTCATAATGGAACCAAACAATTTATATTATAATGTTTTCTTCAAAACCATTCAAATCACCTTGAAAACACTCATACATTTTAAGGTGGTTTTATTCATAATCAAGTTGATGGTTCTCCAATAAAACATAAAGTTCTTACACACATTAAGTTCCAAAATTAAGAAAAAGTGCATCTTTTATTTTCAACAATCATAGTGATACATTGTAACTCATTATACAAAACAACAACACTTATTTCCAAGTTTAGAATTACACTGTCCACCTTTTACATATCCCTTATTGATGCAATCAGTAGAACAATTGGGACTACAACTCCCTATGCAGCAAAATCTTGGGTCTACGTCACTCCCACGAATACATATTGGCTTTTCAACTAATATTGGAGTCTTCAAACTTGTAACAATTTCTGAATCAAACAAAGACAATAACATTTTCAATTAAATCTAGTAAGTTATTTATCTAAACAATATATTACAAAAGATAGAAAAATATCTACTTACCAGATATCATAATAAAACTCATGCATAAAACAACTAGAATATAAGAAGATTGATAGCTTTTAGAAGTCATATTTTGAATTTCACCTTATGTGTTTACTTTTGATTTACAAGACACTAACATTACTTTCATATATAGGCTAAAAAGTTATCTTAATGGTAATAAATATTAATATTTTATTTTATTTTATTTATAAAGATTATTAAAATTGAATATATAGTCAAATGCAAAAAATATATATGTTTTATTCTTTATATATCCTTTACAAAATTGAATAAAAAAATATAAAGTATTGACTTCTAATGAGATAATTGGTAATAAATATTAATATTTTATTTATAAACTAGTTTTAAAATTGTTTTTGAAATGTGAAAATTGAAAAAATTTATTTGGTAGTTTAATTTTCAATACTATTTTAATAAGAGATTAAAATATATTTAAATAGATAATTCTTTTTAATTAGTAATAAAATATATTTGTTATCTATAAATATAAATATAATTAGTCACTAGTTATTTAATATAAGATCTAAGAATGCATGTCAACTATTTTTTTAATATTAATTATAATTAATAAAATTTTATTTTAATAATAAGAGATTGACACATAATTTCAAACAAATGATTTAAATCATTTTCATGACATTCATCATTACTATTTTGTTTATAACTAATCACTTTCTCTTCCTCAATTTTATAAGAAATATAAATTATACTATCATATGATTGAAAATTTAATTCTTATTGATTTTTTGTCTAAATTAGTTTTATTATTTAAGTATTATTAAAATTACAACTTGCTAAGAAATATTGTAAGAGTATTTTTAGTTAGAAGCATTTACTTTTTAAATATTCATGTTTATTATCTACTCCAATTGGAAAATAAGTGATAGATTTTAAAAATCGGATTGAATCAACGGATCAAATTGATTGAATTGAGAATCGGATGTGACCGAGATATATATATATAGTATATATATATATATATATATATATATATATCTATATATATATATATATATATATATATATATATATATATATATATATATATCAGATATTAATATATATCTAAAAGTCAATATTAATATATTAACTAATATCCAACAAATATAAACTTATAACAACAAAAGATTCAAAGATTCATAAATTCAGATTTTTAAAAAACATGGAGAAGAAATGTGTACCTTAGAGGAAAAATTAAACAACTTTGAATCTTTGATTTTATTCTCCTTGCAAAAGTTTAAATATTTATTAAAAAAATAGAAAATGAATAAAATATATTAAAATTAGGGATTTGATATAATCCAAAATCAAAAGATTTTTTTATAAAATTACCCTTTAAATAAGCCTGTTGAAGATTTTTGATGAAAAATATGAGTTTGGTGGTGGAAGAGTGAGGTTAATGACGTAACATTGGGGGAAATGAAAAAATCAGACAAGTAGAAAGAGAAATAGATGCTGAAGTGGTGGAGGAATGGGGAAATGAAAGTGGTGCATCAAATATATGATTGTATTTGAGGGGGCTCCCCATGCCAGTTGAACGATAATAAATAGTTAGGGTAGCTCATCACAATTATAATGACTTTATTAAAGAGACTGACGTGCGCTCAGGTGATGGGATAACGTGCAGATGCAACTCAAATTAGTTAGGGGTTGTCCCTCAGAAATCCAACAGAAATATATGGCTAGGGGTTACCCTTCACAATTGTAAACACCTTTATTAAAGTGACTGACACAAAGTAGTTGTGACAGGACAATTTTAAAATGGTTGAAACTATTAGCTATGGGTTTCTGTTTCCCCTTGCTAATGTTACCGAAACTTTTAGCTAGGGGTTTCCCCTAAAAATGGTCAATTTCAAAATTTAAAATATCCCTTCTTAAGATTTGGAGGGGTTACCCCACACAATTTGCTTTATTAATTTTTTTTTTATGCATTGCAATGGGATAAAAACCCAAACAATATAGAAATTTAGTGAGAGGTTTTCACCTCAAAAATGCCCCGGACTAATCAAGCAATTTCTTGTAGTGGACAACTCGGTTGATCCCTCGTTATCAGTTTGTCCCTCTTTAAAACACTTTATTAATGCTTTCTCACAACAAATGTCTTTTATTAACATTCTTTATTGACTTTCTATAATTGAAAAATTCAAGTGTAACAATTATATTATATTTCCATTAAAAAATGTTTAAAAACATATTCGATGAATTTCATTTTCTAATTTTAAGTTTTAATATGTTAAATGTTATATTTTAAACAAGCTTATTATTTTGCCGCATATTTATAATATTTGAATTAAAAAATTTAATATGTCAATTTAATATCTTAAAATTGATTGAAAATAAACCATATTGAATTGAATTTGTTGAATTCAATTTTTTAAATAGTTATTCATAATGGAACCAAACAATTTATATTATAATGTTTCTTCAAAACCATTCAAATCACCTTGAAAACACTCATACATTTTAAGGTGGTTTTATTCATAATCAAGTTGATGGTTCTCCAATAAAACATAAAGTTCTTACACATTAAGTTCCAAAATTAAGAAAAAGTGCATCTTTATTTTCAACAATCATAGTGATACATTGAACTCATTATACAAAACAACAACACTTATTTCCAAGTTTAGAATTACACTGTCCACCTTTACATATCCCTTATTGATGCAATCAGTAGAACAATTGGTGGGACTACTCCCTATGCAGCAAATCTTGGGTCTACGTCACTCCCACGAATACATATTGGCCTTGGCTTTTCAACTAATATTGGAGTCTTCAAACTTGTAACAATTTCTGAATCAAACAAAGACAATATAATTTCAATTAAATCTTGTAAGTTATTTATCTAAACATATATTACAAAGATAGAAAAATATCTACTTACCAGATATCATAATAAAACTCATGCATAAAACAACTAGAATATAAGAAGATTGATAGCTTTTAGAAGTCATATTTTGAATTTCACCTTATGTGTTTACTTTTGATTTACAAGACACTAACATTACTTTCATTATATAGGTAAAAAGTTATCTTAATGGTAATAAATTAATATTTTATTTTATTTTATTTTATAAAGATTATTAAAATTGGATATATAGTCAAATGCAAAAATATATATGTTTTATTCTTTATATATCCTTTACAAATTGAATAAAAAAAATATAAAGTATTGATTCTAATGAGATAATTGGTAATAAATATTAATATTTTATTTATAAACTAGTTTTTAAAA